>NC_091825.1:117759433-118086933 GCF_038994185.2 Dermacentor albipictus | reverse complement strand
TTCTCAGAGTGAGTTGATGCTAATGTTGTATCAATATTATTGCACTTCAGAACCAATAACAAGAGTTCCAAGGAATAACAGATAGCAGGGTGCCAAGGGAGTAAAAACACAGTCGACATTGACAGAATATTAAGTGGGCAGTGAGATTTAGGAGTTTGCAGTCATGAGATTGAGATGGCTTAAACAGCACAAGGTAACTGGAGATTGCAGAGAGACACTTTCGTCCTGTGGTGCACTTGTTTAGGGTACTTCTGAGGTTGATTACACTGCTGGTAGTTGCTGACTTGGGTTGTGTTGAGTGCATTAATCGGCAAGTTAAATATTCTTTATTGTGTGTGCAATATGTTAGGCGATTTTGTGAAGACTTCCATTAATTCCCAAAAAGCAGCACATAGAGATAAGGAGGTTGTTATTTTGACGACACACTATTTGTGCCAGTGGACTATTGTAAGTGTGCGATAATAATTGGGCAACTTCTTAGTTTTCTTGTATTTACTAATTATATTTGTGTTAATAAATTTGCAACAGTGTTGCAGCTATAGAATTGAATTTAGTTTGCAATTGCTGGCATACATTTGTTAGGATAGATCTGCCCATAGCTAGTGCTATACCCCTCCTTTGGTGTACGCTCAAGGCATTTCCAATTAGAAATAAGCCTTAGAGTGGGACCTTTGAATTATTCATCCCCAAACTTGTTGAGAAGTGCATTAATGTTCCATGTGTGCCACTGAACTCTCGCTTAAGAATATTATATAAAACCTTTAAAGTCGTTTGGCTCTTAAGCGTAAAACTGAGTGGAGTTTTTGAAATTTCCCTTGTAAGCTCTCTATGAAGCTCTACGCATTTCTAGAAATGAGCCATTGCTGTCATTGTTACTGGTAAACTTATAGCATGTTTCTCTTTTGCAAGCACTTCTCATTTCTTTTTGGGTTGTGCGTACATATTTAATGATTAGTGCAGGGGTATTCGAGTATGTAATAATGTCAAAATTATGCCTGAACCCATAGCATTGAAGCAATGTATCGACACACCGTATTGTAACTGCTGAAACACATCATGTGTGAGGTATGTATGCAGTTGGGATGCTCTCTTGCGCTTTCCTCAAAACATGGTGCGTCATCTAGCACTGCTGCAGAAAAGTTCCTGCTTGGCACGTGTGTAAATATATATTCAGACAGGATTGCTTGAATATTTATTATAAGAGTTTGATTCTGCCTACAACCGTAGAAGTTTAAATGATTTTTTCATCATTGAACAGTGGCACGTGCAGTCGATCCCACTTACAACACTATTAAGGTGCTAAGAGTATCCCATTGTTATAATTGATAATTGGTTAACTGGGTTGCATGAAAACAGCAAAGGGGGCAGATATTCAAAGACTTTAATTGGACTGAAAGGAGTACAGTTGGGCCCGCTTACGCCATTCCTGTTTTTAACAATACTCGGATGTAACAAAATGTAGTACTATGAACTTTTGTGTTTTCTGGTAAAATAAGCCACTTACTAAAAGGTTCCCATGCCACATTTTGGTCATAGCAATTAAATTTGGCTGCTGGATGTGTTTGCGGAAAGAAAGCGCAAACTCATTAGATAAAAAAATGCGAAGTGCTTTGCCACAGTCGCCTTTGTGCCACGCACCCCGCACAGCATGCCATGTCGCTCCTGTCCAGACTCGCTTTCGCCCCTCTAAGGACGGTGAGGGGGTGGAAGGGAGGCGGGTGAGGGGTGCATCGCATAGTGCTGGCTCTGGTGAAGCGGCTCATGTTTGAGGATGTTGCATTCTTTTTTTCTTTTGGTGCACACACCCAATTGGCAACTCAAATCAACATTAGGGGGCGCTGCGGAGCCTGACCCGGTCTGGCTACACTGTGCAGTATGGCGGCTTTACGGAGGTCCCCGCGTACGCTTTCCTTGGTGAAAACATTAAGTTTGTTGCACTGCGATGTTAATTCGCGCTGTTTTGTGGGGGGAGAACGGGTAGTGGACGTCGAGCACCTCATTTTAGTCGGCACCAGTGGTACAAAGAGTAATTAAGTAGAAGTGGTCGCGCGTGTGTGCAAACCTCCGGCGTGACAGCGGACCCGCACGAGATTGTGGTGAGAATCGCCGACGCATTCCGGGACCCATCGATCGTGGAGGCAAAGTGTTCGTGCACTGCTGGATTGTCGCAAAAGTGCAAGCACATCTCGGCTGTTTCTCCTGGCACCTTGTCCTGGAACATTTGGTGTAGTTATCAGTCCCTTTAACGTTTCGTCTCTACATTGCGTTTCAATGCTGTTCATAGTGCAAAGATCGTAGTAAAGTGGAATGTTCATGTGCGTGCACCGTTGTAAGCAGAAGAGATCCTATTATGTGCCGAACTGCAACTTAGCTTCACCTTGTGCTGTGGCGCTTGGGGTTACCTATCACAATACATATCCTGCTTTTTTTCTTTTTTTTGCCGACATGGCTGTTCGTTTCCTATGGCTCATACGCTATTGTTTCACAATTTGTGCTCGAGCAACTGCGTGATATCAGTGGCGACTCAGGCAGAACTCATGAAACCAACTTTTGTTGTCTTTGTTAGTGCCCTTCTTAAAGGGGCCCTGAAACTGGCATGCCGCATGATATAGATACCACGACCACCACAAGCTCTGTTCGCAGGACGATCAGACAGCCGTGTGTATTTATTGGTCTCTGTAAGTGATGTAGCTCCAGGCGTCCATCTCGCGTTTAGAGAGTGCCACACATGCCTGAACCACAAGTAGCAATGTGTAAAAAAAAAACTTGACCAGGACCTTGCTACCTTGCCATGCACCGTGTAGCTTCCAGCACACTAGCTGAGGCGAAAGGAGAAAGCAATGCATCAGTGCAATAACTACTAATTCCGCTTACAGTTCAATGATTCGAAAAATTTGTGCAGCAGGCGGTGTCCTTTTGTAGTGAGGTAACTATGATCAGTCGGAAGTGTTTCAGTGCCCCTTTAAGTGTTTGTTAAGTGCTTTAAGTGCATGTTAAACTTTTATGTCACTTACTTTCCATTTATTGATATGTTGATAGTAAGGACAGCTCTATATGCTCTCTGGAGGTCAATAATTATCATTCACTGATGTTAAGTCTGCACAAGTGTCTCCCCATGTTGTATTACCAGTGGTTTAGTTATGCTTCCCAGGACAGCCATTTGCACTGTATTCAACAAACTGGGAAGAAGCATAAATTATGGTACATATACCAGCTGGGGTCATTTGAATCAAACCATTCTTTCAGAGTACTCAACTCTGGTGGCCAAACTTTTTAAATACTCATCGTATGCAGGTTTGACACTGTTCCATGTTACTTCTCATGTTCTGTTTGGCCAGATATACCCTCATATGCTAAAAAGTGCAACAAAAATGGGCTTGAGTAAAACGTATGAGGCAAGTACAGTGAACAAAATATTGAGTGCATGTGGTTTATTTTGTGAAAAAATACAAGTAAGGAAAGGGACAACAAACCGCCATTGAAGAATAACCACAACTCTATGCACACAGATCATAAGTGAACTGCAAATATCTCGGAATACCATAAGATGAAAACTTGCATCAGAATGCGTAGTGTAAATCAGCACTTCAATGAAGAATACAAGTTGCAAAAGAATGTGCATTGCTAATTTACAAAAAGTGTGTTGAAGTTGAAGTCTGCAGGTTTGGCCAATGCAAACAAGTGCAGCATGTAGATCACATGGCAACGACCGTGTCTGAAAAGTATGAAGTGGCTGAGTGGCATAAAAAATGCTGGATTTCCAAACGGAAGACTGCACTTACTCTCAAGGCCGCCACGCTTTGATGGAGCCAAGGTCACACGCACAAATGCCTCTATGCAATACAGGCTACTTGCAATATTGCCAGCCATGGCACGACTTCAGGTGAATCACCTAATGCCGAATATGCAAACGCGCCACTGGAATTCATCTTTTGGTGGCACAGCCACAGTTACTTTTAAAATTTCACACATCAACTGAGCAGTCTCTGCAATTATGTTGCTACATGTAGTTAGAGAACAGTTAAAAAGGTGACTCAAGAATGCAGTGGAAATATGCTTCAATTTCACCAATGTCAATGCAATTGTTTTTACACATAACTGGTGCCATCCTGAAAGTGGATGAATTTTTGTGTAGCACGTCACACGAGCATTCAGAACATCGAATGATGGCAGGCCTGTGAATGTATTTACGTCGCTACTATTTATCGTGTTCACAAACTTCTGTGGAAAAGTACCCGATGTCACTTGGGCAGCCTTGCTTTCTGTAAGCCTTGTCCGTGAAGCCATTTCTAGTAGGAAATTTGCCACGTCTTTTTCTTCTCTTGAGTACTCTGCCATTAATGTCTGGAGGCCAGGTTGGCAAGCACATTCCTGTCACAAAACAAAAGCAAGAGTTGTAATGTCTGACATATCTGACGCGAAATGCAGCTTCTTTTTGTCATTCCAATAATGCACGTCAGTGTATTAAATTCAATGTTGGAAGTAGGGAAGCCAAGCTTTTTGCATCAGTTAATTTGCACCCATCACACACCACAATCCTTTCACGAATTAATCCAGAAAACATGCTGCCGGCTAGGTAAAGACAGCTACCACATCACAAATATATAGAAAAAATAAATTGCCATATTTGCTATGTCCTTGTCCCTTATGGTGTTTGCAAGGCTTTGGTCAATGCTGTTAGGGGATGGGAAATCGTCCTGCAATGTCAGATAGAGTTCAGTTCAAGAAACCAGTGGTTAAGCAATGTGTGCACAAGTTGCCATTAATGTGCACCCATCACACACCACGTGCTACAATGCTTTTACGATGTAAATCCAGAAAGCATGCCACCGTCTAAGTAAAGACAGCTACCACAACACATACATATACAAAAAGAAATTACCATATTTCCTTTGTCACTTATTTGGTCCATGCTGTTGCGGTGACGGGATGGGAGATCGTCCTGCAATGTCAGAGTTTAATCCCAAGGAATTAGTGGTGAAGCAATGTGTGCACAAGTTGCAGGCAGCCAATTTACCATGGTGGTCGTGCTGACAGGTGCATGGGGCAACACCTTTGCTTCTAATGGGGAGGCAACAGTTTCTTTGCTTGATTCATTCTGTAATGCATTAAAAGGTGTTGACATCTATTGCATGCTTGTAGACATGGTGTATGTACCATAAGCATATAAGTGCTGCACCATGTAGTCAAATTAACTTACTCTGGCTGACCGATACACACGTCAGCGAAGTCTTGCCAGTGAAAGCTCTTTCATATGAGCATCCTTGTTCTCATCATAACATGACGTCCTTGGCAGGTTTTCAGTTGGTATTGCATTTTTTTCAGCCGCTGTCTTTGACATGCTACATCTGAAAAAATAAATGAATTGTTTATGCTTTGTTGTGCCTCAATATGGGCTGCACCCAGAATTTTTTTTCTTTTTACCTCAGAAACAAAGCCACAATATTTATAAAAATGCATTTGCAAGGAAATGAAGCACGGTTTGAGTGTGCAAGGCTATGCAACGATGTACACCGAATGTAGCATCTGCAAAACGTAGTTGAAAGCTGCTCATAACACAAAGTACACAGGTGCAAACACCACCACATGACCGGAGTAGTTATGCCACTGAGTTGGGGATGATTTAATAACACAGATAAAGCTAGCTTAGGTACTAATACTGCACATACATATGCGACACGTCAGTAGACGGCGGACGCCGTAAATTTTCCTCGAAACTAGCAAACGCGTGTAAAATTGACATGTGGCTGTCGCGTAAGTGGCAAACTTCTGCAATGAACGCGATAGGCTCGCCGTCGGTGCGAAATACCAGTGTCATATGGCCACTCTTGAGCACGTCGGAGATTCTCAAGTGCAAGTGGCAAATTCGTAATCAGTCGCGCTGGGAAGTGCCCGCGTGCAGTGCGCCTGTGCTGCAAGTTCATCCGCACCACGCATGATATTTATTCCGCTTTAGCATGCCACATACGTGGCACGTTTACACTCAACACTTCCCGAACTTGCTAGTACATCATTCGTAAACATTTGAATCTCCGACGCCCGTATAAGTTGCGCGAAACGTGCTGGGCATCAAAAGCCTCCCGAGTTACAGCCGGGTGTAGCCAACGAGCGCAGAGGTGACGTTGCTCGCAGAAACCGCTGTGAAGCGTCGAACATGAGCTCTAATTACAGCCAATGTGGTTAACGAGTGCAGAAGAGACGTTCCTCGGAGAAACCGCTGTGACAGGTCTCGAACCTGTGCTCGAATTTCGCGTTGCGGCTAACATATGCAGCAAATAATGCATATCCCAATCGCCAGTGCCCGCAATGCGAAACGTGTTTACATAAGGTGACACAGTGACATGTATAATGGCCACGCACAATGGTCATGCATTAGGGTCGAGTTCACAAGTTCACAATAGTGTCTCACCTGGTAAGGAGAAATTATCCCGTGCAAAATGCCGTGAGCAAACAGTCACTGTAAGCGTCACAGCCTTGCCGAAGCGGAGGTTAGCGATCCACCTGGTTCTGCGGCTTCAGCCTTTCCACTCGGAGGGAAGTGCGTGAACGGAAATATCGCGGTCCTTCCATCTCGCTGGCACGCACCGAGGAACACAGCAGAACTGCTTGGCCGTTCGCTTTTTCTTTGCTAGCAGCTTCATTCTTCCGTCCGCGACAGCAGCCTCCACGGCACACACGGCGACTGGACCTCTGTATTTCGTTTCTCCCTACTGCCGCTAGGTGTCGCATGAATTGCTGGAGTTGCGAATAGCCAGATCCGATTGTTATAATGGAAAATGCGGCATGGGAGCATTGTAGTAAGCAGTCTATGTTGTCACAAAAAGCTTGACCATGCATCGGCTTCTCATCGTTAGTTCGATATATTGTTAAATCTGGTATTATTATAAGTGGATTTGGCTGTACCCCAAGTTGGTGTCAAAGGAATTCTTTGAAGTGCAACACAAGCCTAATTGCACATATGCTTTGGGGTAAAACAAGTGAAAAACAAGCCACTTTTGTGTGCAGGGGGAGAAGATATTCTACTTGATACGGCCCACCCAGACGAACCTAAGTCTCTACGAGCACTGGATGGCCTCAGCCAACCAGAGCGAGACCTTCTTTGGGGACCAGGCAGATGCCTGCTATCGGCTCACCCTCACTGCCGGGCAGACTCTCTTCATCCCGACTGGATGGATACACTCAGTGTACACCTCGGTGGACTCCATGGTCTTCGGTGGAAACTTCCTGCACAGCTTCAACATTGGCCTCCAGCTACAGTGCGTACCCGTCATTTCCTTCCTCTCTTTCTTTTTATTTTATTTTTTTTCTTTGTCCTTTTGTCAGCTTTTCTTCTCATTCTGTTTCTAAATTGCCTTGGTGTCCTGTACCAGAGGGTTGTTGATCCCTTCGCATATGCATTCTCTATGACTGCGCTTTCCATGTTGCTGTTATGCGACAGCTAAAGGCTAAATTCACTAAAAACCAGCACCTTCACTTTGTGCTCAAATGTGTGTGCGTGTGTGTGCGCGTGCGTGTGACAGGTTAAATGCGTAAAGCATGGTAATATTGCACTCAGTATGAGCTGCAATGCAAAAAAGCATGGCAAAGCGGTTGCACATTGCAGCTCATACTGAGTGCAATAGTATATGTGCAGAAATGTAGCTCTAGTACTATATCATTAAGTATGATATATCAGGAAAAAGAATGAAGGCTGTAGGGTAGTTTTCTTGCACCACTTTAAGTACTCTGTGAGATTCGAATGTGATTCCTTCCAACTCCAGGTCACTGAAGGAAAAAGAAAATGTAGAATCCAAGAAGGTTTGAGAGCATGCAATAGGTGTTCCGTGTTACTGTGAATTACAGCACACTCGGGGACGAAGGTAGAAAATGACGAAGTGCTGACTGTGAACTTCAGTCCCAATGCTACAGCTTCTCTAACGAAGTCAGGTAAAGACATATTGCCGTCAGTGTGGGTGCCAAAGTTCGCAGTTAGTGCTTGTTTTCGTCATTTCCTGTCTTCATCCCGGTGCGCACTGTAGTTAAAACACACAATTTAGAATCCAAGGCTTCTGAAATTAATGCCTCCAATGATTTATTAACCACAGGCAGTAAAGTTGCTACTGAACTGAACAAGAATGTTTGTGCAACGTGGTTGGGAGAATCTGCCCATTGTTCCCAGTATGACTATGTGGGCCAATAAAGGATGCATGTTACTCGTTAAAGATGCCTGTTACAGTACTTATGTGTTTACATTTACTTGTGTAATCAACCCACTCGCATAATGAACCCACACCCCACATTTGTCCTTGGTAATTGACTTGTTTTTTTCCACATGAAAAGACGCACACCTGTTCTTGAAGGCCGATGTTCAGTATGTTCGCTTTAACCCTGCACGATTGGCCGTCATTGTGGACTATTCCAAATCATTAGGTCGCGCTGGGATGCAGCAAACTCTTTAAAACTACCAATGATAAACACCGGTGACGCAAACGCAAACGATGCAAGAATGCAACTTGTCGACCATGCGCTTTTGTTGACGATGATGATGATGATGATGCACCCTGCTTTATCATCATTAACGTTCTTGTTTATAGCGCTATGCGAGCACAGTGGCAGCAAAGCAGAGCAAGACAGTGCACAACTTTTTCTTTGTTGATTGGGTGCTGTGCTGGGCCTTTTTCTTTATTTCCAAGGTGCTGTGCATTGTGTGATGGGCCATTACTCCAGTTGCACAGTCGGTCTCAAACTGAAAGTCATAGAGCATGCCTTGAAGCATGGCAACCACGCTGCTGGAAGGCATATCAGTGTTGACGTAGTTCATGTGGGCTGCCGGGGAAAACAAGAGGATGTCCTTAAAGCGATAAAGAAGAAGTATTGTTGCGCATTTCGAGGATCGAAGCAAGGCAAGCTTTAGAAAAATGCAGTTTTAAGAAAATGGGCATCGCATTCTGCCTGGACAGCACTGGAGCTGTGGGCCGACGGCGACTCACACTAGTGAAACCAACATGTGATCGGCAGCACTTTGAAAATAAAAATGAACTTGATTTGACGAAATGTTTTATTTACGTCGCGTACGGGGTACTATTTACAATAAAGGTAAGGTTGTGGTTGCGATAATTTTTTTAATTTACATAGTGATAGGAAATTTTGACTCCTAGAAAAAAATGTTAACTTTTTTTTTTTTGCCAGTGTAATGAAACCCTCCTCCCAAATTGACATCAACTTTGGAAAAAAAAATTTACGTAGGTTCATTATGTGAGTAAATACAGTATTGTGATGCTGTAGGGATGTGGATGAGAACAGAGGTGCTGATGGCGATATGTTGTGATGGCATCTTCAGCCAAGGAACAGATAACATTTATTACCATTACTAATAAATTATAGCCGTGCCACACGGGTACTGAAAATTGCATTCGTTCGTGCCTGACATTCATTTGTGTAATATTTTTTTTTTTGCAGAGCTGGCACATGGTAAATATAATGAGATTTGATGTGGTGATGTCGATAACAGCATCTTCTGAAGTGAGCGTTAAGGCACTAAGTAAAATGTAAATACACACATGGTAATGGCACATGGTAAATTTAATGAGATTTGATGTGGTGATGTCAATAACCGCATCTTCTGAAGTGAGCGTTAAGGCACTAAGTAAAATGTAAATACACACTTACTAGTTTACTTTCCACCTTCACTGACAGTGAATTGCAAATGCAAGCATACTATAGTTCCGTGAGCTTAAGTTTGTTGCTGTCTTTTACAACGTTCCTACTGGCCGTAGCAACTTCAGCTATTCCAAGTCAAATCTGAAGCCCAAAATCAAAATGGTGTCTAGTACGTTGAAGCCATTCCAGTGCTTACCTGAGGAAGTTCACCAAGTACAACTTCTTGCAGGAGTGTTGTAGTTGAAAGTTACGTATAAATTATTTTTTAAACGCTTCAATTATACTTCAATTATACTTCAATACTTCAATTATACAAAATACTTCAATTATACTGCAGTGCGGAAGCTATGAAGTCGACGGCACGCATTTCTCAGTCAAACGGCTTCCGGTGAACGTATTAAATAACAAATGACATTAACGCAAATGGCATTAGGTTTGTCTGTGTTTTTCACGCATTAGCAAGTTAATGTCATTTTCTGTGCTCGTGTGGCACGGGTATTAAAGGTCCAACTCTGTTAGAAGCGTTGGCAAACACATAATGAAGACATCATCAGGAAGACATCATCAGGAAGACAAGACATGAAGACATCTTGCCTTCCCCCCCCCCCCCCCCCCTCCCCCTCCTCACTCACTTATAAATGTAGTGCAAACAGGTGCTTGTATCACATATTTAAAATGAAAACAGTGTCAGTATATAGCCGCTAGCGCTGCTTTTTCTGTTCATGCTCGTAGACCTCCTACTGGCCATGCTTCACATGGTACAGAAAGGTGCCTACTGCCGCCAGGTTCACAATTTTAAAATACACGCAACACCTGTTTTGCACAGAAGGTTGCAAAGAGTAAAAGCAAAACATTTGGGGGGAAAGTCTAGTATGACAACCATGAAATTCAAAATAGAAAAAAGGCAGCATAGCATAATCACTAGTTGTGGGGAGAGGGCAAATGTTGGAGAGTACTCGCTTGTTGCACACGTAACGTTTCATCTGTGTAAAGGCCCTATTCTTGTTTGCTTGTTTGGTGCCTTCTGTGTCTTGGTTCCTTGTTCTCTTAATGTGAAACTACATTGGCTAGTGTGTGTACATTTGGCGTCAACACCTCAGGTCGGTGACTGTGCCTGTCACAGACAGCCAGAAAATTGAATGATTTATCAGGTCCCATGGTCCATAGAACTTTGACACTGACTGTATTCCATGACCAGAAGCCCTTATTTGTAATGTAGACTCCCTTCGAGGCAGGCATACAGGGACTTTGGAAATCTGTTCACTTTATGAGAAGCTACACTTAACAGAAGTGTACTCTTTTTATCTCCAGGGAGCTGACAAAAGGTCTACAAACTGTTCAGCTTATCAGGGAATTCAGCTTATAAGATAGCGTTATAATTTGGGGTCATTGTTTGATTATATTGAGAGATTTGAGCAGCCTTGTCGAAAGGACATGTTTAACGAAGGCGCGTTTTAAAGTGGAGGGTGTGCTAATCTACAGTGTTGTGTATCTGGGAACGTGCTCTCAGCAGTGTGAACTGTTGCTATGAAATTGGTGACTGAAACAGACCACCTCACATATACTTTACAGATTGCATACATATTCTGTAAGTTTCTCCAGTTTGCTCTGAAAAAAAAGAGTCCTTTTTGTGATTGCCCGAGTCACAACGGTCTTTCTATCTGTCGCTTTTTTTCTCTGTATTTGCCAGAGTGTACGACCTAGAGAAGAGAATCGACGCCCCGAATAAGTACAAGTTCCCCTCGTTCGAGACGACCCACTGGTTCGCCGCATCGTACGTCATCGAACAGCTGAGAAGTGAGCAACCCTGTCATCTTGCATTTGCTTTTCGCTGCTCTCATTTCGATCATTCTGTGCTTATAGGAACATGATGCAGAAAATGGTCTAGAGTGTAATGTCTAGAAAAAGACAAAGAATTACAGGAAGATGGAGATATTAACTCTTTCCTTACCTTGAGAAAAAGGGGTGTTTTTTTTTTGTAGATTACGCCAGATTTTTTTTTTCTGAAGGAACTACTGCACTCAATATTTTATGTAATACGTAAACAAAGAGCAAAATGAATGCACTTTTCACGCATAAAATTTTTATTAACGAGATATATGTCATAAAAAGATAATAATATTTAGAAGGAAGACTGTGAGATAAAATTGGACGGAGTTTGTAAATACGCGCTTATGGGATGTACAAAATATATTGCTGTCTAATAGGCACTGTCTCAGAAAAAAACACAAATTTTAATTGCACAGATAATCGACTACAAAAATTTAACTGAATACAGTTGGGTGTGTCGGGCTGCAGCTGCCGATGTTCTGGGCTGGTTTGCATCGTCGTCGCTCTCTGAGTCAAGGTCCGATGAAAAGGCAGCATCCTCTGACTCACTGCTGCTCAATACATAAATCAAAGCAGCCGCAGGCACAGCGGAATTACGAGATCTGCGATCATTCGAAGCATGCACGCCGCTCCCAGAGGCGACCATTTTTGCTTTCTACTTTGACAATCGCGAAACTTCAGAGCGTGTTCAAAAATTACTGTCTGGCAGGAAAAAAAATCGAACTGCCCAGAAAACGAGAATATCATTCTCCTTCACGTCGGTTGAATCGGGAAGTGCAGTGCCTAGTACACTTAGAATTGCACAGTGTGCTTTGAGAATTCAAAGAACTTAGTATTCTTCACTGTCCTCTTGAGCAACTCAAATTATCTTTTACCATGAGCCTAGGTCACTAATTACCAATAATTAACTAATTAAATTTTAAATGTTCATGTAAACGCAACACGTTCAATGAAGAAGTTGCAGAGCCTATTGAGAAATATATAAAGAATTCATTTCCCAGTAGATAGCCGTTGGGGTTTTAATTTTTCCTGCCTCAAAGAAAGTACGCGAGATGTGAAAAAGTGCCATGTGACTAAGCACTTTCGCGCAGTGACATTAGTGCCCCTAAACTTGCTACCAAAGAACGATTGATTCTGCATGCAGACAGAATGCTTGAATGGACCTAGGCAATGGAGTTGGATCGGAGACAACGGTCTTGGCTTACGCTTTTGCTGGAATATCTTGACCGTTGAAGCAGCGAAGCAAATGGAGCCGTGAGATATGCTGAATGGTAATAACAGCACTTTTACTGCTGACAGAAAGCATAAAGGATGAGGTATTGTCAGCAGATGGAAATGCATCGAAGAAGACGAGTGTGGTCATCGCCTCTCATCTTTACTTGCGGCCTATTAATGCATTTGTTCTGCATTCATGCATCATTGGTTGGTAGCATATTTGAAGGCAATAATGTCACTGCTGGCAGGGACGTTACACAGCACAGCAGCTGTCTTCATGGAAATAAATTATTTATATATCTCTTGATACATTCTAATACTCCTCTACTGAAGGTATTGCTTTTAAACCAGCCCTTTAAAAGTTGAATAAATAATGATCTATGTGAAAAAAAAAACAAAAAAACATTGAGTTGCTCAAGAGGAGAGTGAAGAGTGCTAAGTTGGTTGCATTCTTGTAGCGTATGCACCATTTTTTTTTTTTTAAGGCTTGGCACGAGTTAGCTGATACACTTTGTATAGCCTGTATGATATGTGGTATATGTTGCAGCACAGCTAATTGTGGGGAGTGCTCAAAACTTTTAAGGAAGAGCACAGATTCTCTTGGATATAGGTGCCATTATCCTTTACTCTTATGGTTGACTTCATCTGCTTGTTCCTGACATGCCCAGTCTGATTGGCTCATCATCCCAGCATAGTTAGTGGGTTAGCGTATAGACCAAGTGTTCATTTGTGGTTTTGCTTGTAGTAATCAACGGTAAACATAAAAATATAAGATTAGCAAACAGAAGCAGAGCAGTTGCGACTTTTCCAGGCCCGATACAATTTCCGCCGTCTTTGACTAGCCCATGTCTGCCTTGTGGTGTCTCCTTCAGTTCTCGTTGATGAAGCAAGCAGTGCGACTACCAGATTCTTGTGGCGTCTCCTTTTGCCTTTGCTTGCATTGATCTGCATCTTGTGAGGTTGTGTTTTTACCATTTCTGGATTGCATGTGTGTGGTAGTCACTTATTTGATGTGAGAAGTGTTTCAAACGAGAAGAATAGACTGCTAATTCTGGGGACTCTGTTGGCAACCATACTTGAAGAGGGCGTAAATACAGGACAAAAAAATCAGGAAAATAGAGCTGCTGCACATTGGTCTAAGCTCACGCGGGCTGGAATCTCTCTTAATCAGCTGCGTTGGATAAACATCGGGATTCACCGCAATTATACACATGCTAATTTGCTTCAAATTAGTGTATTGTTGCTGTATTACAATGTCACTTTCCTAATTTTT
The DNA here is from genome assembly GCF_038994185.2 of Dermacentor albipictus. Classification (NCBI taxonomy): domain Eukaryota; kingdom Metazoa; phylum Arthropoda; class Arachnida; order Ixodida; family Ixodidae; genus Dermacentor; species Dermacentor albipictus. The sequence continues at coordinate 118,072,976 of NC_091825.1, read as the reverse complement.
TTGTAGGGGAACACATTGTAACAAGTGCTCTGGAACTGATGGCATCAGGCAAATTTTTTGTGCTTCGAGTGCTATAGGGGGCCTCCTTAGAGGGGCAGAAAGAATGTGGCCTTTATGACAATGAGAGAATTTGCGTGATAATGATGATACTAACATGACAACTTGTAGAGGTTCCACTAATGGCCTAACTATATATAAATTCGTTGATGCAGACGCATTTTGCTTATTGCCTGCTCCATCGCTGTGAATATGCTGTGCCGAAGTTGTTCATGCCAGTGTTATGCCATGATGCATATATAATTACAACTGCACTTATACTATGTGGAAATGAAGTATGGGCTGTTTTCTCATAATGCTATTAGTGAGCCTCGTAGCACAGTCTAGATGTAAGGGCAATGCTATAACTCGGGCTTTCTCAGAACACATATTGTGAGTGCTCCCCCACTCCCCAAGACTCTGTGGCACCTGTGACCACCTTCCCCCCCTTCAAATATATATGAAAGTAGCTTCATGGACACCTCTGTGCCCCTCCTTCAGTTTTCCACTATGGAGCAGGCTTCTAGATATTTGTGCAAGATTACCTGTGGCAAAATGTTCACGTTTCCCTCAAATTTCAATAAAATGTTGTGGAGGCCACATTTAATTGCGCTGTGCTAGAAACTGTCCCACAAAGTTGGCATTTCGGCAGGAATAAATACTTAAAATTACAGTAAGCCTGACCTCAATCAGGGCACGGGTTCTGAGAAATGAACAATCAGTTTTGATAACACCATATATCGTATTTTTCCGCCTATACCCGCCACCGCGTATAACCCGCACCTCCAGTTAAAGCAGCCATGCAATAAAAAAAATTATCTGTGCGTATATACCACGGAAATAACTGCACACAAAAGCGCTCTGATCTTTGCAAACACGTTCTCCATTTGTGGATGTGCACGACTCGTCCACGTCGTATCTTCGACCAATGGCTCTGTCGCCCCCTCCCTCTGGCAATGCCAATAAAGCTGGATGACGAGACAGACATGATCGCGGACAGTTCAGTCGTGTGACAAGTGACGTCAATAAGATCACTTCACAGTGCGGATGAAGCAGCACTCGAATGAGCAACGGTGACAGAGCAGAAGTGGCCAGAACGAAAACTCCAATGGTGATTTGGCTCTCTGCTGTATCACGAAATGCTTCGCAGGGACCGAGGAAAGGCTGCAGGCTTGGTTGACGTGTATCACGTGACACTATCCGCAAGCTTGAATCGCGATCATCTCCTCCGTGTGAATATAGCTTTATCTTCAGATTCTGCTTGGCTAGCATGGCCATTGGGTGCTGCTTATCACGATTTGAGCCCTAGCTTGCGAGCGCCGTTGCACTGTTCGCTTATCAAACGCAGTATGTTGACCCGGTAAAATGGAGGAGAGTGGGCGACAATGAAAGAGAGAGAAAGGGAGCTTCAGAAAACCTTGCCTTGAGGTGCGACTTCACAGCAGCGTGCGCCGCACTGTTGTGAAGCCATCTCTCAAGGAGAGACTCGCACCTAACTCTGGACCCTGACTTTACTACTAAATGTTTTGAATTTTTGGCTCAGGTTATACGCGGAAAAATATGGTATTCAGTTCTGGATCTCTGTGGAGCCACAGCCTGCATATTCACACAACTCTGCAAGGAAGCCAAGTGTACACAGCACCTTGTCATAGGATGATGATGCAAAACTTTTAATGTTTCTTTTTCACTCTATTTATGGGTCATAATTAAGGTCGTTCCCATTATTGAAATGAGCGGTGTGGCACAAAAACCTGTGCCAGGCAGCACTTTCAACTTAGACAGTTTTGCCAGAGCATGTTATATTGTCAAAAATTGTTTCAGGTGCAACAGCATCCGAGTTCAAGCCACCCAGCTTCCTGGTTGTTGGAGCGAAGGCCTTGATGACTGCACTCAAAAACTGGACTCAAGAGGTGAGTAGTCGCCTGCTGGGTCATGAACTCAGCTGCCGCGGTGGTTCAGCAGCCAGATATATCATTCTGCTCTGCTGACTCGGTGGACTTCACTTGGATGTCCGGCCTGTTGATGCCTACATTACCTAGTCTTGCTCCTACTTTGCTTATTTCTTTTTAGACTGTGCTTCTGCTTATGGGGTACAATCTTGCATGCCACTAGAGCAGGAGGCAAGCTCCAGTTACAACCACACTTGTCCACTTCGTCAAGCATTCTCTAATTGTAGTACAAGCAGATTGAAACTATGGTAGGTTCGGACAATTGAGGCAAGATGGCAGCATGCATTCGAACGATATTTATTGCTAAAAGGGAAACATACTACATACTAGGTGGAGGGATGTCCACTTTGTAAATGGTGGAAGCAAAAGGATCAGCTTACCCATCGTTGCATGTGATCAGGCGGCAAGCTTGTTCGCAGGATAGGCAGGTAGTAATCCATAGTTTCGAGAGTGTTTCAGCCAGTGAGAGAGTATCTTTTTCGGAGACTTGTTCGTTTATACCTTTGTACTTTCCTTCCACACAAGGGCTATCGTGATCTCAGGAAGACAGATACTTTTTTTTTTCCTTTCCCCCGGGTGTGATGAAAGCACATGCTGCATTATCGCAGAGACTGTAATAGAATAGGAGCATGGTGAGCCTTCGCCATGTGTTCTGCCACCTTGAGGCGCAAGTTTCAGCATGGGGCCTTGTGACAGTGTGGTATGCTGAAAGAAATGGGCTTGTGTACTCCCTACATGCTGTTCTACACTGGGTGTGTGCTCACGTGTGCATTTACGTGTAGGACTGTTAACATGCAGATCAGTCACTGTTTGCCATTTCAGCCGGTGGATTACGCCAGGACAGCATTTGTTGCCTTCTGCGAGTCTTTAGCAATATCTGGAGCAGCAGCTTCTTTCTGTAGCAACTGTGTCTACACCTTCTCCTTCCTTGCGGAAAGCAAAAAGTACTACTAGTGTAGATATTGATACGGGAATAAATCCTGGGTGTCAACTGAATCCGCCACGCTATGGTACACTCAAACCTCGTTGTAGTGAAGGCACATCCGACACTAAAATACCTTCGTGATATCTGATCTTCCTTGTAAGCATATATTAGTTAAATGCTGATATGTATTTGTGAGAAAAATTTTAGATTTGCTTTGTTATATCTGCTAATTCATTAGATACCCACGATACTATGATACACACAATACGACAAGGAAGCACAAATTCTTGTAGTGTACGAGCTAATGCATAGACTTCCTTTCTCATTTCCCCTTTTGCTGTAGCTGGGTGGAATCAACTCTCTGGAACTGTGATGATCATCATTGAATCTATTGTCTTAATTTGTGTCTTGTTTTGCAGCCCAACTGTAAATTGGACGCAATTCCAAGTGGCATAACTGTTCCAAAGCTTCTTAAGGATATGGCCAAGGAAGTCAGAGCAGCAGAGGTAAGTGAAGGAAAGTAAAAGATTTATGGAAACGATGGTTATAGGGAATGTGCATCTAATGTCATCCATGAAAAGTGCTAGCATTGGCCATGGTTGCCGTCACAATTCCACTCGTAATTTTCCGCATTCGTTTGTGATCCCTAGAGCAGTTAATCTTCAAGCTGCTTTGCCAAGACGATTCACGTTTGCCAAGACGGTCCAAGTTTCATTCTAAAAACCAGTAACACAATGTCGTACATTGGGCATTACCCACATGGTAACATTACCAAATTTAAACCCGCAGGAAATAAGAAGAAAGCACTTGCCATTCTCCACTAAATGCTCAAGTTTCTTTGTGCCCCTCTTGAGATAGCGGCAGACTGGCCTCGCTTGCAAGACTTGTCTTCACTGTGGAAATTTTATTTTTCGCATCCTTGCTTGACACTTGAAAGATTTCTCTTGAGCCACTGTGTATGATGTGCTTGCCCTTCAACTTTTTCTTGTGCAGAAGAAGCTGAATTGCAAGGTTAAGGCTGAGAAAGAGACCAAAAAGGGCAAGCAGGGACCTGCCAAGGCGGCCAAGGCGGTGGTGGCCGCTGCCGCCGGCGTGCAGGAAAATGTGACCCCAGTGCGGGTCGGTGGGGCTTCCCAGCAGGGCATCAACATCAAGGTGAAGCTACCCGTCAAGGCCAAGGGCAAAGCAAAGGGCAAAGGCACTGGCGGCCTCAAGGCCAAGGCCACAGCAGCCACGAAAAAGGCACAAAGGTAGGAAGTGGGCAGCAGATATACTTGTCCGTTCACTTTAATATATTGGGAAAAATGAGGAAGCATCAGTTAGATATTTACCACGGATGTTCCGTAAAAGATCTGCAAGGTAGAGCAAGCTTTATTTTGTGTGTGCATGCATACGTGTGTGTACAGCTACATATATGTACAAATCCCACCACGACAAGTTTGGTGGGGTGCAGGACAAATATTGGTGTTGCAAAAGTTAATTGTGAAGTTTACAAGTGACCATAAAACATATGGTTTAGTAGCAGCACTGATAGAATTTGACTCCTTAAGTTCTGGTTGCCATGTCATAACCTGCTGCGGCAAATAATAATGTCACTGAGGGACTCCTCAAATGTTAGATAAGGGTTTTTGATTTACTGACTGAAACGGACTGAAATGTGGGCGACCATGGCGTCTTCTGCGGCAAATATACGTTACCCACATACTGAGAGCTGACAGCAAGCAATGGTGGAGGCTTCCACACTCATCGATCACTCGGGACAAAAGAGTCTTTAAAAATGGTTTTGCACAACTTTCCTAGCAACACTGATAGCCAAACCTTCTCCTAAACCTGCTGGCACAAGTCTGCCCACAGCCATGAGTGTTCACTGTAGAGGTCAAGTGGCCATCTGCGTCGTGACTAAAGAATTCCCATCTTCCTTGAATTGTGACTCCAACATTAACTTTTTTAATTTTCAAGTCGTGTCATGGGTCCCCACCTGCTCACTTTGTTGACGTACGGAATTACCATCACACATGGCATTATCAATATTTTTTGAGGAACTGGTGGCCAACAGTTATCAAGCGGGGGCTCCGCACCTTTTTGCTCTTCCAGGTCAGCTGTATCCTTGTTTCAATTGTCGTCCTTCACAGTGTGAAACAGGAGAAACCAGCCCCGGCACCGCCACCTGTGAAGCCGCTGCACAAGGAGTCGGTGTATGACTTCAACGATTCGGACGATGACGGCCTGGTGGTTGACGAGAACCCGCCGCCACAGCCGCGCCGCTCGTATCAGCGAGCCGTGGCCGTTCCCGCAACACCAGCTTTGCCGCCCATCTCCACGTTCAGCAACAACGCCTCCATGGGCAACTTCGCGGCGGCGGCGGCAGCAGCCGCGGCTGGCACCACGTCACCCGTGATGGATTCCCAGGACAGCAAGCAAGGTTCTCTCAAGCTTCGGCTTTCATGTTAGTTCATTCTTTTTTCCGGTGTTTCTCAGTGTGTGGCTCACGGGTCTCCCCCGCCATAGGGTTTCCTACAATTACTAGAGGAAACACTGACGCTGCGATCGTTCAGCCACCATGGGTAGTACATGGATTTGTCTGATCCTCGGGCTCGGGGCTTCAGACGTTCTTGTGGCTTTGTTTGTTACGCCTTATCTGGGCCTAAATTAGCCTAAACGTCAAAGCAATTCATACTTTTTTTTAATGCAGAAGGTAATAAGACTCTGCAAGCACGCATAATTGCTGCCGATTTCAGTGGATCTGCTTGTCCATATGTCCGTGGCGTAATGGTTTCGATATCGGGCTTCTATGCCAGAGGACCTGTGTTTGAACCCTGCTGTCGGACAATTTTAAGAATATTTATTGAATTACTTGTACTGCATTACTTTCTTAAATGTGATCACGTTGCAAAGTCACGTAGCCATTTAAAGCCAGAAGGACGTAGTTTAGGCAAATCCATCCTTTCCGTGCGGGCTGAACTGCCCTCCTTGCAGCTCCCATAGACACTAGCGCCACAGTTCCCTCTAGTAATTGTATAAAACTCTGTTACCCCCTGGTTCTCGAGAGGGATCGGTGGTGACCCGTGGGAACGGCTTGAGGAAACACACCACAGAGGGGCATTGTCTTAGAGATCTGAGACATCTGGTGAGACCTTTTGCAATCGCATATCTTTGTCAGGCTTTTCAATGTCTGGTACACCCTTGCGGTGTGCTCCAGTTGATGAAACCTGTGTACATGAAATTGGGACTTGCCCCTTCTTTGCATAAACAAACCTGCACGTAGATGCACAACATACTTAAAATACAGGTGAATCTTGATGGTACGATCACTATTTTGAACTTTTGGATGATGTGAATGCTTAATAAGTCCTGGCCAGAATGCATTAATGCAATTCATTCTAGCCCTTGCCTAGGAGCTAGCCCGTGCCTAGTAAAGATGTGTTCGAGAGCTTAGGCCATGGCTACTTCGTTTACTATAGGTGCAGGGAAAACAAATGCTTCAGTGTGTCTCTTGTCTTTTCTCATGGTGAGGTTGAAGACTACCTAGTGTGTGTACTCGGACATGTCCATATATCACGGCACCTACATGCCTCACAGCATTAGCCAGTGGAGCTAACCAATAAGTGTCTTAGTAGCGCATCACGGAAAATCTACTGGGAGGCTATCGCTTGACTTCGGCAATCATCCTGCGATGGTTCCTGCTCAATTTGTTTCGGTTAAAGAGCTCCTAGCATCTGGTTATGTCACAATCAAGCAGTACAACTTTTTAAATTAGGTTTAAGCAGTGCTGTGCTTGGTTTTGTTACATTCATGCTTCATTCCAGCCTGATATCACTGGGCTGTCTGTGGAATGCTTTCGTTTGATGGGTAGACTCTGGTGCGTAACTTTAACTCCTTAGCCCCCCGATCCCGGGTACTCGTCATGGGAGGTTGTACCATTATCGCCAATGACGAGTTATGGTTGGTAATTGGCTTTGGTTTAAATTACAGTACAAGTGCAGAAAGAACAAGTAATTTAGTAACTAGAATCAAATATATTTTCAGAATAATGGCATGGAAAAAATTATGACCACAGGAAAAAAATTTTACAAATTTGGTATGCTTTTTTGCAATTTGGGGGCTAAAGGGTTAAGTGCTCCTAACATGGTCCTAGTGCTCTCTTCTGATGTGCTTTACCTCACTGTGCAGTCAATGGCAAACCGAAGGTGGAGAAAGGACCTCCAGCAAACAGCAAGGCTGCCAGCGCTCCTGTGGTTCCCAAGACGGCCAGTGGAGAGGACACTGCTGACGTGCCGAAGAATGGAACCATCGATGACCTGCTGCTAGCATCCAGCATTGCCCTTGACACTGACAGCACACGAGTCAGCCTTGAAGAAGAGTTGGGGTCAGTGCGTTCCCGCACTTCTGTTTGTGAGAAAGCAAGCCTTGCTTGTGCTTGCTGCTGCTTGTGTACCTCATCTAAAGCTAAATCATCGTTACTAATATGTGCGCAATCATGAAATCTCATGAAATTTATGACGCATAGTTTACGTTTTGCCTACGAAACTGAAATGAGGGCACTGAACCTAACATTCTTGATAAAGAAACACGCTTTTCCTCCTCAGTAAAAATAAAGCAGCTAGCTCAAGGTGTACGATTATTACATCGAAAACGAGTCTTGCTTCCGTCGTCTGCTACATACAAGCTGTTGCGTGCTTCATTAGCTAGGATGCGTGTCCTCGGGAAATGGAATGAGTCATCGTATATTGGCACCAATGCCTTGTTTTCTACCTTGAGACAACATAAGCGTACATTACCTACCTGTGGTGATGAGCGCATGTTCTAGGCCACGTTGTCTCTATCTCGTGAAACGCAAGTGATTCAGCCCGACTCGGCTGGCTGAGAAATGTTTGAATATCACCGATGGCGTTGCACGTGTCGGAGGTATCCGCTCGTGCAACGCAAGTGCTGACGCTGCCGTCTCTTGTTCACTTCACTGCTTACCCACACCGCGCAAGGAAACTTCCAAGGGGTAGCCTTGCGGACATTTACAGTCAAACCTCGATATAACGAACACGCATATAACGAATTATTGAATATATCGAACTCTTCCAAAATATATTTGTCAAACACATGTATTTTTTACTTCCTATAGCGAACGCGGTTTGAAATAAAACGGATATAACGAACTTCGCGACGCCAAGCCCTACCTCACTTTAATAGCAGGCGGCAGGCTTCGTTGCAAACGTTCAGGACTACCTCGCAGGCGCTCACAGCGCCACAGATGCCACGTCGTCATCGAGAGTTGACAGCCAAAGAAATCGTCCGCATCTCACAACCGCTGACAGCGCCGCTTCAGCAGCGCCCGCAGCGGCGTGATCGAATGTTGCTTTTGCGTTTTAGTGTTTTAGTGTGCAGTGCTATTGAGGGCAGTGGGTTTGCCCTTGTTGAGTGTTTGCAAACTGTGGAACAGGGCGTGATACGGAATGCGATCAACACCAAGAAGCAGGCCGCGATAACGCAGTTCTTTGTGAGTAAATAAATGAACGTGACCCAAGTAAGCATCGTTCGAGTTGCTGTGCCTTCTCTGATTGAATTTTGCTCCTCTTGCATGTATTTTTTACGAAATTTTATATTACGAATTATGGATATAGCGAACTAATTTCCGACTTTTTCACTGTTCGTTATAACGAGGTTTCACTGTATTTTTATAAATTAAAAAGCGGCCGCTGTCATAACCTCTGGTGATGTGAACAGTCATTAATCTCGATTGTAATACAAACATAGCAGTGAAAAGTGCAAAAAGTTGGAGAAGGTTTGTAATGTTCACTCAATCACAAATAAACACATCTTTAAAATAAATGGTGGCCCAAAATGCAAATGCTAACACCAGCCAAGACCGATCCAAATACTGTAAGCATGCGTTATGAACAAAAGATTTTCATGGCCCCAAACAATGGGGAAAATGTGGTAACATGCAACATCAAATTGTCGTATACGAAATGGCCCTTCCTGTGGCACTCTTCACAGGCTATTCCTTCAGCCAGTCAGCAAGCTGAAATTGCAGCCATCATGGGCCACCACCACATATTCGCGAAATTGCAGATGCATGGTGTAGGCTTCTGCACGCTACTTGCCCACTCTCTTTTTAAAGCTCTAAACTTGCAATATAGCTGCCAAGGGCCTGAAAAAAGTCTTAGTCAATAAAATTTGCTGCTCCACGTCACATTTCATCATCTTGATGTAAATGCAAAATGGCATTTTCCTAAGCTTCTGTTTCCCGGCACACGTGACCTGTGACCTCTCGACAGCCAACCAGAGAGTCAACATGGCGGATAATGGCAGCAGTGCAGCCGCCATGTGTGTCGAGAATAGAGTCGCAGGAGGCCTTTTAGATTACTGAAGCACCTTGGCAATCTGCTCTTGCCAATAACAGACAGCCATAGTTTTCATGAGCCATCCATATTTGCAGCGAGCAAAACTGAGAACTTGCTTTGTTTTTTCTCCATGGCATGTACGTCAGATTCAATGTCTTGTTTGCCAAACAGTGCCGTTGCACCGTCATTGAATATTTCCGATAAGGTGAGAAGCGATTGCAGTCCCCTTAGGAAATGCTCACTTGCAGGGGCACAGTCCAGCCCAGTGTTCCGTATATCGAATGTGGCAGTGAACTGGAGTTTAATACATGCATAGTACAGGTGCCATACTTTTGCACTGGATTTCCATGGGATGTTACGACTGTTCAATACAGATGATAATTAGATATGCCTGGGCTTTACATATCTGGGATTGACTATCTAAAGCGAGGCTTGCATGCGAGTTGAACATGTCCTTTGTCTTGATTATCAACAGCAAGCTTTTGATGTTGTCGCCAGAATATAATAAGTGAGGAAAATAAGGGTTAGGCGCTAAATTTTTTGTTCGTTACAGCCGTATGAAGAAAGCAGACAACAAGCAGACAAGTAGCCAAGGAAAGCATAGGGTAGATTAATGGGGGTCCTAATTGAAATGTATGGACAATAAGGAAAAACGATAAGGAAAAGGGAAATCGAAACGAACGGAATGACATCATGGCACAAGTGGGAGCCATCTTCCGCATTGTGCATGCGGGGCTCTACCCATTAAGCGACTGCAGCAACAATTCTCTTGGCCACTTTCTTGGGTATTTGTGTTCGTGTACCAGATGTAGTCCTGGGAGCGTTAGTAGTCAACCAGCCAAAGCAGACGCTTTCAGTATCCTTCACCTTGCAGGATGCTGATGCGTCAATCTTGAAGACCCCATCCGTCTTTTGCTCCCTCGCTCCATCTGACTTGCCAAGCTTCTGCTTGGGCTGAGACATGGCTGTTTTGTATTTCCAGTGGAGCAATTTACGAATATGACTGAACTCATTATTTCTCCTGAGTGTCCCATAAACATGCCCCGAAATTGGAGCTGAGTGCGAAACTGAAAATTGTCTCGTCGCCCTGTATCCAGGGGTGGCCGAGCATCGCCGTCGACGCGGGACGCGATCCAGGGGATGCTGTCCATGTCAAAGAGCGCGTTCACCTTTGGGCCGTGCGACGGGGGTGGACCCATGGGCCCCACGGCACAGGAGCTCCTCGAGGGAGGCCCGTTGAGCACGGGCCTGGCACTGGGGTTGGCCGGACCGCGTGGAAGGATTGGCCCGACACCCATGCTCAAGCGACCCACTCCCTTCGGCTCTGCCGCTTCCCGGATGCGATCCGGCGAGGAAGAAGACCTCGAGGAGTCTCTCCTCAAGGAGTGCCATGCAGACGACGACTATGGTGAGCGGTTCAGTCTCGCTGGAACAGTGGGTTGTTGGGCTCTGCGGTGTCGAGAGCCATAGAGTTTCCTGCAAAAATTACAGTGGACTCTCTTTAAACTGAACCTCAAGGGACCAGGGATATTGGTTCCATATATAAGGAGTTCCATTTGCTGTGAGACAAAGGTGAATACGATTGCATGAATACAAAAGCAACCAACCATGAGGATGGTGTTTTGTTTAAGAGGCAGTTTCTTTAAAGTGATTTCTGTACTCCACTGTACTGTACTACTGTACTGTTCCACTGTACTGTACTGTACTGTATTCCACTGTACTAGAGGGAACTAGTGTCTCTATAGGAGCTGCGAGCATGGCTTTTCAGCATGCATGGGAATGATGGTTAGTCCATCATTCCCATGCCATTCCATGGATTTGCCTAAACTTCGTCCTCCTGGCTTCAGACGACTTTGCAAATTGACAATACACACACCCTTTGCAAAGGCGCATGCTAGCACATGGGCCATATTCTTGGTCGACCACTTTTGGGGTGTCACTCTGACCAGAGGCTGATTGGCTACGCCAGCAGACGCATCACCCGTTGCTCCCGTGACGTGTCGGCTGGAGACTGCATAGACTTTTTTACAAGGAGTGAAATAGCTGAAAATGGGCGTGTCGTACTGCTTTTCACATCTGTCTGTGCTGCAATTTCCAAATCAGTTTTTTGTGTCCAACTTTAATCGTTCATGAATTTTTGTCACTTGGCTCCTGCTTTGAAATTTTCTATTTTAATGGTTGATTTATGTGCGTTCTTCTTTCTTGCCTTCTTTGATTCATCTGCATATCTGTGAACTCTGAAATCTTCCTTAATGTTTATAAGCTTTGGCTCATTTTGCGGTTTTATGCTTATTGCATCAAGTTTTATGAAAATTACATTCTGTTACATGAAAAAGTTATGCTTATAGGTCTCCAAAGCCTCCGTTAAAAGCCTTCTGATGGTGAAGGTACGCTAGAAGGTTACTTGCTTTGAGCAAGCTTACGCAGACAAGTTCCTGAATCAGGCAAAATCGGCAACAGCAAGGTCGTTGAAGAAGTCACTGTGGTCTAAAAGCAATGTGTTGCTTATCAACATCTACTGTTCAAGTTTGCTGCTTCTTGTGTGTTGCTTCTAAAGCTAAATCATCCTTAATAAAGTGTGTACCATATTTACCTGAATCTAATATGTGCCTGTTTTCTGAAGAAATGGTTCTGAAAATAGTGCGCACGTTGTGATCAGATATGAAACCAAATCTGTGTTCGCATCGTTGGCAATAGCTTACCGTCAGAGCCGTCAGATGGCAAAGTGTGGCCATCACAAAATGGTGGCAGAGCATGTTTTTGCGAAGGTTGCGGTTGGTTCATTTTATGCTCGACTGTAATCTAGAGTGGTAGTCTTCTCTAATAACTTTAGAAGATGATGTCACTTTCCTGAGATTTCGTGCGACTCGGCACTGAATGCATTAGTGTAATCGGCCGCCAGTGTTTATGGCGTTGTGCCAGGCTCATTATCGGCACACAGTGCTAGGAACACTGTTGGCCGCATACTTTGAGCAGTTCAACGAAAGGTCCTGCGAAAGTGATAGCAGTATCTAAAGTGATAGTTTGAGAATACCGCTCCTTTGTGCTTGATATCTGTGGCCAACGAAGTGCAAATGGCAAAGACAGTGTGGCGCTTTCATTATGAAAGCTAACTTTTAAAAAATTCCCCTCCACGCAAATTCTGCCTGTCTCGTTTTTTTTCTGATTGCAAATGCGGAGGGCATGCTACATTTTTCATTTATGAATTGGTGGCCTATTACATTCAGGTGCACTTCGATTTTCATACTTTAAGTCCGCAAAAATTGGGTGTGTGTTATATGTGGGGACGCATTAGAATCGGTTAGGTATTCCATAAAAGGCGTGTGCTCGGGGCGAGCTTAAAAATTTTTAAATGGGTGCTATCCACCCTCTTCTGTTGACTTTGCGCGGGTTTTTTCAAATTTTAAAGCTCACAGATCGGCAGGTATGCATCTGTATGTTTAATGGCTTCTTGCTTTTGATGTCCTCATTGTGTTCCAGTTTACCCTGGACTGGAAGCCTCGGACGACGAGCTTCGCGTGTTCAAACCTCGGGGGCGATCAAAGCGAGACGAGGCCTGGAATCCCAAAGGTTGGGGCCAGTGCACATTTTAGTTGTTAGCCAGACCATTGTTATATAATTGCGCTTTTGTGTCTCAAACGGTGAGAGAGGTAATATCGTAATCGTCATCATCATTAACATTCTATTTCTTGTTCACTGCAGGACAAAGGCCTCTCCCAGTGATGTCCCGTTAATCCTGTAATATGCTAGCCAAATCCACCCTATGCACATAAATTTCCCAATCTCTTGAAACTGAAACCACCTCCTAATTCTCGGCTGACCTCGACTGCATTTCCGTTCCTTTGGCACCCATTCTGTAAATCATTGTCTCCTCCACTCGCCTCCTCCACTCACCTCCTCCACTCAGCTCCTCTACTCATTATATGACCTTCCCAACTCCCTTTCTTCCTCTAATTTCCACTTGAATGTCATCTTCATTCTGTTCGCTCTCTAATCCATCCTACCGTCATCTCCTGTCTCTTAAGAATGTTGCATCTATCATTTGCCATCCCATGGCTCGTTCCACTCGTATCGTCGCTCATATGAACTCAAGTGTGATGCTGGAAAACCCTTAGTTCTTTTTGATGGGTATCAATAACGTGGAAAAATTGGCCAGCTGACTTGAAAGACAAGTGCTCACTGAAACTTTGTGTAATCAGAAGCATGAAATTTACACGAAATGTCGAAACAGTGCTGCATAGATGTCCAAATAATTCAAGCATGTCAAAATTCTCATGGCCTTCTGTTGTAAAGAGAGCGTTTGAGAGAAAGGTGACTTCGCGATCCGCTTGCGAGCTCCATGTACCGTGTGCGACAGCAAAACTTGGCCGAGATGTTCACAGCAGCGTATGCTGCCCACAGACTATGTTATTTTCACCAAGCCCAAGGGGTGGTACAGGGTCACTGTAAACCCCATTTTTCTAGCATATAACATTAAATGTTGCACTTTAATTTGTAACACACAGCCCATATGAAGGGAGGAAGGGGAATCCTAATTGGATGGAAAGGCGACAAAAAGTTACTTGCGAAATTTCTTTTTTTCTTTTTTCTATCTTTTCTCTCTTTTTTTTTTCATTCTCATTCTTTTCCCACAGCCAAGCTTGCTCCAAACTGCCCAAAACCACCACGTCCCACAAGAGAGGGAACGCAGAAGAAGTCTGTCAAGCGCACCATCGAGGACACAGCGTCCAAGCTTGCCAACAAGCCTGTAAGTCTTGGTTTGCAATGCGTTTTCTTTTCTCATTCAATAATGGCCTATGTTCATTTTTTACTACCATAGCGGCAATTAAAAGGTTTAGCTTCATTAAACCTCCTGAAGCTTTGATGTGCCATAGTACTGCCCATGTAGATTCAGAGACCTCTCTATCTATTTTACTCATATCCCTTACAGAGTCTATACGGTAGAACCTTATTGATTCGATCCTGTTTTGTATGATTTCCCGCGCCAGCATTCATGATCGATCGAGAACATAAAGAATGACCAAATACAGTTACGCTTTCTTTTAAATCCGGTTCATGTGTTCCCACAAAACACGATCTTTTAGTGCACAGTATTCGGTACATAGCCAGACTGCAATTGTACAATTTGTTTGTGGCCGCTAGATCCCATCTGAGCAAAAGATGAAAGTGATTGTTTAGCCCAGTGGGTAACACACTCGGCTTCATGGGGGGGCGGTCGTGGGCTTTTACCGCTGCCAACATTTTTTTCCTTTCGAACTTATTTTGTTTTATACATTAATTTCTATGTAGCAATTTGTCTTACCTGACAGACAGACGGGTTTCCTCGTTGGGTGGGCATAGAAATGCTTACGCATTTTAAAAAGTCTCGAAGCACGTGCAATCAAGAGCAGTAGGCGCCCGCCACAGCAGCATCCTTGCAGTACTCGCCCACTTGTGTCAAGTGAAAATCCCAGCGTGCACTCAGTTTTCTCTTTCTGTACCAATAAATCGCCTTGCGAGTCATTGCACATCATCATTTGCTTCGCTGCCAACCCTAAATTTCAATAAGCAACTTCACCTGTTTGTTTCACAGTGGATGCTGTGTAGGGCCATTGGAAGCATATTGCACACTTCATAATTTATTTATTAGTCAAAATACAGATAATTACATGTGTGTAGTATACATAAGGAGGTCCCATAATCAAAGACTGTATCGGGACCTCCTGTTGAAGGCACTTATGATGTTATACAATGTTTAAAAAGGCGATAGCCCAAGTGCATCGTTGTTCCCTGCTGCAGGCAGCGCGAAGTGAGTGTCACATTTCGGTCAGGTGACCTCGTGTTCCGGCCTCGCCCACCAGCTCGATTTCGTTTCGTTTCCTTTCACTGTCTTAAATAACTGCAGTAGGAAAACGGCAAAGGAGAGTGCATCTTGAGCAACTCAGGTCCAGCCAGTTTGGCATGTGTCTGCATCTTGTGTTGCAATGATTCACGCCGTGTGGGCATGTCAAAACTTTACGCCAAAATGCCCTGCCCAAAGAGGCTGCCGAGCCAGGCCGAACTTGAGGAGTGCAAGCGTAAGCTTATTGATGCTGAAAAAACAACACCATGCGTCTCGGATCACGTGGGCCCCACAATCTCGTCGCATGTTCGCATCTCATGCTGCAATGATTCGCGCTACACTTCTCATTACGCAGATGTCAAGTACAGTTGAATCTGTCAAAATGTTTAGTGACCTTGGGTCATACGTTTCTTTCCTGGTTAACGTTTTCTTTCTGTTTTTTTTTTCCAATACATATGAACAATGTTATTCCGTACAGATGAATTGCATAACGAAGTCACACCTGACACAAAAATGTTTTCATTATATATCAGGTATTCATTAAACCCATATATTTGTTACATGCTGATATCAGCAGTAAGCATTCTACATTTATTTCATTATATCTTGTAATTTGTTATGTCTGTGTTAGCTATGTCGACCTTCGACTGTATTCTATTAGTTCTTGCCACTCTCATGCACCTTCACATCCGTGGGGTGTTGTGCAAACCTTTTTTTTTTTCCTCTTAGGAGGTCGCCACTGTCAAAAAACATTAGGTGAATTAGATAAGTAGATTGCATTTCGAGAGTCCATTTATGAATGCTTCGAGCAGATGTTTCGTGTGCCATAAATGAGGGTCAAAAATGGGGGGGAAAAAAAGAAAAAAAACGGAAGGAAACCATGCCTCTGTGTGCCCTCTCCAGCTCCTTGTGACGTCGTATATACGTTGAAGTCTTCTAAACGAAGTCAGCTTAATGTTCACATGTGAAGGAATAATGGAATAGAATTGCATTCGGAGATGTACTAGAGCTCAACTTGTCAAATTTTATGACTCCTTCTATTCAAGAAAGACCCAAATAGTATATGAAGTATTGTGAAACTTGTGACATGACAGGCAAATTTGCATATTTTTACTACTTAGACGTCATTTCTTTTCCTGCCCGTAAAAAATGCAGAGATAGTTGTGAAGCACCAATACACTGGCCAAGAGTGCATCAGACGTTTCATCCTCTGTAGCCGATGCTCTGAAAGCTACGCTGGTAGTGTGGTCATAAAAATATTTTATTCAGCACATTTCATGGTAGAGCCTGCAATGCCATCTATGCATGAATTTCATGCAGTACAACATCACTGTTTGGAGGTTATGTTACAACTCGAATCACGTACAGTGGAAGTCTGTTTATACGTTCCTCGCTCTTGCGTTTTCCTGGCTGCTACATCGTGTTTCTGCATGCCTCGACCAAAATCCCATTGGCTCCCTTGTATCTTGTTTTCATTTGAAATGTTGTCATTTTGTAGTGTTCCCGCACCTTACGTTGCATTTGAACATGGCGGTCATGTAAATTTAGCCATGCAGAGGAAAACTTACTCTCACACATTGCAACAAGTGACCAATTCATTGCAACAAGCAGCCAAATTTGCACAAGCCAAGCACAGCACAAGCATTGGGAGAAAGTGTGCATCGGGTAAAACTTCCCGAGAACCATGCACGCTGTGCCAAATCTTTGCCAAGCACAGGGCTACATTTATTTTGGGGCTTGCTCAAGGATTTCACTTGCATTTCATAATACCTGGCTTTTTTTAGTCTGTTTCACCACCGCAATGCCTTTAGGGCCCTGAGGGTATTCCAATAAACGAAAAAACAAACAAACAGAAGAATAAATAAATAAATAAATAAATAAATAAACAGAGTTGGGCTGTGTTTTGAAGCATATGCAAAATATTGCATTAAACAGTGGAAAGGGGGAAATAAGGGGAACAGTGGAAATGAGGGGAGAGGGGCCACTGTCACAGAACATCGTACATATCCATTAGTTATACACACGCGCATGTACTGTCCACGGTCATTTTACGGGGGCCGAGACGTCTAGCAATTGTACTGCAGGTATTCAGAGCTGTGTCTGATGTCGCTGTGGTGGTTTCCGCCCTTCCTCACTGTTACGTTTTCCTGGCTGTTATTTGTTTTTTCCCCGTGGTCTGTTTAAAAACATGTCAACAGCTTTCCACTATAGTATTCTTCCTTTTTTTTTTCTGTCTTATCTTTTTTTTTTAGTGTACATATCACTATGTTATTTTGTTAGGCATGCTGGTACACTATGAATGCCGTTCACGTAGTGCTGCCATTAAAATTCAGCACTCTGCTTGTTTTAGTGTGAATTATACCCCTGCCACACTGGGCATTTCAATCTTATTACATTCGAATGACATTTGCTGCAAGGAGTGCCATTCGACTGGTGGTGCTGGCTACACAATGTCATTTTGTCATGATATCAGTGTAGATTATTCCAATAAGAATTAGCAAGAAAAGTAGGACATGGTATGTGTGAGTGCCTGAAAAGTCAAATTTATTTATTTTAAAATAAATGTGGGGCGTTGCTTCACTGAAATATGCATATAAAACTTCTATTTCAGAATGTCTGGCCACCATAAGCCTAGACAAAGCTTAGCCAGCTTATTAGTCATAGCCGATAAATTGAACGCAAGCAATATGACCGACATGGGAGCGCTGAACTAAGAGGCTCAGTTGCAGCAAGTGAAGCGGTTGGTTGCTGCGTACCTTGCTTTGTACACGCACACTGGCACCCGTTTGTTTACAGTATGGCTGACTGGTAAAGCAACAGCGGCCAGACACCACTGAGGTGGAGAGCAAAAACATTTTGTGACAGCCTGCCTTGCAGGTTATCTCATGTTAAAGTGGCGGATGCCTTAAAACACGCAAGATAATTACCTTTCTACATGAATGGTTCTCAAATTATGAACGCTTGATGTCATATTTTACCTTGTTTCTGGGGTAGAGAGTACACGTTCCCTTCGAGTGCAAAACCGAATTGGTGTCTAAAACTCATTCGATTGCGGAAGTAATTCGATTCTAATGGCGATAAATATCGCTGTGTGGCAGCCAAATAGTGTAATTTGATGCTAATGCCATTCAGTTTGAATGACATTAAAATGCCCAATGTGACGGGGGTATTAGTTTTGATCTGTGATGGCCCTCTATGTAATCGCGTCTTCATATACTCACACATACATCGCTATGCTTCTTGCTGCTGACCATTTTTCACAAGATTTTGATTATAATGTGTGAGGTACATTTGCATCAAATAATCATTCGTTTTTCTTTCGCATGGTGAATTCAGATGGTGGGCTATTTCTTAGTCAAAAATGCTGGCAGTGCGAAAGGCGACCACATATTTTCTGTCGCGTTCTGGTTGTGCTAAGCGTTGTGGGGTCTCAAATGTGGTTTTGGGACAAAGGAAGGGCAACACAGTAGTGCACACTACGAAAAGGGCATTCATTGCGCCTTTTATGTACTGATATAGGCAGCGACATTACTATCTATAGAATATGCCATTGGGCGCTGACAAAATAAGGTAATCCAACTCGCCCTGACAGGATATCGAGCGAATATGTTCGCCCCCATGCTAGGCATCAACGCCTGGTCGTTTGCGTGTACAGTCACGTGAACGGTGGTATGCTTGAATGTTCATGCTCGTCCATCCTGGTGCTCCACTTCAAAGCCTTTCTCGGGACAGTCCTGCAAGGCGTGCCAGCCAGCATGCGAGACGTCTGCGTATCCTGCCGGCCTCAAGCCAAAGAGGAAGAGGCTACTTTTGCGCCCGAGTTACCCCGTGAATAGGCGGTGTTAGCAGCACAACACTCGCGCCATCTCTCGTACTATTCTGCAACTACCCTAACCGAGCTATGCAGGGGAAGCCGGATTACAAGAAATGTGAGGGTCGAGAATACCCACAGTGTGAAAGGAAGTGCAGCAAAGCTTGTTAGAGGGACTGACAACCAATTTTTGAGGACCTAGTTCTCTATGGCACAACGCAAAGCTCACTCTCGGTAGTGTTTACATCTGCAGCGTTTACTTCCAAAAGCACGTGGATATCTAGTAAGCAGAATTTTTCTATCTGAGCAGCCTCCAAAAAAGTAAGAGTCCCTCCTCCATCAATGCTGGGAAGTGAGAGTGATGTTGATAGCCCTCCTTTCCAAATTGTGAAAGCCACTCTTCTTTCTGCTTTTACAGGAGTGGGTGTAACTGTGGTTAACCACCTACATTTTGACCTTTTCAGCCGCTTCTGAAAATAATAAAAACTTGTGCAATAAGTTCACGTCTTTGTACAAACATTTCCTATACTGGTACTGCATTTTTCCCCACGTGCGCGCCGAAGTCTTGGCTGGCAGGCCCCCCATCGTCGTTGTTCTGTTGATAAACGAGCCAAGCTAACTCATCGAAAACGAAGGAGAAAGCAGTGCCACTTTCCTGCACACTATGAACGAAAGCTTATCTGCACATTGTATGTTAGGAATAAACTAAAAGTATATGGCATTTTAATACTAATAAATAGATCGCTAACCGCATATACTAGTGGAAGGTCACATCGTGGACCTCTTATGCAGTGTCGTGTTTTTGCTGCGTGGGCTGCCAAAGGTCATTTTTCACGACTTTCAGTGATGAATTAAAGATATGAATCCACATTTAATGGAGAAAGCATGGCTCGTTTTAGCTGCTACGATAGGGATTCATTCCATCAGTGGGGTTATCTTGATTCGTGTTCCGAGCGGTTGTCTGTCCCTTTAAAGTGTGCTGTTACTAATATGCGCCCTTGTGAGCAATATTACAGAAGAACACCCAAATTGCTTTCAAGAAAAGACGCTGTAGTGACTAAGCATGTGTC
This sequence comes from Dermacentor albipictus, assembly GCF_038994185.2. Taxonomy (NCBI): domain Eukaryota; kingdom Metazoa; phylum Arthropoda; class Arachnida; order Ixodida; family Ixodidae; genus Dermacentor; species Dermacentor albipictus. The sequence continues at coordinate 118,053,026 of NC_091825.1, read as the reverse complement.
CCCTGCAATAGAGTGTTCATTGAAGATAAGTGTTCAGCAGGAAATCTACCTGTCACATGTTTGCATGCCAAATTTGGATCATCAGATCGCAAGTAATTTGATGTTCCCTCTTACTGTCTTTTGATACACACTTGTTCACGTGGCGTGACTTGCAGCCTCCCAAGCGGTCCTACCACCGCAAGAAGTCGCAAGCACCGTCTAAAGCCAAGGAAAAGGACATGGAGGAGTTTGAAGCCGGCCCATCCACGTCTTCAGCGGCCAGCAAAAAGCCCTCCCTGCCTCCGGATGCTTTCAGGCGTGAGCTTACCTTCTTAAAAATTTACTTCTCTTGTTTCGAAAAGATAATCCGCGGGTGCCACAAGACTCGCTGTAGCTGAGTGGATATGTCATTCTACTTCCAAGCACAAAGTCGTGTTCAAATTCCTGGCTGCCACAGCTGCGCGGTCGCTGGCCGATAATTCAGACTATGCTTGTACTGTCTAGAAGTCGAAAGTTATCGAGGTCGAGAAAAAAGTGGATTCATGACAAAAAGCTTGTCAGTGCATTGCTACATGTACGCATGCTTGCGTACAGGTATTTCGACCAATGCTGTGCTGTCCCTACAGGTCAATACACGTGTGATCAACTCGTGCAGTAATTTTCCATTCCGCGGCAACCTTAACAGAGGTCGACTGTGCTCCTCTAGTCGGAACAAGTACAGGTTTCTTCACAAGTGCCATTGTCCCGCACTTCCCTTGCTGCTCTCATTGGCGCAAACATAGAGTGCGCAGTTGGAGCTGCTTGATGGTAATATGTGACAAGAAATTTCTTAGCCGCAGAAAAAAAACAAATCGCCCACGATCATAGTGCTATATTTAAGATCTAAAAGGAACAAATAGTGGATGCACAGGATGACCACAACAAGCAAATCAAGTCTTGACAACCTAGCAGCATTGCTTGGCTCGTGCTGCGGTTCAAGTGCGATTGGTGTCTACTGGATTGACTAGGCTACTTTTGGTTTGAGAAAACTCTGGCAATGTGTCTAAAGAAAAACATAGCTCTTCCTTCTCGTCTTGACGACTTGTGCAAGTGAAGTTTGAAATGTATAACGGCACATATTTATACATCATAGTGTATTGGTGGGGCGGGTGGTGGCAGCGCGAAGCTGTCTGAATCACTGTGCATGTGATAACCATAAATGTCCAGTTTATCGGTCAGCAACTGCATATAAAGGGTAAGAGTGCATTATAAGAGTGCTCAGGTAGCAAGCCTTGGGCACACAATAAATACCGAAAGGGGTCAAAACTGACCTCATGCCTTTAGGAGGGTGTCAGATTGGGCTAGCTGATATTGCATTATGTTACGAGGGTGTATTGTGCAAAGTGCCATACCTGTTCTTGCCCCCTTGTCATCTGGCTGTTACCACTTTGCGCTATATATTGGTGCGACATAACCTGGAGCCTTCTACAGTGGCAGTTCTTATGGCCCCTGTGCTGCATGGCTACGTTACACCCTATCTGTGAATCAAACTTCTGTATCTGCCTGTACCACAAGCTTTTGGAGATTTAGAGGGCACCGTATTCTCCTTCGTGTAAAATCGAACAACAGGTAATTTTTTTATTTACGAACCAACTGCCATAGTGTTTATGATACACTTGCTTCCATGGATGAGAAACTTGCTGTCGTGTGTCTTCTGTTCCGTGCTGACTGATGATTGTTGATTTCACAATTAACGTAATGAACACATTTGTGTAGGAATGTGCAGTTGCCCATTTCTCACTGGTACTTAAAAAAATCCAATCTAAGTAAGAGTGGTTAAGAGATGTAGAATAAACATGTGTCAGCTGGTAGTACAGTCGACTACCTATAGTTCGGACTCCACAGTGAATGTAATTAAGTTCGAACTATCAAATGTTCGAAAAAACGAATGTGTTCAAAAAAAGATCACTTTATTTACGTTTTAAAGCCCTTGTGCAAGGGACAAGTGGTCGATGTGGTGCTGCACACACTTCTGCTTACGTGCAACCAAGTCTGTCTGTATTTCTGCCAGCTTTTAAATTTCGCTGTATGCCAACGGAAGGACTGCAAAGGCTTGAGTCCGTATGTGGAAGGCTCCAGAGCACAGGGCACGTCGTCATCCGAATCAGAGTCGCTGTTTGATGGTTGAAGAACTTGCTCATTTATTTCGTCATCTTTCAGTTTGGCACACGATGAAACCGCACTGTCGACGTCTGCAAAGTCCTCAGATCTAACGGCGGCAGTAATCGGCTTACCACAGCCTAGCAGGTCATCAGTGATGTTCGCATTTGAGCTCGTTGTGGTAGGCGGCAATTCAGCCTCTTCAGTTGCGGAGTTGGGCTCATTTGGACTGCGAGGGCACCGCTGGTGCCATGTGATGCAGCCTATCTATAACTTCACAAGAAATACTTCTTGGAGCTAGCAGAGTGCCGTCTGGAATGCAAACTAAACAGATAAGCACAGCGTGGCAGAACGCTGTCCACAATTCAAACTCAACAAACAGAATGGTGATAGCGGCCCATGTGCAGACGAGATGCTCATTTGAGGGATCGCGCCACGTTTGTGTGAGGTGCGAGTAAGAGTGAGTGCGAGAGAGATAATCTGGGGACTTTTGCTTCTTGAATATATGACTCTGCCTAGGAACTATGGAGGGGGTTTCTTAGCGCATGTTGCATGTGTTAGCCCCTAGGCATGCTGGCATTGCGGTGTGGGGTCGAGTTTGCGGTGTGGGGTCGAGTTTGCGGTGTGGGGTCGAGTTTGTTTACGCTGGCTGCAGGCGCTGTAAAATAGGTGAAGCACCAGGCACTGATGCTCCATTTGGTGACTGCTGCATTGGACAGACTGTCTCGCACCTGCGGCGCTCGTGCTAAGTCAGTTGTGGCAGATCATAGCTTTCTCACGCCTTACGGTGATGTACCTTGAACATGACATCACATATGTTTCCGTGGGAGCAGTAGGGACCGTAGTAGAGACCAGGCCGCATATATTGAAAAATCTAGTAAACAGAGCACCTTAGCAACCGCAGTTGAATGCAAGAGGCTGAAAGGCCACCGGTGACGAAAAGGGCATTCGCCTTTTATGCCTTTTATGTTAACCTAACATAAAGTATCCTAAATCTAACCTAAACCTAAGCTAACCTAACCTAACATGGGCGGGACGCAAAGCCAATAATCCTCACGGCGTCATATCAGGCAGTAGCATTCAACTGCAGTTGCCAAGGTGCTGTGCGTTTATTTCACTCATAAGGGACCACTCAAAAATACTCATATAAAGTTGCGGACTGTAGCATACAAAAAGCCTGCCAAGAGTGAAGATACTGCACCAAGAGAGCCGGCCGGGCCTCTACTATGGCCCTTACTGCACCCCCGAAAAAATCAGTGATGTTTCTTTTTTGGAGGTAGTGTGTCATAAGGGGCAAGAAAGGTTTAATCCAGCAGGACTGACTCAGCAGCAGCGCTGCAGGCGTGCAAGTCTTTCCGACGTACCTTCGGACTCGGCGATCACCAAATGGGGCGTCCGAGCCCACTGCCTCACCGTGCAGGCAGCCATTGTTGTAGTGTAAACAGACTCAACCCCACTCCGCAATGCCGGCATGCCTAGGGAACAAACGCGTACAAAACGAGCAAAGAAATTTAAGTTCTCCACCATAGTACCTAGGTGAAGACGGACATTCAAGGAGCAAAAGCCCGCAGATTTTCTTTCTCGCATCCGCTCGTTCTGGCACCTGCGTAGAAACGTCGGGTGATCACTCAAATGACCGTCTCATCATGCGCGGGGTGCCGGAAAGGGATGCGATGATTGCGATGTTGATGTGACTTCACAATTCAGGCAAAGCCTCCATGATTGGCATCTGCAGTTAAATCTCAAAGGTATAGAGCGGCAACCAAGGTACGACCTCAGAGATTACCATTTAGCATGTAATCTCTGAGGCCATACTTCGTGTCTTGTCGAGGTTGCCAGAGAAGATAATGGTGGCAGAGTTGGCGTATGCTACAGCCATGGACAGAGTCCGGAGAATCGAATTTAGATCAAGCGGCTGTCCGAAATATTGGTCGTCTACACATTAGGTCTATGGGGCCATTGACGGTGCCGTGAAGCTGTCCGAATTACCGAGCATGTGCCGATTATCAGTGTCCGACTTATCGGTCGGTGATTGTATGCGCACAGATAATTGATTTGTGCGTCTTTTAATCTGTGATTATTTTGTTTTGCTTCTTTCAACCCATCCCCCGCTCCCCTCCTCCCGGAAACCTCTGGTTGCTTGCAAAACACCAGTGAAAAAGCCGAAGAAAGGTTTTGCCACTGCAAAGCAGCGCCTGGGCAAGATTCTCAAGATCCACAAGATGATCTACTGAGAAAGAGACACGCTGAGTGTGTGCTTGTGTGTGCGTGTGTGCATATTTTTTTTGTGTGTGTTTGTTTTCACCTACAGCAGCCATGAGCAGCTTCACGGTTTTGTTTCCAAACCGGCGGATAGTTGTCTTCACGTGTACATATTGCTCTCTTCAGCCATACCTCACTTTTTTTTTTTGTCATGCCCCACTGTCGAACACAGTCACTTCACACACCCCACCTCCCGCCTGCCTCTTCTAATCTACATTTGTCTTCGGCGAATTGCCTCAGGGCTTCATGGTGTAAAGCACATGCGTTTCATAAGGCACATTACGCTATTCATAGAGTATTTGATGTGCATACATAGATATACTATATTATATACATATATGTATACATAACACATATATACACATAGATATATGCGTACCGCATGCCTGATATATATATATATATATATTTCTCTAAAATCTCCATTTTGTCAGGCTTTTAGACTGTTCATCACAAGAGGCCCGTTCAAACAAGTGTGACCAGTTCAAAGTGACTCGTAAGAGGTCAGTTGGCGTCACATACCACACTTTTTTGAATGCCGTGATAAAAGGTAACGCATAGGCTTTGTATATGCCATTTTGTAAACAAGTGATTGCGCTGTTTTTTTTTTTTTTTTGCAAGAACCGCTCATGTTGTCTAGGACAAAATATGGACCGGACGCACTCGGCGGCTTTGCATGTAGAGCATCTTCTTAGATGATGTAGCTGTGAAAAGTTTGGCCACGTCTGTACTCGACGTATTTCTGAAGCCCTTGACGGCTTTGCAGCACAACATGCTTGAAAGCAAACTCCTTGTAATTTTATTTTATTTTATTTTCTGTACAGTTTCTTGCATTACTGCCATAGCAAAATCTGGCAGCTCTGTCAGTGCGACTTTTTTAACGGACACTGCGACAGCATGGGAACGCTGTGGTATAGAAACTTTGATGTGTTTCAAATGAGGCTTGGTCTAAAGCATCTCCATGGCTCCGCAAACAAAGTTTTCTTGAAATTGTTTTTTTATAACAAGCCTTGATTCTCCCGTAAAGCATCTCGCATTTGTGCGTGCTCAGTTACAGCAGGTAAACAAAGAAATTGCGAACGTCACCTTGAAAGCGGTGCACAATGTGGGATGGCATTCTCGTTCATTAACTAAATTTAGCATCCTACAAATGGTATCATTCCGTTTGGTATAACTGTACACCATAGCACGCAATACACAATTTCTTATTATTACAGCAACGACGCCATCTCAAAGGCTGCTTCTACACAGACTAAATGGTTGTGAAAGATTGACCATCAGTCATACGCTTGTTCCAAATGTCTGGGTTCTTTAAGAAAGATGCAAACCCAAAGCCTCTTCCCCTGCTTCTCAGCATTCCCATGTGGCAATGGTACAGTACCACCACTATTTCTATGGTGGTAACCATAAAGAACTCTATGGTTTTCATCATAAGTGGAGCTGTACTATACAAGGATTTTGTTGTTTATAATATATTGAATGAATTGAAAATCAGAGGAAGAAAAAAAAAACAATGGCTCTGCCAGGAAAGGCACTATTTATTAACTTTTTTTAATTTGGTGTTTTGAATGCATTTGTTGAACTGAGAAAGGAGCTAACTACTTTTTGTTATTTCTCTCTCTCTCTCTCTTGCTTTTTTTTTTTTGAAAGAGGGGTAATCAAAATAGGTTGTACCTTTGGGCGAGTTGGTAATCCATAATAACAAAAATCTTTAGCGCAGAAAAAAAGAAGACCGGGATGACGACAAAACAAGTGTGCGTTCATCTTCTTGTCTTCTTAATTCTGCGCTGGACATTCTTGCTATTATGCTGATGAGCAGCAAGAATAAGTGTGGACCAGCTTGTTTAGTCACTGAAGGAGTGTAGAAATAGCCAAGCCGGATACCACAAGGTATGGCTGTCCTTAACGGCTTCACATTTTGTTTTGTTTTTTCTTTCGCCGATGTCGATTACACGAACACTTGAGACGCGTTCACGTTGTCACAACGTCATGACGCATGTGTCATGACGTTGTGGAGCACTCGGTCTGACTGTAAAAAATGACTGGAAGCCGAGCGTGACGCAGTTCTTCCCAGTTGGCTCTGTTGCAGCCAGGGCAGCATTCTGACTTCTGCTGGTAGCATCAAGCATATTGCATGCCCTCTTTAGCATTTATGCTGGGCAGGTGTGCACATACCACACTGTACACTGGTCTGACTAGTACGGATTGTAAACGCTAAGCCGAGTCCATCTAATCCTTTCGTTGAGCACTGACAAATGCTGACAGTTCTCCGTCGGTGTCGTCTTGTGCGCTATTGAGGTGCAGTGCCTGCAATGCTGCTGCCAGCGTTCCTCGTTGAGCCAGTTTTGTGACACGCCTGGTATCTGCCACGATGCAGTGTTTACTGCGTAGCACCAGTTGTCATGCGTGCTGCGTTGCCTCCATGTATTGGTAGAATGCTGTGTGGGGTGCTCGAGCGCTATGCTAACCCTTGCTATCGCTTTCAATGCTTTGCCTTCGAACGGAACTGCCTATTTTTTATTATCTTTTTTTTCATTGCGTTTAACGACAATGCTTAATAGAGTGGCGACATTGTACGAGCCATTGCCCGCAGCGAAGCAGTGTTTGAGTGTCGGCATCTTTCCTGTGTGTTAGTATTGCGATATTTATGAAAGTTTTTATCTTTCCACTTGGACTTGCCTGTGTACATCTGTGAGACCTTTCGTTGTTTGTGTTATGAGCCTTGAAACGTTTATAAAAGTAATGAATTCTTTGTTTTGGTTGTTGTTTCTGGAAAAACTGTCATGTGGTTTCTGGAGTGCAGTTGTGTTGTTTGTTGTGCCAGTCTGGTTCGAGAGTTCAGGTCGAAGATTTGCAATGGGCCCAAAGGCCTGTTTACATGTGTTTCGGTGTTTTTTTTCTACGTCTGTGTGTGCTTCCAAGTGTGGAAACAATCGGCTATTTAATGTGATTATCACGTTAACCATTTTCACGGCTCCTTCGCCATTTCTGCCAAAACCAAATGCCGCATCGTCACCCGCATAACCCACTCCTACATAGAGCCGATACCTCAAACTGTAACCCTCAGAAAAACGGCCGGGAAAAACCTGCTTCCGTAAGCTGTGCAAATAACTGCATACAACATACATGTTTTTGTGGAAACAACCAAGCACAGTTTCTGTAACAAAGCAAAGCTCCAAAAGCCTTGTTTTGTGCGTTCAGCCGTTGCCGTTTTCGACACCGTTCCGTTGTGAAGCACACTGTGGCTTTCTGGCAGTGAAAGCCGTGCCTTCTTATGAGGCTTCGTAGTAATGTGTAATGCGTTGCCATGAAGCTTCACTTGCAGGCAAAGTTTGTGCATACCTGGCACTCTATGATGCTTTACGAACATTTCTCTATCTTTTGGTGTGGCTTGTACGCGCGAAAATATGGTAGGTTGCAGGGCCTTTGGACAGCTCACGCTTTGTTATCTGTACATATGCTGGTGTAGTGCTTGAAGTGATCTAGGCATTGCAAGAGTTCACAAAGTGGCTGCAAGTACATCTTGTCCGATGCTGTCTTGATGCTTTTAACGCATAGCTTGTACATAGTTTCTGTACATAGCGTGTTTTAAGAATAAACACAAGTTTACAGTACCTTAGCGGGACTTTCAGCCATATGCTCTTGTTCTGTCATTGGGGCTCATGCTCAGATTGGCATACCTCCTTGCAAGATTGGAGAGCAGGTACATTTTGTGAGGCCAGAGTAATGGGGGATCTTCGACTGCATTAATCTAAAATTGAAAGAAAAGTGAAGAAAAAGAAAAAGAAACTTGTGGTGTCAGCCGACTCTGGTTTTTATCTCCTTCACTACAAGTAGCGCATTTTTATGATTTACTTTGAGCTTGCTACCAAAATTTGGATTGCTACTTCTTTTCTATGTGTGTGTGTGTGTAAGTAGGAGAACCAGTGGGGTACATTTGCTTTATTCATTCTGGTCATCAAATGACTGCCTTTGCGCTGTAGTACCTGCTGCGCTCGCCTGTACGACCTGTTGGATTTTTTTGCAGTGCCACTTGAATCGTCCCATTGGAGGGGCAGCTGCAAGAACGATTCAACATTTCTTTTTCAGTACATTTGCTGTCAAGTAAAGAAATAGCTCGGGCCACATGTGGTATGTTAGTGGTTCGTACAACATGGTTCATGCTGAAAAATGCAGTAAACATTGCTCAAGCCACTACATTACGCACCTTTTGCAGATATCACCTGGTGTAGCCTGTAATGTCCTGCAACCGTGCAGGTTTTCATAATACTTAATTTGCTTAATAAGCGGTGCTTATTATGCAAGCTCTTCTTAACATGTCATTGAGCGCTCTGTGTGCTGAAAGTTCCTTCACTATTAGTTTTTTCCTTTTATAACAGGGTCTTCTAAATTGTGGGGAACCTTCCCAATCTCATTAGATTGAACGGTGTGCAGTAACCGACTGGACGTAACTGAGAAGCTTGTTCATAACTGACAGATTTGTTCAGTGTGCTTTGGCTGTGCGCTCAGCCCCAGAATGTAGACTTTATTGCTTATAGGAGGCAATCAAAACAGGTTTCTGGTGTGCTACAAGGGCTGATTATTGGCGACACAGAGTGCTTGTGTTATTGCCTGCAGGATTATTCACTGTCCCTGCTTCCATACTCTGTCTCGGCAACCTTGCTGGGTTTGTGTCAGCCAGTTGGTAATGAGAGCCAGGCGTGTGTTACAGAGAAGCCGGAAGGAGGATTTGGCCATTGTCGGCTACTTATTTGTGAAGTTTTCATTCAGTCAATGTCGCGCAGAGGCTGATCAGAGGTCGGCAATGGAGTAGCCATTGTTCTGGTTGTCTTTTTTTCTGATTGATTGATGCGAGGCATAGGCATATTAAAATTACGTGCCTTTTCACTAGTGTGTGACCGCATGGGGGTAACCTGCCATGTAGATACTTATCGAGGCATGTTTGCTTACTTGAATGTAAGGCATCTCAGTGTTCAGGAGAAACCTAAACTTTTTCGGTTTTCATTTGCAATAGACCCTTTTCACAATTCGCAAGTCTGCTTCTCTGCACTGCACTTTTTGCACTGCAAGGTGAACTGCTAGCTGTGTATGCCACAAATTTGTCGTCTGCGTATTATTTAATTGTGAGAGCTCCGTCCACATTTTTCCATATCGTAGTACAAGTAAACTGTGCATTCTTGCACATGCTGTTTGCAAAAAATCACTATGCCACCATTAGTTGGACAATGCAGAAAAAGCTAGCTTTACAGTTGTGAAAAAAGATCTATTAAGACATTGTATACTTCGTAGCATATTTAGGAAAATCTTAAGTTATTCTTTCTGGCAATGGCATACTTAAAATGGTACTTCTCAGTAGATGCTCTGGGCCTTTCTGCAGTCTCAAGCATGATCCTTCGATATGTGCGGTGCTCGCAATAATGAGGACTAAGAGAAGAAATTAACAAGGCATGTGCTGCTCTGGTTTTTGTGAGTGCTTACCAACTAGCTCTGTTTTGAGCTCTAGCGTGATGTTCACTAGGTAGCATATCAAAGGATCAAAGTCGAGGTGGGACCAACTGAAAAGGTGCACAGCTCACTTGCTCCTTGTCAGATATGTATATTAACCTCCTGAGACCCGAATACAGCTATGGGACAAGATCGCTCTTCAAGCTGGTTTTCATCATCTTCTGGTATGTTACGAACGTGTAGCACATTTTTTTTTATTTAAGTACCACGGTTAGATGCCAAAAGCTGCATCTCCATGTACGTGGAAGAAGTAGCAATCTCCTCATGTTTGTTTGCTGTGGTATAAACTGCATGTCATTTCTTAATTGCAGAGATGAGGATGAAATTGCATGTAGCACATTGCCATGTTGCTGCTACATCATGGAGTTTCAAGCAATCTCGATTCTAAGTGGGCTTTAAGGTTGCTTTCTGCCACCTATGACAACATGGAAGTCTAGATCAATTTTCAAATTTCTCAAAAGCGGATGACAAGAACATGAGTAAACCACTCGTGCACATCTTCACATGCACAGGACTTCATATCCAGAGTTAATATATTTAGTAATCGCCTCCGAATGAACTTTGAAAAAAGAAAATTTAAGGCATTGTGCTGTATACTGTAAACACAAGCTTAGGAGCAGGGATTCTGTGGAAAGAAATTTGCATTTTGGTTCACAGCTTCTTCGGCATGGCAACCTGCCATTCTCCTATCCCTCTTGCTTTTTGTAGGTTGCATTTTTGCTACGTTTCCCTGATGCTCCTGGCACGACTTATCAAAGTCGCTTTGAACCCACTTTGCGAGGTGTGTTTTTGCTGAAGCACTTGCTAATCCCTTTAACTGCCCCTTTTGTATCGAGAAATATTTGAAAGCTTAAATAAAATGCTATTTGCATGAGATGAAACAAAGGCATATCATTGGATATATATTCAAAGTGGCAAAGTACTGAATCCAGGTTAACTGCACTTGTCTGAAACAGGTGGGGAATAGCTTGGCATGAATAAACTAAACCATTTTATGATCATGAACCCTTTGACCACGAAGCCCTTGTGGCACTCATCCTAGCTGTTCGTCTCGATATTGATAAGACAGGCTGTACTGGTCTGAGCTGCACTTGCCAAGTTCGTTCATGCTGTGGATTTGAGTTCCAACACTTTAGTATCTTCCTCAATGCTTTCAATTAGTTTCGTTGTCATCTGCTCAGATAATTGCGGTTGAATGTTGTATTTGTACTGAGGGAAAGTCTCCCTTTCAGAGCCAATGTCTTTTATTAATATTTCGGGAGAATATGAGAAATAAGCCGCACTCGAATCAGGATATGATGTGCAAAAATTTGCTGGAATTAATAAAACTACTTTGTAAACTTTCTTGCGAAGTAACTTTGTAGTTAATGGGTTCAGGTGTAAATTCATTTTAAATGTGACCATAACGAAGTGGCTATACACTAGGGCCGTATTCTGGGTCAATCACGTTGAAGGATACTTTCACGTTTTGCGTGAATGTCCCAGTGCAACGTGTTGACGGTGTGGTGGGCACCCTGTCCACTGGCTTACCAAGTGAATGTGCTCTGAAAGTGGCATTTACAATAGCGATCAACTGAGCTCACAGCTCCTGAAGTTGAGTCGGTGCTTGAAATGCAAACCACCCCTGGCAGTGCTACTGACAAATACTTTGTAAGTTTATGCAGAATAGCCAAGAACACGCGCTGATGTTCAAGTGTAAATGTAGTGAGTTTCATTAAACTGGCATGGTCGCATCATGCCCAGTGGAATCTAGTCCTGGCCCGGATTTCAACTCTTCTGTCCAGTATAATCTGTTGGCATGATGTTAGCTTATGCTCAGAACAGCTTGCGACTCCCTGGGACATCCTTTCAATTTAACTTCTGTTATGTATCCAATATGACGTGCATTAAGTCGGGTTTCTTCTTACTTTCTTCCTTCCGGGTAGACGGTCGGGGGAGGGGCGCCCAGTTAAGGACATTTACGGACGTCGTATGGTGCCAAAGGTACGAGGAACTGAACGCGGCACGAAGCAGCCAATTCGGTAGCCGCGAGGTCGCTCGAAACGAGGAAGCGGCCAACGAGGAAGGTGTCGGAGAAGAGGAGGAGTGGGCAGCCGGCCGCGTCGTAGCGGCGGCGCGCGAAGGAGCGACGCGACAAAACGGACAAGCGCTGTTCTACAAGCGCGCGTCGTGTCGGGGAGGAGGCGAAAAGAAAGGGGGGGGGGCGGCACGCGAGTCAGCTGGCACGCGACCGGAGAGGCACCCAAACACGTGGGCGCCGCGGCGCGCGCCGGTAGGGAGCCAAGCTTGGCGGCGATCTGTTGCGCTTGCACACAGGCGTGCGCGTGGCTTCGGGGGCGCACCGACCCCCACGGAGGGAGGCCAGCCGTCGCGCTTGGGGCGAGCGCGGAACCGCTACTACTACCGGCGCCGCTTTGAAGGGAGACCCGACAAGAGGGGCAGGCGCATCGGCGCCGCCGGGCTACGCTAGCAACGCTACCACGCTACTAGAAACGCACGTCTGAGCGCGCGCGCGCGCGCTTCGCGCGCACTCCGCGCTTATCGCCTCCCAGCGGTGGCTGGACGCGTCAGAGCCGACGCACGATCGTCGCGGCAGCGGGCCGCACGCACGCTCCCCCCCCCCCCCCCCCCTCCGGAAACCCCCCCTTTGCGCCGCCGCTCCTCCGGTGTTGTGGTCGCGCAAATGGGAGGATCGGATCCCCTCCGAGGGATGCTGCACAGCCGGTCTTCAGCTGGGATGCCCGGGAGCGCTCGCACTGTGCGCTCCTCTCCCGCTTTCCCAGCAGCCCGTTTTGAAAGTTCGCGCGCGCGCTCTCCCCACCCCACTCCTCCACCGCACACCCGTCGCGCAGCCACACGGCAACGTAGGAACCCGCCACTAAATGCATGTGCGTCACAGATGACTATTTGAACGGAACCCGAAATGTTCGAGAGTTCAGTTAGGAACAACGAAATTTTCTGACATGTGCGCCGAGCATACGACGGTGTCTCAAGCTAGATCTCCGCAAAGCGACGGACTCGTTTTTCCCACGGTCGAGGATGTCACCCAGAGGTCTCTGACGAATTAATCGCAGTTTTAAGCCGCGTAGCTCGGGCACCAGCACGCACCTCGCTGGGAAAGCTGGGAGGCGTTTCTATTTCTTGTTTGTGTTCCGTCATCCCGAATGCAGTGCAGACATCATCGTATCTTTGACCGTTAGGGGGCCGTGTTGAACTTCTGAGGTGTAGAACGTGGGATGGGGCAGCGTTTAGAACAACATGTTTTAATTTGTTTCGTGACGGCCAGCGGCAGCTCTGTGGTGCTCCACCGTTGCTACGGAAGCCTAAGGATGCCTAGAGCGCGCAGGCAACTCTCTCTGCGGTACGCGGAGTTGTCCTACGAGGTAATTTGGAAGTATTTCGTGAGTGTCTCGTAGGTCACCTCGCCGTTTTCTCCGCTGAATACTATGCATTCCGGATATGATACTTTTTTGATCCAATGAGAATGCGCCATCGTACAATCTGGGTCCAATGGGAACCCTTCATCTTGCCGGTTGGCCAATGAGATGATAGACGCTTCGTGACAAGCCTGGATCTCAATATGGCGGCGGAGTCTGCCGCTCCGACGAGGGAAAGACAGGAGCGATGCGAAGTGTTCTCGATGGATGCAAAGGAGCTCCTGCCGGAGGTATGTTTACTTTTTGTCTCACGTGGCTGTGGCTCATAGTGAACCTGGCAGGCATCTTTGCTTGCCACGCGCTTAAATCGTCGTGTGTAGTTTAAATAGTTATTTATTTGTTATTGAAACAGTAGGCTTAATCATCAGCAGGCGCTGTTGTGGGGTTTAGACGCGGCCCGACAGGCCGGTCGCATCGCCTGCGTCATATCACGAACTTTCATTTTCGCTGCATCCGATCGTCCGAAATACAAGCGGACACTGCCTGTGCCGGCGATGCCTCGATTGCGACCCGGCAATGTTGCAGGAACTTGTTATAAGGCGACGATAGCTGGGCGTGACGATTTTTCTCGAGTGGTGCCGACATGTTCCTTGACAGCAAAGTTTAAATTTAGTTTTTGGCGTTTGGAGTCACTTTTGGTTGGTTGTGTACACCCGTGCCGAAATGTTACGCACTGTCCCACTCGAACTGCGTGATCCAAGCTAAAGCGCGGTTTTATAAAATGGTGTCCGCTCTTGTAGGACAATCGCTTTCCAGGTAGCTATGTCCATGTCCGCACTCGCGTGGCATCGTAACAAGTCCCGCGTGCATAGATAAGCGCTTGGTAACTACTAAATGAAAATTTAGTTGTCCCTCTTGTGCGCTAATAAGTTGCGCTTTAATTACCCGCTGGCAACAGCTATTTTACTTTTTACTCCTCTTTTATCCTGTGTGTTTTCTCTTCTGTTTACCTCATGGCGAGCGCCTCTGCAGTCGGCGCGGCAAAGCCTGTTTTATGACCCCATATCATAAATTATTGAACCTAGCACTAAATCTCTACCTTGGATTTGCAGTTATTCAAGACACCTTCCGAACCCCTCGTTCCGTTATTTGTTAGCGTCGCTGGTGCGTGATCGCCGCGCGGTGTTTTTCTTCCCGTTTCGCGATCGCCATCATGCACAAATTTTAATGGACGGTGTTGAATTACGATCTCCCTGCGTGGTATCGTGTGATACAGCGCTCGACGCTGTCGATAATGGAACATTCGCTGCCTCAGAAAAGCACGGTAATGTCAGCGCAGGCGACGGCGTTTTGCTTTTTTGGCTCTGCGATTCGGTGGAACAGAAATCGGAGTTGGCGTTTTTATCGTCTCGCAATGTCTGCCTGCCGCGGTGCGCGCGCTGGCTTCTGAAAAGGTCGCGAATAAGATGAGGGCCGACATATTTTGTTGTTAACAAATGTCGATTGTGTGACTTCTCTGTCATGAACGCTTGCTGCGAGGAACGCGCGAAACGATTTGCTGAATCGTGCCTATTGATCGCGCACCGTTCATAATTTCCTTTTCGCCACATTGCAGGCATGTCTGATTTAATATATTTTTTCCCCCCCGCGGACAAAATGTACCCGTACCGTGTTTCGCCTCGCGCGTGCATTTGGCTGGCATTCGTCGATTCAGCTTGGAACAACGTTTCACGTCTCGGATTAAAGACGTCAGGGGGTCCAGGTTTTTATGAGCTTTTCGTCGGTTACCTTGTCTCCTTGCCGGGTGACTACTATAATAGAAAAGTACTTTTTTGTTGTTGTTGCAACTGTTCTCGCGTTATACCAATTCTCAATAAATGTCAAGCACCCATCGAGCGATTGCCAGCTTTAATAGATCCCGTATGTTTGGTTCACTTACCTTTTCTAATTTCCATATTCCTTTTACAATATATATGTATATATAACATGCTCATTTTCGCAGATGGCTAATGAATGACTAGTGTTCATACAATGCAGATGCAGCCTAATTGTGTGTTTTATAACCTTAAAATTCTTTATTATCGTCATTATTTTATGCCCATCAACGTTTTCAAAAGATTCAACAAGCAGCCTTTCTGATCACTAGTAAATTTAGCTCTGCTGTGATACAATAATGGGGTGCTAGAAATGAGTCACTTTGATGGGTCTACTGGCTTTACTTGCTTGAAATTAGATGTTCTCATAGCCTGTGTACACAATTGACTTGCCACGGGGATTGCAGACAATGACCGTGCCTCTTCCACTGCAGCGGAAGCGTATGGCATGAATTTTGTTGATTACACAAGCTCCTTGGCAAGCATCAAGAAGCCATGTTTCGCTAGGCATTTCTGCAGTAACCCGTCTTGAGCTTCAGTCTGGTGCTAAATTTTATATTGACACGTTCTTTACAAATGTGCATGTTCTGCACAAATGATGACTTGCTTTTATTCTGTCACAAGTAGTCATACTGTACTTGTTGTGAGTTGGGAACAACGCCTGCACCCAAACAGAAAGTGACCCAACCCGCATAGTTCTCCCTGGATTCATGCCATGTTTTTTCACTTGCCTGCTCAAAGAGGAAGGCAGTTCAGAATTTGTCAGAGAGCCCACAGATCAGCTGTTTTCAGCGCTGCCATTCATACTGCATTTGGCGCTTGAGCATTTGGCTTTTGCTTGGTTGACAATGGCGCTGTTGATATCTTGAATTTCATTCTTACTTGGTTCTGGTTGTATCTTTTGTGAGATTGTTTTAAAGTAGTCTCACACTGTTTGCTCTTAAGTTCACAGGCTTCATAGCAAGAAGTGAGAAAATGGGTTCTTGAGCAAAAAAGTTTCTTTGGTTCTTTGACATGCTTCCAAGGCCTGAAGGCATCACATGAAAGAGTGCAAAAGGGCACTACAGTATCCTACAATAAAGGCAAAAGAGGTTCTTTGATTATTGATGTGTTTATATTCTCAGCCTCTCTTATATGATGTCCTTTGAATAGGAAGGGTAACTAACTGTCTTGCATCACATGGCAGCTTGTAAAATTCTTGGTATTGTAAAGGTAAAGCTTTGAATTTGTGTGCCTGTATGGATACATTTGCCGGGATTTCTTGGTTCGGTCAGCTTCAGTGGAAGCTCCCTCTGTGGACTTCACTTTCTAGACGATAGGTGACGATGCGCTCACATTTTTAACATGACTTTGCATTGTGTCGGAGTTCAGAGCTTTCTCTCGCCCAAGTATTCCATCCCGATGGAGGGGCCAAGAACTGGCATGTTGCAAAGTTGCGACAACAGGCCAGAAGGGGTTGTTAATGTTGAAAGCTGCAGCATTGGTTCTTGTATAAAATTGAAGCAATGAGGGAGGCGAATTTCTTAACAAGTGTTGCCCAATACAGTATACTGCAGTAGACTATTTTTACAAATTGTAAGTGATGCCAGGAGTTCTTGCATTTACAGAATCCACTATAGGAAAGAAAAAGAAACCTGTTAGGATCCAGTGACACTTTCACTTAATTACTGTGAACATCATGTGCGAGGTGTTTTCTTGGAGCTCTTTTCCTTTGCCAATCCACGTCTTTTCAAGATGCTGCACCATTTTTTGCCTGACATTTCGAAAAACATGTAACCAATCCTGAGCTACTTGTTCTTACGGCTTATTGCCTTTTTGGCTTTGGTCAGTTGAGGTGTTGGCTGTGGCTCTCCATTCGCCTGTTGCCAAGAATGCTTCCGTGCATATACTTCAATAGCAAAAGCTGGTACGAAGTTGTCTTTTCCCTTTAGTTACTCATCTCAGTCCTCACACCCACCATTCCAGTGCCCTTTCCTTCCCATTCTGCGCCATTCTATGCAGCTCAAGGAATCTGCCGAGATGGTAACAGACACTTTCACTTAGTATCCCAGCTTGTAACAGTTGATCGCAGCGGAAGGTGCACGTCGAGTAGTGGTTACAGTGCATGGCTTGGAGGATGCATAAGCTCTCGTTCAGTTCCCTTACGTTACCGTGCAATTCTTTATGTTGGATGATCATTGTTGGAAATTCATGCGAACTGAATGGTACATGCAGCCCATTCATTAGCTCATAGCTGCTGTTTGCAAAAAATGAAGGCTGTCTGTTTATTTGCATTTGGAAAAAAATTGCCTTAGCTGGCTGGAGATGTTCTCGACTCTGTGACACCTTTTAGCTGTCCATCCATTGCACAAACATTCTTTGATGCACAAACCTTGCATTAAAGAAAACCAGGCGGTCAAAATTAACATGGAGCCCTCCATTACGGCATCTCTCATAACCCACTAGTTCAAGGATTTTAAACCCATACTTTGTTTCAATTTTTTTAGCTGTCAGTTGGTCTACTTCAACAGCGTGTGGAGCGAAGATCTTGTCTTACACGACTTGTATAACTAAGAGCATGTTCCTTGCAAGATGCTTCATAAATACGTACGGAGAGCGATATGGTGACATTAAAAGAGGAGTGTTGTGCCAGAGGCTCCTGCTCCAACCAAGCAGATGTGGCGTTCCCACATTTGGTTGCGCAGGCATGTGTTTCTATGATTTATCGGCAATGCACTGTCCTGCAGCTCGATTTGGTGAATGCTTTCTCCATTTATTTGTAAAAGATTTCACAGACTTAATTAGAGCTGTTTTATTGCAAGGCACCCAGCAGTGGCTGCTAAGCACTGATCTCTTTTTAAAGGAACACTTAATACAAGATGTGAAGCTAGATTGGCCAGTCATGCTTGACGTTCAAGCCTTGAAGTGAGGGCAAGCTTGCTGTGCCAAAATGGACTTGAGAAAAGAAAGCTGCTGACGCCATATTGGGAATTTCAGCACCAGCTGCCTTGAATGCAATTGTATTTTGACAGTGTGTGTCGGAGGCTAGGACTAATTTGTTTTTTAATAGAATAATGAGTTTTTAGTTCATTAGAAAATGTATGAGGACAGACCCTGGAAATGTTGATTAGGCTTTTCCTATGCACAAAGAATTCAAATGTTCAGAATTGCGCAGTCTGGGATGTCATTGATTTCAGTGCCAGGGTTAGAGCATAAGTTAAAGTGATGCTTGGTTTTTGTTTTCTCTGCTAGTAACCATTCCTCCCTCCCCGTCGAAACCAGATGATAAGGTACTGGGAAAATAATCCACTATCTAAAACTGTTTCAGCTTTGTTCTGTTGTGTTCTTTCACCATCATATATCCGTACATGCGCAGTTGCACTGAACACATGTAAAGTATAATTCTAAAGTTTAGATGACTTCAAGAAATGCTTTCTTTTGACATCTGGCTCCAAAACTGTATTGCCCTGTCACATTATTCTTTTTTCAATGCTCATTGAACCTAATTCTAATTGAAGTGTTGACTGCATTTGATTGTGCACCAGCGTTGCGTGTGTCAGGTAGTGGCTTGCCCATCCAAGTTGGTCACATTTGATGTAGTCTACATATCTGTGTTATTAAACATACCCTTCCGAGAACTGCTGTGCATTAAACTACACATTACCTTGAGTCGCCCTTGACATGATAGTAGATGCAGGCGGAACTATATAAAAGCGGCTTAATCATATTCTGTATGCCGACTTTAGAGAAAAGTGACACCAATTTGACATAGACCATTGTGACGTCACATGTGACAAAAAGCAACCATGAAGTGCATTTCGAATAGTGCGAAATGACACGAAAATCCAGAATGCAGTGTCGCCATGGCAACCTGCCATTCAGTGTTACATCTTCATTTCTCTGTTTATGCAAAGAAAAGCAGCTTTTAACCATATCAAAAACATAAGGAAATGGCTACTTTGTTTACATGCACGGAGGCGCTGCTTCTGGCATCTAACAGTGGCATTCTTTCCCACATTTGTAACACATACCTGTCAGTAGTAAGAACTGAATTGAAAAGCGATAATGTCCCTGAACTGTCTTAAGGCCTCAGCAGGATATATGAACTCAAAAACTAACTCATTACCTGACTTAATTGGATTAGTCCATTTCAATGCTTGTTTAACCTTGTGGATGGAATGTTCAAGCCAGAGAGTGTTCGTGTGGTCAGAAACATATGTGATTACGTGATTCAAAAAAGCAACAGATGATTCCTTCAGCGTCACAAGCAGTTTCTTAGGGTGCACCTTTTCATGCTTGGCATGTGATCTCACTGTGATGAATTGCTTCAGTGGAAGACAGATTCACGCGTCTTAGCTAGCACGACACTGAGATACAATTTGCTCTCAGCAATCTGTGGCAATTAATCACTCCCCAGAAAACTTGCTTCTGATAGGAAATTTTCTGAATGCTCAGAAGCTTTGTCCGCTGTCAAGGTCCGGACAAGCAAGCTTACAGTGGGTGTTGCTGTCCAAATCTCATGTAGATTTAGTTAGCACTACACATACTCTGTACAGTTTTGTTTTAAAAGAGCGGTGAATTGGACTGGTTGGTGGCTGTTCATAGTTTATTTTTTCGCTGTGTACTTAATGACGAGGACGGAAACAAAGACGACGACAACGAATGGTGCGCAACCATCTGCAGTTGTCTTTGTTCCCGTCTTTGTCATTAAGTACGCAGTGCAAGAAGAAAGTGTGAAGCTTTGTTTTCTTTGATGAAAACTGCGTAATGGAACTGATTAGTAGTGGAACTTGAAAAAAGATGCAACTTCTCTAAGGAAACGTGGTGCAAGCACACAACAGAATTCAAACTTTGAGAATAACAGGATGAGCTGCAATGTGCTTTCACAGTAAAAAAATACGTTCTATGCATGATTTTTATGTTTGAATGGTTGCAGCATGAGAGATTTCTATGAAAATAATATTAGTGCTTAGAGCCTATGAGCACAGAGGTATAAAGGGAAGGAGAGAGATGCACAGGAAGAGCTCCCATCGCGCAAAGGAGAGGTAGTATGTTGTGCTATCAAAGCTTTTCTCATAAGCCCGCAAACAGCAAAAAAAGAAAGTAGCGTGCTAGCATAGTTGTAGATCTGTAGTGTGCTTATTGGTATGCCATCGTGGAATACTAGTGTATGCAAGACGAGGGCGCACGAGAAGTATGAACAGACATAGCGCTGTGTCTCTGTGTTCACACGCTCTTCTCGTGGCCTTGTTTTGCTCTGCACTGGTATTCTAAGATAACATAGTCCAGATCACACACCTGTAAAAATTAGTGTACAGAGAGCTTTATTTGTTTATCATTTTTTTCCCACTTACTTGGCGATAGTTTGTGATTTTCCAGTTAGTCAAGTGCACTGTAGGTGAGCAGACAAAAAGACGAATTTTGCTGTAGGGAAATGCAGCATACACTTCTCCGAACTGTTTCTACTGTTGAGCACTAGGTCATGGGGTTGATCCCTGGCTGCACCTGATGCATTCCAATCGCAGTGGAATGCAAAATCTATCAAGCTTGGGTACATATTGGAGTAAAAAAAAAGGCCAGCTAGTCAAAATTATTTCATCCCTTCTGCTGGTGTATCAGCATGAATACAACGTCAGTCTGGAGCACTAGCCACCAGTCAATCTGGAGCAGCCCTCTGAACCCTTGAGTTAGCGCCTAGATTTTACAAATCAATACCAGCATTCTGTTGAAAACGCAAGTTTTCCATGTTGAATTGCCTTGGGAGTTGCCACGGGTTGCGGGTTCTGCAAATGGTGTCAAATTTCCACGGAGTTCACTTTTATTTATGGTTATTTCATGGCACCATATGAGTTCAGTGTCACTACAGTTGTCATTTGGGGTGTGTAAAACTGCTAGTCGTGACCTACACTGTCAGAAAATAGTCACTGCACATGAAAATGTACTTTTGTTGACTGTTGTTTGTGAATATTTCTACCGAGATTGCTTTTTATTAGGGGTGGGCAAGCATTCGAAAAGGAACTATTTGGTATGTTTGAATATTCTAAACTAACCAAGTATTTCACAACGACCGAATGTAAATTATCAGTAGTGAGAGAACATACATTAGTGAAGCAGTGTTGAAACAAAACTCGTAATGCAAACTTTGCTTTCAGTTTTGCAGTGGAAGCCTGTATGATAACCTGTTAATTTCTTGCAGTTTGTCATTTAGCGTTTTCGGCGGTCATGTAGCAGTTTTATCATATATGCCACAACCTAGTGTGATGTTTTCCTTGTAGTTGGCCCTTTCACATGGGTCAGCAGCTCACTAGTCCTTCGGAACCTTCTTTTCTTTCTTTTCCCACAACTTTTTATCTTTTTTTGGCTACCACTTCTTTGTCGTTTTTGGAAAGCTAGTCATACAGCAGCCATTCCTTCTTCGAAAGCTTGTGTGCAACCAGGCTCTAAAGTTATTGAGGCTCTAAAGTTATTGAGTCGCTATTTGTGCAGTTTTTCTTTTAAGGACCATTAAGTAGTCATTTTGTGTTTAAAATTCATTCTTTGTCTCTGATGGTTACGTGTGTTTTTTCACTAAGCACAAGCATGGTACCTAATTATACCGAAATAAATATTACTTTCGTATATATATGCTTGCTGGCCTCTACTTTTTACGGTTTTTGAGGCATCTTATCAACTCAATTTCATTACGGTGGTTGCCTGGGGTGTTAAAGATTGCTAATCAAGAGCTACAAGCTGGTAAAGTGCAGTCATTGTGCATGAAATGCGCTATCGCAGATCAGCGCTCGTATATGAAGCACTAAAACTGGACAAATTTGTCCTTTCAGCAGATGGAAGTGATGCAGGGTGCCCTTCAAGTTATGGTGGTATCCAAGTCCTGACAGCAGAGCAAGAGGGAGTGGTTTGCAGCAGAGTGCTTTGATGCGAAATGGCCAGATAAAGGAACATGAGAAGCTGGAGCAGATCAACCAGCAGAATTCACCATTAGTATCGTCTCACTGCTGTTGTCATGTCATTAACCCCACACAATTAGCCTACGCCGAAATTTGGGCAGAGGTGTTTCGTGTGTAACGTAGGCTTTCATTGGGGTTAGGCTTAGGGCCAAGTTAACCTGTACATGTTTGCCGTTGCAACCCATTTAGCCCTTTTCGGCCTATTGTTCAATGCAGAGGCAGTGGGAACAGCCAGAAGGTGGGAGGCCATGCGCTGCTTTTCAACAGTTCGTGAGGGACGTCGAGGACCAAGATGGCCTCGCAGCGACCGACCCCGGCCAACGTGCGCTCACGTTGACATCGTGCTGGGTGTCGCTGAGGACGTGGCGCGAGGCTTTACCTCTCCAGGACGCTGCTCGGATGCTGTCAGTGTGAGTGATTCTTGGGTCATGTTTTTTGTTTGCAGTTCTAATCTCCCTTATGGGTGGAGGAGTTCCAGAAACCTCCGCCAATTGATAATAGGTTTATTGGCAGCGTGTTCCTTCAAGGACGCTACGAGTAGTAACGGCGAGGCAGTGTGAGGCACTATCTCTTAAAGACACCAGTGACAAGCAGGGCGAGCTGAGTGTTAGCAGTGCTGCTGAACAGGTGTGGCGCATCTTCTTCACAATTCTATTATGGTAGAGAACTAGAGGCTAGTTGGTCTCGCAGACAGACCTCACGCTCATGTGTCTTCTGCTGTCGTCACGGCCGTGCAACCTCTGCAAATGATTAAACATGTGGTCTCATGTGCATTGACCTACGATTTGCCTGTGGACTGTAGCAGATGACACGCGAGCATGATCAGGAACTGCATCTGTTAAACCTACAAACTACGAAATTGCTCTAGTTGCTCCTCAGAGTGTCCTGCTTGTACAAAGCGAAACACACTTCCCTGTTCACGGTCACAAGGCTTGCGACTGTACTTGGTGAAATGCAAAAGGAAGTGGCCCTGTACTTTGTTTTATACATAGCAGGCAACACTATGAATGAAGGCCAAGAGAGACTTCTCTCACTGCTTGCATTCAGGACCAAAAAATAGTGTGTCATATGAAGGAAAGCTGTAGGTATACGTTGTATAATTCAGTGTGAAATTAGGTTACAATTAATGGAAGGCGCTGTAGCAGGATACAGTTATTGGAAGGCGCTGTAGATGTAAACATATTTACCACTGAACAGGCAGAGTGACATGTACCTGCCACAAGCAGCCACAGGGTAACGTGCGCTTGTGTGCAAAACATAGTGTGTACCGTGCTGGAAGCACGGAGGTGCACAAATGTGTGATTTGATGTAGCCTTACATCTACAAGTTGTAGTTGTAATGTATGAAGTAATTATGTTGTAGAAAGCGTGGTAGATTGGAAACAACTGTGCTGCGAAACATGTGAAGTCGAACTTTGCACTTCTCGGAATCTTCGAGTTAAAAGGGCAAATTAGACGAGGTGGTGTGCATTCATATTACATGTGTGACGCAAACAGTGTTGTACATTAGTATGAAGTCTACGCGGTCACTAGAAATGACCCCGGAATGTGCGGTGACACATGCATAAATGGCGGGCGCTACTTCAGCGCCGAGGTCAGATGTGATCAATGCCAGCTGTGCTTACTGCTACGGTTGTTACTTCAGTGTTCTCTTGCTGTTGTCCGCGGGTTTGCCTAGTAGAGTGCAAGATTAATTATTCACTATTTCTGATAGTGGCGTCTTCATTGTCACCACACCGTGATAATATCAATATCGCATTTCACTTACGTAAAATGTACAGTCAGGACAGATTTGCAGGGGATAGTCTTAGACATAAAAAAAGTGGATAGACATTTCTCCTGCGCATGTCTGTCTATGCTTAGTGGCAAGACAGAAACAGCTTACTCTTTAGTTCTTCCGTCCTGTCAGTTTCAAACAAGAGTATATGAGCATAGTGCCAGGTAGCACACTAGTTTAGCCGACATTCTGTTGGTCATGTGCATGTTGCTGCAGACATTGCAATTGACTAGTCCAACCTCCTCTTCTGTTGCTAACCTGCATACTTTTTGCTTGCAAGTGGGATGTGCGAGAATGTTTCAATATTGGCATCTTTTTTTATTCTTTCTTCCCCCCAGGGAGACAATGCGTTTTATAAACGGGCCGTCCAACAAAAACACGCCACTGGTGTCGAAAACCCAGCTGCGCTTCGCCATCACCGAATGCAAGACACAGCTTTCTGCGACATTGGCACCGTTTCTCACCGTGTGTGAATTTCTGGAAAGGACATCCCAGCGCCGAGGTGGTGACCCACTCATGCGGAGACTCCTGGATGCCACTGCTTCGAAGCCACTTCCTGAAGGTGGGTCTTTTCAATGTAGGGTGAGGGCCGCTTCAGGCTACAGGAAAAGTATTGAAGGAGAATGTGGGTGGGGCATCTCCATTGAAATACCCTCGCTTTATTTTATTCCAAATTGCCTTTCTCCTGCCAACTCTCTCTCTCTCTTGCTCTCCTTGTTACAAATTGCAGATAAGGGTTGGGTGCGGGAGTTATACACACTCCTAACTTTCAGGAATATTATGATGACAATGCTTACAGGTGTCATTCGTGTTTACTCACATAATGAATGCCTTTATCTGTTTTCATTTTCTTCTTTTTCAAACAAACCGTCAGCATGAAAGTGGTCTTGTTGATATGCCACGTCACTTCTTGGGAAGTTCAGCTGTTGTATTCCCTAAATTTGGTACTAAGTCTTTCTCCCCCCTTCTTTCACCAGCCATGTGCTTCTCTTACAGCCACAACTCTGTCATGCATGTACAACCTGTCCTCTTCCTACATGTGCATGTCATTACTGTCACATCATGTGGACACGTTGATACTTCACATACCTCTAAATGTAATCTAAATCCTTTCTTAGTGATAAAGGCTGTGCAATCCATCTACCTAGCTTAACTTGATATTTCTCTTTGTGCCCCCTTTGAGTCCTTTGGTCGGTTAGAAAGAAAACGGTGCATACTAATCTGTCTCTCATTTTTTTTTGTCCTGTTACCTTATAAACCTGATATAGGTCGACCCCCTTACCTTGAAGTAAAACATGATTTTTCTTAATATTTTATTTTCTCTTCACCATATCACTGAAATCTGTTTATTTTCACTATGGCATCGCCGATTTGTTGTCAGAGCTGCAATCTCAATGATCAGAACTTGCCAAAGTATCGTCGAAGACGATTGTTTGTAGCTAGCTGCCTCCCATGGTGCAAAGTACTCAAGCGACCGCTTATAACATGTACAGTCGAAACCTGCAATAATGAAATCCCACCACAACGAAATTCTCGTCACAACGAAATATTTTTGTATCTCTGCCGAATGTCCATAGGATTCAATGCATTTCGTACCTCTCGTCAATAAAATGTTACGGTACTACAATCCCACTTCAACGAAATTTGCGAGAACGTAACCCGCATATTACCTACTCGTGCAACACTAGCAGCTCCAAAATGCTCAAATGGAGTTACTTTGCGCTAAAATTGCATAAAATACCGCCACATTACATTTGTGTGGGTGGCACCATTTTTGTTTGCAAAAACAACGAAGTGCCGAAAGTGATTGCGTGTGCCAGAAACATGTAATGGCTGCCATCTTATTTGTTGATTGCCCGTTTCAAGCGGTATGCATGTTAATATTGGCATGTGATGACAGTTTTAACGTGTCTGCGTTAAGGGCCCCATGTCGCAGAAAATTTGGTGTCGGCGTCTTGTGTCGACTGTCTGAGTGAAAAGGATCATTGCAAACCACGCATGCGCAACCACACAGGCCCCCCGTGTATCACAAAGACATTACTGAACTAATTCAATTTCTGAAAGTACAATGTGTCAAAAAGAATATTAAAGTACAACTTAAACACAACCTACAGACATGGTTGCGACAGACTTGACTATACGAGAAAACATAATTTTGTTACACAGGAACTCGAACATAGACCCTTTTAAACGTTTCTGCCATTCATAGGGCAGCGTGCGGAGCTCGGTTTCTTGCAACAGCATCATCCAGTTGGCGCTTACCTCCGTGCATTCGCGGTCCATGCAAGAGGTCGCGGCGTTTCTACCCGAAAGCTCGCCTTCGTGCATAGCGTTTGCTGCCAGCATTTCCCGGTAAACATTACAGTTACATAAGCTGCAGTCGCCGGGAAGCGTGAGAAGCAGTCGAGGATCTTGGAATGCTATTGCATTCCACTTTAAAAGCGAAGCTGAAGCGTCCTCCAAATTTTTTGCACACCTTGTGCAAGTAATGTGCGCCTTCGTGAGAAAAATGCAGCGTAATCAAGGTAATCCACATCCCATGAACGTGGAATTGTTTGCGACACTTAAGATGGAAACCGCAGCATGGAGTGCGATGCATCAGGCCGTGATTGAACGATCGTCCGGGAATATGCATCCCTTGCTTCAAGAACGCTGGTTTTGGAGCCACCTGACAGGCATTGAGTGCAGATTTGGCGGCAGACATACAGTCGCCGACCGTTTATTCGGACCTCACGGGGACTGCGGAAATGTCCGAATAAACAGGCGTCCGAAAAAGCAGATTAAGAAAAAAAAAAATGAAATCCTTTATTTCCACGCACTTATTCGGGCTCGGCAGTAGGCTTCAAGAAATCGTGAATGCGCCATTGCACGCTGTTCTGTTTACATGCAATCAGATATGCCTTAATCTCGGAGAGGGTCGTACGGTCACTATAGTGGCTGAAAGCACAGTCACTACTTGTACACGCTCCGCATGCGACGGCAGCGTAGCACATAGTGCGTCATCTTCTGACTCAAGAGTCATCGTCCGGTGGTGCAGCAGAAACCTGACGAATGATCTTGCCGTCATCGAGTTCTGCGCATGTCAATACATCAGTGTGAGCACCTGTGAAACTGTCAAATGAGACGGTGTCCGGAACCACTGCACAGGTCTCGGCAGAACATTTTCGGCGTCAGTAGCATGCACATCGGTAGACGACAAATCCTAACCTCCCGGCACCCGCTTGCCGGCATTCTCCAGCGCAGTCTGCGCGAGCACTGTTGGCGCCATTAGAGGCTTGACGCGATGTTTCCGTATGCCGCGTTGGATCACCGAAACCTCGACACAGCACACAAAGCAAACACCACCGTGCCAACACCAGTCACACAAACGAAAAAAACGTGGCCTGCTCGCAGCGTCGTGCACGAAGAAACAAATCAGCTGCTGGATTGTCTTGACATGGCTTACAAAGCTGAAACCGGAACTGCTGCAGAGCCACTCTATCGAACCAGGCAGAAACGATGATGATGAGCGGGGATTTCCAGTAGTGCCACTTCGTGGGGCAGCAAGGAAGCTCCGTTCAAAACAAAAATGGCGTTCAGCAAGTCGAACTATACACCACTCAGAGTCGGTGCATGGTGCTTTGACCGAGTTGGTCCAAGGAGTGTCCGAAAAATCAGACGAGAGGTTGCAAGGCGTCCGAACTTTCGGCAGTTGTTATACGTTTTGGTCTATGGGGAGATTGGCGGTGCCGTGAAGCTGACCGAATAATCGGGCATGTCCGAATTTTCGGAGTCCGGAAAATCGGTCGGCGACTAGTCTCGATAGTCTCGAACGATTGCCTTCGGGTGTACGAGTTGTGATCACTTTCGTGCATGGTACTGGACGCGTTGGTGCCTATGGGCGACAGTGTGTGCCGGAGAAATGCTGTTGCATGAATAGAGTGCTGCTGCTCTGCGTCCCATGCCGAATTGTGCAAAACCTCGGGAAATGGATCGTATCTCTGAAAGCAATTGACCGAGGATACTGCTCCACGGCAGTGCTGCCACTGCTGATAGACGCATGCAGCTTACTTTGTACTGTTTGCAGTGCGATTCTATATCCTCGAGCAAAGCTTGCCAAAGTAGGCTAGCAGAATTTTGACAGCAAAGTTTCGTTCTGTGGTGTATTACCTGTCTGTGCTGTCTCATTTCACAACAACGAAATTTTCGTGAACGCGAATTTTTTCGCGTTCCCCGCTGATTTCATTATTGTGAGGTTCAACTGTATCTGGGTTGCATGCCATGTTGTCAAGCGACTTGCATTCTGTCAAAGACACCTATATGAGACTAAGGGTGCCTTTAGCCTGCTTATTTTTTGAAGAAAGTACACTCGAACCTTGTTATAACAAAGTTGAAGGGGGAGTCGAAATTAGTTATTTATATCCGTTGCTTCACTATATCCATTATTGTCATTTACTGCCTTATATGTGCACAATTATAAACAGGGAAATAAGAAGAGGGCTTTGCCACCTGCAGAACCGCTACACAGCCACACATGTGGTGAAATTTTAATACGACAAAAGAATCTTCGGCATGTACAACACACAACTTGGCAACTGACGTTTGTGCGACTGGTGTTGGCCTGACAGTGTGGTGATGTTTGCTTTGTGTGCTGTGTTGAGGTAGCGGTGATGAAACGTAGCATACGGAAACATCGCGTCAAGTGTCTAATGGTGCCGACAGTGCCCGCGCAGACTGCACTGGGGAATGCCGGCAAGCGGGTGCCGGGAGGGCTAGGATTTTTCGCCTTCCGATGTGCTCCCTAATGACGCCGAAAATGTTCTGCCAAGACCTGCACAATGGTTGCATTGCGGTTACGGACATCGTCTCATTTGACAGTTTCACAGGTGCAAACACTTCTGTACTGACCTGCGCAGAACTCGACGATGGCGAGATCATTCGTCAGGTTTCTGCTGCATCGCCGAACGATGACTCCGAGTTGGAAGATGACGCACTATGTGCTACGCTGCCGTTGCATGCGGAGCATGTACAAGCAGTGACTGTGCTTTCAGCCGCCTATACATGTAGTGACCGTATGACCCTCTCCGGGATTCAGGCCTATCTGATTGCGCGTAAACGGAACAGCGTGCAACAGCACATTCACAATTTCTTCAAGCCTACTGCCGAACCCAAATAAGTGTGTGGAAATAAAGGATTTTTTTTTTTCTTAATCTGCTTTTTCGGACACCTGTTTATTCGGACATTTTCGCAGACCCCGTGAGGTCTGAATAAATGGTTGGCTACTTTACTCGGACTGCAATGGTCGGGTAGCTTTTGGTTTTGGAGATGAATTTAGTTTCTTGTATCCATTGGCCGGACAATTTCACTTCGTTAAAATAAGGTTTTGAATGCATGGATCTCTATACAGATTTCAAGGGGAATTTCATTTTTTGTTACATCCACTATTTTGTGATATCATATTTTGTTATAATGAGGTTCCAGTGTATCTCGACTAATATTCTCTTTTATATGACAGTCTGCACTGCTTTCTCTTTAACTGCTGTGTGCTAACTACAAGCTCTCTGTTTAACGTTGCTCTCTTTTTCTTTTACTTCTCTCTTGATCAGCCTTGAAAGCCTGTGACTCCGAAGATCTTCTGTGCCGTCTGGAGTGCTTGCGGTTCTGGCAGAAGTATGACGTGGTCGAGAGGATCTGCCGAGAACGGCTGTCTATCCTCGCGCAGCAGGAGCAGGAGCAGCGCAATGAAGAGCGGCGGCAGACGGGCATGGAAGTGGTGCGGGTGGGTGTTGGCGGGCAGGCCTTTCTCGAACACCTGCTCTGCGTCCTCTACCGGCAGCGAAGGATCGAAGAACTTTGCACCGAGGTGAGATGCTGTAGCCCAGTGCATGTGGGAGTGTGTGTGTGCATTTCAGGCTACAGCCTAGACCACTTATAATGTAAGTCAGCAGAGTCTAGAATGTCTGTATTATAAGTCGTACCACACTATACAACCACAACATTTATTAATGGCTGTGGGTGCAGGCAAAACATGTAGACTTAAGTGGTCCTGTGTGTTGGGGGAATCGAAGCATAGGACCTTAGGTCGTGCCCTTGCTTTTGTTAGAGAGGTCGTAACTCCATTTTCCAGTTGCCCATACAGCCACTGTGAAGCATTTCATTGACTCTTAACCAAACTGAAACCTGCCCTTGATATAGGCTCGTGCCCATGCACTTTAATCTGGCATAAGATCCACGTGCACAGGCTTCACCGTCAGCGGTGCATGTGAAGTGGGGTTTGTGGGCAATCGGCTGGCTAGTATCCGAACATGTATTGCACAATTTTGTATGCACGCATATGCTGGTAGGAACGGCAAAAGCTTCAGTGTGTACAACATTCCGAACTGATGAATTTGTGGAACACAGTTTAAAACTCACGGCGTCGCACAGTCAATAAGATTGCACGTCCAATATCTGCACTTTGTGATGATGCGCATTGTGCTGGGTGAATGCGAAATGCAATCGTGGCCTCGAGAGATTTTTCTACGGTGCTGCAGTTATAAAAAAATAACAAATTTATTTTGCCTTTGAAGTTAGTTTTTCCGGCCTGTCTGATAATTCTGACATGTTTGCGACCTCGTCTGTGTTTGAAAAGAATCGGTAGATTACAATTTACCTTCTGCACACAAACTGAAGAGCTACAACGCGCATGCGTTTGAGGTAGACCATGTGTCACTGGCATAGCCAACATAGTGCCGATGCTCCCTCTCTCTCTCGCACCGTACTATTCCACTGCATCGCCCTCGCCGCTGTCCCCTCGGCCGGCGTACCTCGTTCTCGAAGTGTGCTCGTTGTCTTGCTTGTCTGCAAGATATTCCAGCAACAGCATTATAACTGGTATTGTGTGTCGCTCAGCAGCACTTTGAGCGGTATGCGTATACATTGAGTTTGTATGGGAAGATAAATGGGAGTCAGGAAAGGCAGTGTTATATCCTTTCCTGCACTATAATCGGTTACATTATAAGTGGTCTGAGCTGTAACGGCCAACTTTCCCTAAATTGGTTATAGATAAGTAGTATGTATGGCTAAATTGGCTATACATAAGTAGTATGGGTATACAAAAGAGCAATCTTGGCAAAGCTGCAGGGCTGGTAATTGTCTGATTTTCTTTTTAGAGGCCATTAAATAGCACCTAAGTGGGCTACGCGCATGTACCTGGTGGTGAACGCTTATGATACAAAGCCTAGTGTATTGCCTCTGAGATTTTTTCTGTTTGAGAACGAAAAACAATCATTTTTGTGACCTTTTCACGACGCATCTTCTCTTATTTCACACATAAAGGTTTGCACGGAGGCTTATCTACATCTACGCTATCCAAAATTTGGCTTTTTATGAGGTCCAAAATTTAGTTGTAGTTGGTCTTCAAACATTTCAATGTAGGGGCTTTTTCAGAGGGGAAGCAACCCCAGCATTGAGTTCCTTTCTTGGATATTATAAAACAAACATAGCATTTTAATTTTTTGGTTGTGCAGAAATGAAAAACTGACACAGATAATGGCAAATGCTCTCCTGGTATGGTCATCATATTCCTATCTGACAAAAGGAATCCCAGAAGGAGTGTGGTGGGACCGAAATGTGAAAACATACTAGTCGGTTGACGCTGAAAGGGTTAAGACCAGTTTTATACCTGCCAGCTCTCCCGAAATTTCTGTAAAGTTTACGAATTCGGGCTCGTTTTACAACCTTATGACTGGTTAATTCAGTCCTATCAAAACATTATTCTATTTGTGAATAAGCTTGCGCCTGTTTGCCCCTTTTCAGACTTCGAGGTTCTCGTGCCACGAAGGGGTGCAGCTGGTGCGGGGTCTGGCACAACGGGCCAACGACCCCGAGCGTGCAGACGTGGCCGAAGCCCTCGCGCACGTGTTCCTGGTGCGAGACCTCCTGCTGGCGTCTCCGTTCTGCTGCACTCGCGAGCTCATGGTGCTCTGGTGCCAGTTACAGAGGATACAGGGCCATGCGGTGCCGCAGGTGGCACGGGCTGCATTACGTCTGCTGCTGCCCCATGCGTCCAACAGTGCGCAGTTCTACCTCTTCTGCGATGTCCTGTGGGAACATGTGAGTGGGATCTGGCCTTTGGTGGCGTACAGCGGAGAGGTTGAGGGTGACTTGCTTGCTCATGTGCACGGTGCGAAAGGCACTGAATGCTGCCTCAAGTGGCACCCGCTCGCCACCGATAACATGCAGGCATAGCATGGAGGAAAGGGGTGCGCAGGCAGTGTGATGGCATAGCCGGTGAAAGAGAGGGTCGCTCGCTCTCTCGGTGCGAAAAGCTTGCACCGAATGCCGCCGTGAGCGCGCACACACCACTTGCCACTTTGCTCCTAAGCTGAGCTTTGAGTAATTCGGGCTAAAGTGCATGTGTTTGGGTCAGGACTGGGAGAAATTTAAAATAAAGCGATCACTCGAGTAAAGTGGCTTCGTTATAACGAGGGCTTACTGTGTTTTGACAGGATCCACCGTGGTCTAGTTAATCGTGGAACAGCGGAGGACTACTACGTTGCATTGTCAACCAACTATAGGCCCATTCTTGCCAATTTTCACTAACATTTCCTACACCAAAACAGCTCAAGTATAGAAAAATAGTACTTCTAAAGCAGCAATGTTAAATTGATGTACCTGGGCCGAAGTTTTCGTATGAAATTAAGAAAAAGAAGTTTGCACTTTCTTCTGTAGTAATGAACTGTTTCACACCAAATTAATGAAAACAGTGTTTCAAAAGAATGTTTGACCAGTCTAAACAGCCTTACTCTTTCTCCTAAATGTCCCTTGCATATTCCAAATTTTCTGCATAAGTGTGTGTTTCATTGTCCTGATACATCTGAAACAGGTAGGCCTATTTGCTCGCAGGCTGTGCACCTATGTTGATTCGAAGCAATTGATGCGGCTGTTCATCTACAGTATTTCTCATTTCTCTCTGTGTGTGTGTGCAGTATGGAAGACAGCTGATTCCAGTCTACCTGGATCTTTTCGTGCGTGGGCTGACGACGGACATCAACGCCCTCCAGGCCGCCATGCACTGGGAGAACTGGACCAACGTTCGAGAGATGGAGGTGCACATGGCGGGCGTTCTGCTCAAGCTGGCGACCCTGTTCCCCGACTTGCCCGAAGTGTCGCGCGAGTGCGTCCTCAGTGCCTTTGCCCTGGATCCCACCGAGGAGCAGCTGGCCCAGCTCGAATCGCTCACCGAGCAAGTGGAAGTCAAGTCGACCTACAACATCAGCGGCCAGCCTAGCTCACCCCACGAGCAAGGGGCAGGCCCCAAACTCGAGGACGTTGCGGATGGTCGGGCGTGCCGTTGCGGTGGCCGTTGCAGCGATGAGCCCGTGCAGCAGAAGACAAGTCCTGCCCTGGCCGACGGAAGGCCTGAATACGAAATGGACTACTGGCACCCAATTCTCAACCAGCAGATGAATGGGGTCCCCTACAGGCTTCTCAAAGACTTTGTGACTGTTCTCGAGTGTGTGCGTCCGAGGTGTGTTAACCTCTGTTCCGACTGGCGCTGGTACTTGGAATGCTTTGAAAGCCGACGAGCAGCGCTACGGAACCGGAGGTCTAACGAGCGTAGCCGCAGGACGCCTCAAGAATACTGTGGCAGTGCCGACAGCGAGACGGACTCGGCCTCGGAGGAGGAAGAGAGCGATGACGAGGCAAGACGAAGAGCTCAGCTGCACATTAAGAAGGTCTTGGATAGCGCAGGGCTGCCGGTCAAACGCAGGGACAAGCGAAGAGCAAATGCTAAATGCAAGTCGTCGCGAAAAAAAAAGAAAAAAAGCTCGAGAAAGCATAAGAAGGAAGTTCACTTAGTAGAAAATGCTGCTGCAGAGTTTGGCTTGACAGGTCTCGCAGAGTCTGCAGGTCTGGAGATGAGTGGTCTTGGCTCAGCAGAGCTTGGTCTGACAAGGCTCGGTGCAACGGAGCTCGATTCCGCTGAGCTAGGCCCAATGGAGCTTTGTCCGACAGGGCTCGACTCGGCTGGCCTGGAGGATGCAGGGCTAGACTCCACCGAGCTCGACGCAACTGAACTGGAAACGATGGGCTTGGAGCCGATGG
This sequence comes from Dermacentor albipictus, assembly GCF_038994185.2. NCBI lineage: Eukaryota > Metazoa > Arthropoda > Arachnida > Ixodida > Ixodidae > Dermacentor > Dermacentor albipictus. Next base: position 118,019,120 of record NC_091825.1, on the reverse strand, counting down.
ACCTTGACCCCACAGACTTAGGGCCACCTCTGCAAGAAGAGAAAGCACACGATTCGTTACAAGTAGGGATGCCCAAAGTTAAAAAGAAAAGTCAGAAAAAAGTGTCGCACAAGAAAAAGGAAGGATTTGCCACTCCTGCACCGACTGGTGGTGGGTGCTTGCAGACACTGCGCGTTGTGCTGGAGCGCTTTGACAAACTCTCGGGGAGTGCACCGAATAACCTGGTGAACAAGAAAAGTGGCCTCCGAGTTGTGCCCGTCTTGTCCCTGCCCAACATTTCACTAGACGACGAGTCAAAAAGGGCTTACCTATGGACAGACGGGGCCGCAGCACCCAAGTCGCCCCTGTCAAAGCTAAACCTGCCGCAGGGTCCAGCATATCAAAGGGTGGCCACTGAATTTGAAGCCCGACTTCAGACCACGCCTCTGAAGCGATTTCTGCGGTACCAGATCAAGAGGCCAAAGTTTTCGAGCAAGAAGGCTGTCCCTGTAAAAGTGTCTATGCGGTCTGTGAAGGGTGTGCCAATGACTCCTGCCACACCAGCCAAGTCGGTATCGGTCCCCAAAGCTGTAATGCCAGTGGCAGTCCCAAAGGCAGCATCTGTAGTTTCTCCTAAAGCAACAGTTCCGGTGCTCTCCAAGGCATCAACAACATTAGCTCTGCCTAAAGTGGTCCCCGTGGCTGTTCCAGCAGCAAAAGGGGCTGCAGCACCAGTGACCAAGACCCACACCGTAGCCGCTCCCAAGGTTCCACCTGTGCCAGTTTCGAAGGCACCACCACACGCAATTATCACAAGAACGCAGCCAGGGACAGTTTGTAAAGCACCACCAGTTCTGGTTTCCAAAGCTCCCACTACGATAGTCGCAAAAGCACCTGCTGTAATCCCCTCAACACCTGTAGGTGCCACTGTTGCCAAGAACACTCCTATGCTTGCTTCCAAGCCAATGCCATCAATGGTTCGCCCCTTGAAGGACTATGCAAAGGCTTTGAAAGGAGCAGCGGTTTCCTCAAATGTTCCTTATGCAGTTAAGACGATGGGCAGTGTCCAATCTGCTGTGCCGACCTCCACTTCTGCAAGTCAAAGCACCGTAATGCCTGCTGCCATGATGACCACTGATGCTATTGACCTGCCCAAGCATACTGTCGATACTACAATCCAGGTACAAGTACCCACAACGCCGCACATCATGGCTCCTGCGCCGTCTCCTCTGCCTAGCCATGTGGTGTCGTTGCAGCAGGAGACCTTGCCACCAGTTCAGGAGTCACCACGGCCTATGGCAGAACCTCCATTAGGAATGTCTGTTCCTAATGCTGCAGTAGCAGAAGCCGCCAAACCATCCCAGCCACAGGTGGTGCCTCAAGTAATTGCTGCACCACATGGGATGCAACAAGTTATTACATCTACTGCAACGACCCCAGTGCAACAATCCACTAGCAGTTGCTCATTGCAAGGAAATCAGCCACTCACCATTGCCTCATCGTGTGCTTCTCTGATCACAAACGTTACCACTGATGCAAGCCAAGTGCTTAGCCAACTCAAGCAAGGACAAGCCACAGTCCTTAGGCTGCCTATCTACTCAAGAGCACTTCAGCAGCAGGTAGGTCAGGCAGGTGTGAAGACTGACTCGCCAGGTGTCTGCATGCTGCCAATGAAGATTTTGAATGCTGCCATGCTCTCCGGCCAGGAGAAGGTGTTGAATGTTGGGAACCAAAAGATTGCCATCAATGCTCTGCCTGGACTACTGGCAGCCTCAACAAGTGGCTCCACGTCAGTGTCCGGAACCGTAGTGAGCAGTGCAGCACCCAACATGGTTTCAGCCAAGATTGTACCAACAATGGTGGGTGCTCAGAACATGCAAGCCATGCATCAGTTACAGCAGCTGGTGCGGCTCAACACCCTGCCAGGCACCATGGCACAGATGAACGCTGCTGGCGGTGCCACTGTGCTATCGGCAGACCAGCTTGGAGGACAGGCGGGGCTTACGAACATCACAGCCCTGACTCTCCCTCTTCAGGGCGGACTGGTTGGAGGCCGCATCATAGCAGGCAAGATCATGATTCCCGTCAACAGCTTGCTTCAGCAGGGCTCCACTCTGTCGGCTGGAGGTATGCCAGTCATCATACTCAAGAACCAGCCTGCTCAAGCAAAGATTGTCACTGATGCAGCAAATTTGGCACAACAGGTTCAACAGCAGGTTCAGCAACAGGTTCAGCAGCAAGTGCAACAGCAAGCACAAATTCAGCAGTCACTACAGGCTCAGCAGCAAGTGCAGCAGTTGCAGCAGCAAATGAGGCAGCAGCAGCAGCAGCAGCAGCAGCAGCAGCAGCAGCAGCAGCAGCAGCAGCAACAACAACAACAACAACAACAACAACAACAACAACAACAACAGCAGCAGCAGCAACAGCAACAGGTCCAGCAAGTCCAGCTGCAGCACTTGCAGCCAAATGGCACAGCAGTAGTGTCGAATGCAAACACAGCGGCACTTTCAGTCATGGATGGCACAAGCACGGTGGTGGTTTCAGCAGCAACAACCAGTGTGTCAGCAGTGTCCACAGCGGGTGGAGTACCGAGTGCGACGGCGGTCAAGAAAACTTGGATGCCGATACGCAGCAAGCCGGGCGCTATGGAGTACCGGAAGGCCTGCAACATGCCTCCTGTGAAGGTCACAAAGGCCAAGCTGCTGGCTCCTGTGTCCTCACAGCAGCAGATGCCCATCGGTTACACCAGTCCTCAGGCCACGGTATCTGTCACTGGTACTACCCGTGTGCTGGCACAGTCTGTCTGCAAGACACTCCCCATCGCCAACCTGTCTGGCGTCACCCACCTCACCATGCCAACCATGCAGATGGGCGTGCCCATGGCTGTCGTCACTCCCAGTTCTGTGGCCGGCCAGATCACCATGCCTGTCACGCAAAAAGTTGTCACTCGGCAAGTGACCGTACCTCTCGCGAGATTGCTGCAGAAGCCCACGCCTAATGCATGTAAACCCACCGAGGCTGCGGTGTCGGCTCTCCAGCCGCAGAGCATCGCCGCCTCTGTTGCACAGACGCCGCAGACAGCATCCGCTGTTCAGACTGTCCTGGCCTCTGTTCAAAGCACAGCCTCGGCAACTCCGTGCATTGTATCGACCCAAGCGAGCATGCCAGTAGCCCCAGCTGAGGAAGATGTTCAGAAGCCAACAGTTCCTGTGGCTGTCACAAAGAGTCCGCCGACGGTTGTTCCCACGACCAAGACAGTGACCACAACAGCAGTCAGTGCGGTAAACCAGCGCACTGGAATACATTTGCCATTTCCAGAAGACCTGGTGGATCCAAGTCCCAGTGGTGCCACCTATGTACCTGTGAATAGCGCTGAGCTGATGCCCACTGGCCGAAGTGAGAAGCAGAAAGAGGATGAAGAGTCCGCAAAGGCTTATTATCGTCGCAAGAAAGCTGCCATGGCCCAGAAGGCGCGGTTAGCTGCACAGCCAAAACCACAGCCCCTTTCCCAGTCCATGTCGAAGTCCCTCACCGCTATTTGTGACGCTGTTCGTTGCAGCCTCTTGGTCACTGACGATGAGAAGAATAAAGTAGACGCTGAGGTAAGCAAAAGCAATTTCACAAGAGTTAACCTTCTCTGTGTCGGGCATTTCCGCTTGCTGCGTACCACAGCATTTTCCAAAGTACTACGTCAGATTAAATTTCTGTCTAAGGAACACATTAGCAGGCATTAGTTTCAAATGTATTTATTGGCAGTATGTTGCTGAACATTTTACAGTTCTTTCAGCTGAGTACTCTTAGTAAGATTGAATTATGCGTATTGTTGATTTGGCCTCTTTGCTATCATTGCTCAGCAGGGCGCCAATGCTTGGCAGCTTCAGAGTTGTCTTCTCGCGATGCAGCTAAATATTCCTGCTGAATTCACACTGGTGCATTAATTCAGTACTTTGTGATATTTTGTTGTGTGCAAAACTGTTATTTCACAGGCAACCGGAAAAATTGACTTGTTGTTTCTTCTTAGTTTCTATTTAAACAACTAGGTGAATGTGAAACTTGCTCAACACTTTCATACTCTGGCCTACTCAGCTGTTAGCAATGTAGGCTAGAGCAGCATGCTATGTCTCTGTCATGTTTTATGTTCCCTGTAAGTTGACTGTTGAAACTTGTGGGTGTATTGTTTGTGTGCTTGTTTCAAATTTTAATTGTGGGCCTTGCTGGAATTTTCTTGCTTTCTTAGTGCGCTCAGCGGTCGTTTCGAATGATGAGCCTCCGCAGTACTTGTTTTTCTGTGGTCTCAGTCTTTGTTTGCAAAGGTAAAAGTTTTTATCAAAATTTGTTTCTTTCGAGAATCATAGTAGAATGGTTCATTTTGATGCCAGCTGAATTTTCGTTAACACCTAGCCATGTGACCATACGAATGCTTCTTGAGTAGTCTGAATGCTTCACCCTTTTTTTGTCATTCAAGACAGTGCAATAAAAAATTAAACTGGTGGCTGCAATATATGCTGCTGTCATGGTGTAGTGATAGTGAAGAAGTAAGATCACTAGCAGAAATAACTAACAAAACAGTTGAATGTTTCGTTGGGCAAACTTGTCCTTAGAAATCATGCGACACTGTAGTGAGAATGATCGTGGCAAGCACTACTGTTGGTCATCAAATCTAATCTCACTCATAAGCTTTTCATGCATGCATTGCTGCTAATTCACGCATAGATTTGAGATGGTATATCACTACTTGCGTCGCATGTGGAGTCTGTTTAAGAGTGCCTGCCTTGATATCAAATTGGTGAGAAAACAAACTTTCAGATACAGCAACTATGTCTTGCACTGAGCGATAGTGTGATAAGGGCGACAACTTGGTGAAAGCGTCACCTTAAAAAATAAAATTAAATACATGCATGGTACTATCAAAGGGAAGTCTTGCTCTTGCAATGCTTTTTGATCTCAAGGCAGATTACCTTTAATATATATTATACTACATTATACAAACTAACATTCACTGACCTCATGAGATGCTTGTATTTCCATTTCGTTTCTTCCTTCCTTCCTTTTTTTTTTTTTTTTTCACAGGCAACTATCAGAGAATGTCAAGTATATGAGCTGGACTACTCCAGTGATGACTCATCAGATTGTAGTGTGGAAGACTTGTATGAAGAGAAAGCTTTGCTACGCCGTCTGCAGCACGAGGACGAGTTAAACAGCATCCTGTACGTTTCCGACTCTGTTGCCTCCGAGCCAGATTGTGATCCATACCAGTGGTCTAGTCAGTCATCACTGCTGCTTGAACAGTTGAACTCTGACGGGGATGCCAGGGACACCATGACACCTTCCTCGGTCGGCGAGAGCATTTTTGAAAGTGGCTCCAGTCTTTCCAAGAAGCTGGCTATGAAGGCCAAGATTTCTTCATCTTCTGGTGGCAATTGCCAAGAGAATGGACTTCAGTCGCCTTCGAGGTTCACATGTGACCGATGCAACCGGGGGTTTTTCTCTGCATACAACCTGCGCCGACATCAAAAGAATGTGCACAAAATGGTGTTCAAGTCGCTGCATGTGCCATCGCATGGCTCGAGGGACACCCCCTCTCCACAGCAGCGAGTCATGGTGACAAAGCAGCCATCAAGGAACACAGCAACACCCCAGCCCTACAAAACACCGAAGCACTCACCCCAGCCCCCCAAGCGCACCCTGTTCGATGTAACTGAAGATGATGAGAATTCAAGTCCGGAAAAGGTGTTCTGCGCTCAGTCTGTTGACGAAGACCAGAGGCTGTCCTTTGAGAGTCCTGGCCTTCCGTCAGATTCAGAGGAGAGTGCTTTGTATGGCATCAAGGATGAACCATCGGATCCTGGCATTTCTTCACTCATTTGCGACAATGCATCTTTTAACGTCATTCCTCAGGTTCCACAAGTCTTTTTCTCAAGAAAAGAGGACAATCAACGCGAGCTGTCTCTGTCAGATGTGGTCACGGGAAGCGCTAAGCAGCTGGCTCCCAAAAGTCTTGTTTCCAAGCAGGTCAAAAGCCACGATTCGCCAGAGCTCTCTAAAAACCTCGATCCAGCGGACATTCTGGAGTCCCTAGAAGTGGCTAAGATGTCCGCCTGGACGTCAACAAGGGGGCCCCTAGTGAACAGGGGCGGCGGTGCCACAGCGGGGTCAATGGACTGCGACGACGAGGTTAACGAAGTGATGGAAGCTGAAGCTGGCTTGGAGAGCCTGCTCGGAAAGGAGGCAGGAGCCAACCACGGTGGCGACGCTCAGGATGACATTGACGACATTCAGCCCACGGTGCAGCACATGGGGATGACGGACATAAAGGACGAAGAGGGCCAAGGTTCGCAGGAGCCCTGGAACGCAGTCGACCAGGCAGCACTACTGGAGGGCATCAAGGCAGTCGAGTCACTCGGCGAGTACGGGACGGACAGCCTCGACTTTTTCGTTGCGCCCCGCAACGTGATGTCCATACAGGACCAGGAAGGCCTGCTCAGCTTCGCCGATGGTTCGCCGCACATAGACGAGGAAGATGCGGGCGACATGAGCGAGGAGTCGGATGGGGCGGGCACCGCTGCCTTGACCAACGAGAAGCTCATGGAGCCCCGCGTGGAGGAAGGGGAGGAAAAACCGTGCACCAGCCACTGCCGGACACGTTCGCGGGAGGCATCCGTCAAGCGCAGCTGCCCGTGCTGTGAGGACTCGTCACCCAAGAAGCGCCTGACGCGGAGTTCCTCATCGAGTGGCAAGACGCGATCGGCAACCAAGAAAGTCAGGACAAGGTGATCCGCGGCAGAACCTCTGGTGTGAGGTGGAAGTGTGTGGGCCCCGTGACGTTGGGACCCTGGTGAGGAGCTCAAGAGTTGCTTTGCGTCTCTGCCTGTGATAACTGTACTCGTGTGCAATGGGCATTGGATTCGGGGAACACGCAGCACCGAAACGTCAGTGCCATCAAGGGCCACCTGTGTGCGTGTTCTGTTGGGTGTGCCTCAGGAGGAATTGCACTCATCATGTCGCCAACCCCCAGCCATCCTTTTTGTTTTCTTTCTGCAGGCGGGCTTATTGCACCAGAACAGATGCCAACTTCATTGTGTGTTTTCTTTTTCCCTCCCCCCTTTCATCGACCATTGTTGTTTTTGTGGGTTGTTTTTCAGATGTTTATTTGTTGTTTGGTTGAGTGTAGCCTTACACATCATTCTTCTGTGTGAAAGATACTTGTGAAATGAGGAGTTTGTTATTTTTGCTGTGGGCTGGCTGCAAAATGTACATAGTGATTGTGCCCGAGAGGGGAAAGAGAGAGTGCAGTCATGTTTCATCGTCGAAGATATATTTTACTGAGATTTTCTAAAGCTAATTTATGAGATGCTGTGCTTGTAACTTATTTGGCCTGCCTCAACACCTCCAATCGACCTTTTCTCGCAAGTCCCAACATCGATAGAACAAGCCCTGCTGTAGCATTCGGCTGTTGACCAGTTTATTTCCCTTTTTTTTGCCGGGTGTTAGAGCGGAAAAGCGCAGCGCTAGTGCTCTAGGAGGCATTTCGACGAGGCTTTCGAACGATGGCATGGCTTTCGAATGCAAAGAAAAGTCCTGCGGTTGTCTTGTGTGAACAGGCATGTTCTAGTCGTGTCTGCGTGCGGGTAGCACTCAACAAACTGGAAAGACTGAAATCGTGCTCTGCCCTGTGCGTTGATAAAAGTTGAGTAGTTTATTACATTTTCGTGCAAAATCATGCGGCCGAATGGCGTTCAGTTGTATTTTAAACTCTTGTACATAATGATGCTCCTGTTCTTTGCACATGGACAGTAATAGTCGGCACCTGTAAATATCCCTGCTTGGAAGCAAGCTTCCCTTTTCTTTTCGAAAATTCAACTGTAAAATACTTTCACTATACAATAAAACTTTTTAACCTGTACTGCTGTATGCAGACACGTGCTGTGTATTGCTCTAAACATTTGCTTGCATGGTTGTAGTTGAACTGTCACATACGCCCATTTGATTTCCCCTGTACTTCATAACCCATTTCATTGTGCTTCAGCGCCAATTCTATGTTGATGCAGAAATGACCCTTCACCTCTTACATGAGTGCAGCACTGCTTCTCTCGCATGTGCAGGGACTGCTGTGAACTTGTTCTCCCCAAAGCCTGCACTGTGTGAAACAAATGGCAACATGCAGACCGATGCCGTGTTGCACTGTTGAAACAAATATTAAGGTGTAGTGGATCTTGAACAAGGCCAGGACCGGCCACGCTTGCTTAGTGGCTGTGGTGTTGGGCTGCTGAGCACGAGGTCATAGGATCGAATCCTGGCCACGGGAGCCGCATTTCACCTCCGTCGAAATGTGAAAACACCCAGGTACTTAGATTTAGGTGCACATTAAGGGATCCCAGGTGGTCCAAATTCCAGGAGTCCTCTGCTATGGCGTGCCTCATAATCAGATTGTGGTTTTTAATTTTTTAACCAAGCCAGGAAAAGCAGGCAGATTGAATGGACCTCGCGTGTTCTTTTCGAAGGCGTAAACTCCGTGTTGTAGAAACTATGACCGTTGTGCTCAAAGTAGACATACTAGCCTCTCCTTCACAAAACTTCTCATGTGTGTGTGTGTGCGCGCGTGTGTGCTGGCTGTATTGGTTGTTGCTGGAGCAAGTGTCGTCATGCAAATCACTCTTACAGACAATAGGCATCTGAACACTGGTCCTATAGAGAGCACTCTTTACATAAGAGAATTTTTGTCACTAGAGAGTTCTTGCCTGTCCGTAAATTTCCTACTGTTTACAGATTACTGGGTTACTGGAGCCATAAATGGCAGTTGCTAGGCTGGCAGCGACATTTTGTGACACTTTGTCCAACTACAACTACAATGAGTTTGAATAACTTGTGTTTCGTGAGTGTCCTCATGAAAAAATTCAACAGGACTACACATTGACAATGAATATGTATGTATTATATAATGACATACGTAAGTTGTGCTGAGAAGCTCGCTGCCACAGCGATAATATTGGGGGGTGTCTGAATCCCCCAATCCAGCCTTGGAAACGGTGCCATTAAGTTGGTGCTGGCAACGCTTTACACCAGATCGAATATGATGAGTCACTGCAGTAATAGCTTTGTGTGCTCTCAGGTTAAACTCTGCGTGTCAAGATATCGCTATTAGCATTGTAGCTGCTCTAACACTTTTCCAGTAATGTGTTATTCTGCGAACAATAATGCATTTACGGACAAAATAATGCTCTCCATTGCTAGCCCTGACCTACTTATTCCTTGGCAGGAAAGGAGACGTCGAGACTGTCGGGTTTCGCCGTTATCACGCCATTCTCTGATGGGGCAACCATGGCAAATGCTTCTCGGCATTGGTGACTTCTTGTGAACCTCCACATCCAGCAATACATGGCTGTTGGTGTCTAACTCTGTTGCGACTTTGCTTGCATTTCAGGAATGAAACTGTGCTAGTGATGATGGAGCGATTCGGAATTGGTTAAACCTTGATACAACGAAGTCGGTAAAATTTGCAATTTGCTTTGTACATATAAATTTTGTTATATTGAAATTCTACCTTCTGTGCCGATAAGTACAGCTACCGATGGATTTTTGTTGCACAGAAGGGGCTGCCATGGTTTCTGTGTAGCAAATTTGGATGAGAAAGAAAAAAATTTTGTTGAATTTCAGTCACTTATGAAAGATACGGTTTCATGCTGTGTCAATGATATCTTCACATAGTCGCCATGAAGCAAAGCCGGCCACGTTTTCGCATTCACTCCGCCCCCGTAGCTGATATTGTCACCCTCAGTGCGACGACGCTATCATGCAAAGTGCTGGCAGCAGGGAGCAAATGCTTCATCTGCCTCTCGCTTTAACGCTTATCCAAAGCTTAAGGTTACGCAACCTTCACTACTAAACGCTCGGCAAGACAGCACACATCATGCCACACCATCTCGGCACGCCCACTGTTTGTAAACGGGGCAGATTACTTCGAAATCTGGGCGCTCGAGCTCTGCGCTGACAGCCATGTGTGGCCACGGCTGCCCTAGAAAAGGAGATGTATGCCAACCTTGCCCCCCTCAAGCACACTCGATCGTGTTATCGCGAGCTTGCTCCCCTTTCCCCTTGCTCGCGTGAGAAGACTGCTCACCAAGCTACCATTCTCCTCGGCTCACTCTTGCACGCGTTCACTCGCACCCAAAGCATATAGTGTGCGAGTCGAGATAAGATCTTGTCGCACTTGGACTTTCTACAGGACATTCTACAGGTGGTAGCTCTTGGTTGCATGGCGTGCGATTTGAAAGATGTGTTCATAAGCAGCTGTTTGTAATTCAACCATTTGACCATCTGCATTGTCTCGCTATTCATTTGGGGCGGCAGTGAAAATTTTCTTATATTTAAGGCGTTTATAAACACTACTATATTGAGGTTCTTAATACATGGCATTCTATGGACAAGAAGTCGTAAAAATTTAAGTACTTTCTATATTGAGAATTCAGTTATATTGAAGTTCGTTATATCGAGCTTTAACTGTACTATGGCAAGTAATGCACTACCAGCTGGCTGCCAAATTCTGAGATGCATTCATACCTGTCAACTGTATCGAATTTTCTGTAATGTTTATGAATTTGGGCTCGTTAAGTGATCTTATGAGTGTTTTGCAAAGTTTTACGAAAGGTAAATTCTGTGTGGGAAGGTGTTTCACTTGTCAATCCCCGACTCTGCCCTAGGGAATCTTCTCATAGTGAAATGACACTAGAGAGGTACCTGCTTCAAGGAAGTTTATTCAGACAAAGTTTCTGAAGTAGGCAAAATCTGCAACAGTAGAGCAACTGAAGAAGTCGCTGTAATCTCACAATAGCGTGTTCTTTGTCAATTTCTGCTGTTCAAAGTGTGCTGCTGCTTGTTAAATCGTTAATAAGGTGCATATGTATCTTTTAAAAGGTTGTGCTTAGTACAAACTTTAAAAAGTGATTGCTATTCTGCTCGCCTCCCTTCTTTTGTTGTCGTATCCATGGGCTTTCTATTAAGGTTCACAGGTTGGCAGGTATATGCATCAGATGAAACAAGGGCATTTTGGCATAGGATTATTTCTCCATCTTTGTCAGCATTTATGCAAGCAACATATGATGATTTGAAACTGGAGCATTCGAAATTTTGGTCAATTCAAACAAATGCCAAACTTTTTCGTAGGACTCGTAATTTTAATGGGCTTTGAAGGCACCCAATTCAAGCTTGCCCAATTATGTGGCAAGCGAAGGAACTTGGGAAAATTGGCTCATGAGGGACATTCGTGCATGAGGGAAATCACCTGAATGTGCTCGTTTTCATATTGAGGCTACTGTGTATGTTGATGATCACCAATGCAAAGGGGAGTCACCAAAACTGACCATGCGTTTGCAGCGATGGTTGCACATGTGTCTAATAACTGTTCTAGTAGTGTGCATGATCAAATGCAACTAGGCATATATGTATATTAAGTATTAGTTCTGTTTGGGACCATACCTCATAAACACTAGACGAGTTTAGCTTGATAAAGTATATACTTTCAAAGCTCAATTTTCATTAATTTCGCTGTAATGGGCTGTCTATTGGAAGAGAAATTAGGCGCAAACATATATATATATATATATATATATATATATATATATATATATATATATTCTTTTTTTTTCTTTTTTTGTGCTAACAGCTCGGTGCCAGTATGTCCACATGATGTCATGGATGCCATCATATTGTTTCGTATTTGGGCCATCGCAGCGCAGTAAAGGTTCTCGGGACTTGCCAAGATCAGTATTTGGCTCTTCTACAACGCAATCTAATTCTAATCTTCTACATTTAAAATTTTTTGAATAAGATATGTTCATCTTCACCGATTAAAATTATCTAGGCCTAACAAGGAGCGACACCGGCAAAATCTATTGCATCATGGCGAGCTGTTCAGCAACTTCAGGATTCGTCGCCACCTGCGTTCCGTTTCGTGTCTTGCTTGTAGATCTTCCTCTTGCGTTAAAGTGGATTTTTTCTTTTGGCATTGCTTTTTGGTAATTTCGTAATTGGCACATATAATATTATTTTTTAGTGTCTCTTTAAACAAAATTTGTGATACAATTTAAATACGAGTCTACTGTACCTGTTTTATTTTAGCAACTTTAATATAAAATTTCAGACTGTGCTGCTTTGTAAACGAAAAAATTTCATAGCAAGAGTGCATCTTTTGATGCACGTTATTCAATGACACGCTTGACGTCGTAGCTTGCCTGATTCGTCTGTACATTTAGTCGCGTACGGGCAGTGAAGCCATTCCACATCACATCTCTACGGCAGTTCACTTCTGTAACGGCGAGATATAGTTAAAATGGTGCTTCCCCATTTCTTGCCAAGTGCGTTGTTGGACAGCGTGGACTGAGGAACGAAATCCCTCTGCGAAATTTGAGTTGGGAAAAGCAGCAGTAAGCACATGTCACGATGCAGTCTTGCTACACACGGGAGGGAAGGAAAAAGGGAGAAAATAGTGCAATAACGAGAGAAGTGTATCAGCAGCATCGATCAAAGTAACGATGATCATAATGTATTGCATACTTCTTGAAACACTTTAATTGTAATTGTGCTACAAATTTGAATGACAGGCAAAATGATTTAATGAAACGAGTGAGAAGGTAGAGTGTTGGGTATTTTTGCTTGCTGCGAGTACGTTGTATGTAGCGGGTTCACTTTCATTGTTTTTCATAGTTTGTTGCACCAGTCGTTATCTTCCAAGTAGCTGAATAGGGGCTTTTCAAGCCTGCTAGACAAGAAGTTGATATTCTCATATCTGATCTACCTGCAGCAAGCTTTTGCACAGAGTCCACATTCTGTAAACCTTACAGAATTTGCTCGGGAATTGAGAATTCTTCATATATTCTGCAACTGTGTGCTTTTTATGATTCTGAAGATTTAAGAAATGCGGTGCCAGTAAGTTTTCCTTCAGCAGAAGTAACTAGCGCCTTACTGGTTTTATGCGATAAGCGTTGAAGGAATGTAGCAGCACACCATACTTGCCATTGCTGAACCGCGTCGTGTGAGGCATGTACTACAACTCGGCTCCCCTCTTGCACATCTCTTCATTGAAGAGCAGGGCATGCCCAGTAAACCTAGCTGACGTCGAAGGGGTTGGTTGAATTGAGCGGCACATATATACACAGTCGCACATGCCCAGTGACATAATTTGCCGTGAAGGGAGCAAGGTCTGATCAAGACATCGATAGATTGATACCGGAAAGTGTGTCAAGTATCCTGAGAATTCTAATCGCATCAAAAGGAAAGCCTAGGGTTAATGAAGAGCAGAAGGAGGAGGTGTTGGCAGGCAGCAAGATAAGTGTGACAAACTTCAAACCGGTTTTGCGAATGCCTGTAACAGTTGAGTACCTTTTTAGGAGAAAAGTGAAGAACTGGTATAAATTAAGTGTGTCGGGTACGGCTTTCAAAGCAACGGAGAAGACATCCACCATGTTTCACGTATTCAGAATGCTTGCACAAGCGTCTGCACCAAGTACACGTGCGCACTCACCATTTCAAGGTGAAAGCCTTAAGTGGCTCATTGCAATGGCTCATACCTAAAGAAATGCGGCATTTAGACACGTTGTACAAAAATATCTTCAGCAGCAGCAGCAGCAGCAGCAGCAATGGCTCATAGCCTCGTAGCAAGCAAATAATGCAATAGCTCACACCTCCTTAAAGGGCACCTGACCAGGTTACATAGCAAATTTCAGTTATATGCTGGAGGTTGTTACGTGCCCTCTAGGGAGTGTTCTGCCGCAAGAATATTTCAAATTGGTTCATTAATAACCGAGATAGAAATATTTCAGCGCTGTGAACCCATGATTTTAGGCGGCGAACGCCACTGCCAAGAGAGACACTCTCTCCACTTGCCCTGGCTGGCCTTTGCAAGCGAAATTTCTTCCTTGCGTTCTCCTATACCGGAGCTCGAGAATCGTGACTCATACGTCACGGCCCCGCTTCCAATTTATTTTCCCCTTACTTTTTTGCTACATGGTACTCTTCTGCTGACGGCGTCACATGTGAGCTGTTGCATTTGGCTCGTTTTGCGCAGCGCATGATTTTGCGCGCTGTGCACAAGAACACCTGACCAGCAGTATAAGTCAGTGCTACACGAATACTGAGGCAGACACAAGCGGATCACGGAGCATAATCGCGTGCCAAAACATGGTAGAAAATGACATAGTTTCGTTGCCTGTGCATGTGATTGCATGACATGGGAACAAGCAGATGAAATGGAAGTAGTACGTCTCCATGATTTCTCTTACTGAAGTGCGAAGTAAAACAAGAACATGCAGATGTTTGGTTTGTGTGTTTTATTATTTCTCTTAACCTTTTAATTCGTCTATTGAAGCAACAGATTACACAAATCACAGATGTCGCCTTGAATAATTCTCAAAATTACGTGCCACTGTGAGCGACATCGCAGCACTGCCGTTGTACATAGGCTCACTTGCACGTAGACGTCGCAGCGTTGCCGTTGTATGTAGATGCAATGGTGTTCAGTTTGGAATTCCAGCTCCTTACATTTACAGGCTAATTACATTGTCAGTAATTGTCAATTATTGATTCTGCACACTTTTTATGTAACTAGCAAATTTATGAGAATAGTAGTTTTGTTCGTTTTTCTCCATGTTAGATATTTCCTGCAAGACTGTATGATTCCTACAGGAATCATGTGACCAGGAACGTTTAACACGCAACAGAAGCATGGTACACAAGCAAACCTTTACGTGTTCCACCCCTATCCAAATGCAGTCGTTGCAGGAAGTCAGGGTGACTACCAGGTTGACATCTTGCTGCTGGTTTAACTGCTGGTTTAAAGTGTTTAATTGGAGTTAGCCGTCAAAACACTCACTGCTGAAGAGAGAAGCAACTGAGCATTGATGAGTCCTGAAAACTAAGGCAACTTACGTAACATGTTGATTGATCGTGGATGACAGGATACAAGCTAGCTGGTCTCCCAAGGATGGTGCCTTGTTCAAAAATGCATCCTCAGTAGTTGTAGTATCGTTGCACAGTGGTGTGTGGTTACCATGGTGAAGTTATGACTGCTGCTTCAAAAAAGCTTTTTGGCTATGGCTGCATAGATCGCCAACTCCTGTGAACCACTGTGCGTGTTCATAATTTCTTGATTAAGTAAGGGCAGGTGGGCTGTGGGAATAGTCATTTATGATGCAATTGTTTGTGTCTGAAATGGGAAATTGACGGCCAATTTTTCACTATGCAGAAAGGTTGATGGTTGCCCCCAACTACCCGAACATCTACAATGATCAATGATGGGATATTAGTACACTTATACTATAGAGTAAAAGTGTGTTTTTAGACAATGCTTGTGAAGGAAAGGCATGTGCATGGTTGAGGCTAACAAGTCAGATATTTTGGCACATTTCATTGGCCTTTAGCGAAGGCACTCCACTCGTAGGTCAGCCAACTCGTGAGTTGACTTGGTCTCCATGCCACTCACGAGCCTTAATCAGAGTGAGCTGCAGAGATTCCAACTGGGTGCTAGTCAAAGTGAGTTCAAGTCTTATTTAGGATGAGACGAGTCTGCTTGGGTATTGTTACAGTAACGAAACAGATTTTCTAAACAGTGCATGGAAGACTTTTTATAGGTATTGTTTACAAGTGTTCTATAGTGCTCAGGTTATTTGACTTCCTACACCTTCAATTCTCTTCTTGCATCTCAATGCCCACTATGCTGGAGTACAGATGGTTCTTCCATCAGTACAGGGCTGAATCTGACCCAGTTGCACGTTATGCAGCAGTGACCTTTCCTTCAGCATTAGCTGTGACCCTACTACTGGCACCTACGGTGTATTCTTAGAAGCTACAAAGTATTCATAGTAAAAGCAGCGAAAAAATTATAGCAACAGAAGACAGAGAAGTACACAGGACAGGCGCCTGACCAGTGTACTTCTCTGTCTTCTGTTGCCGTTATTTTTACGCTGCTTTTATTATGAAGATCAACCAACTTGCCCAGTTTTACTCTACTGCAAGGTATGGTCAGGTTTCAGAGGGGACACTGCTAGCAAATGACCTAACCTAGATTACGTGATTATGCTTCTGAAAAGCTCAAGATTTCTTTTTTTTAGTGACAACTGATGAGTTAGTTTGGCTGTAGAAAAAAAAAATGACATAAGTAGGATATTCCATCAGTAATAATTGAGCTGACTCTGACCCAGTTTCACATTATGCAGCAGTGACATTCCCTTGTGTGCTGCGATACTGAATGAACCCTGCTTGTCGGTGTCGCACTGAGTCCCCAGAAGCCTCAAAGTATTGTCTGGTTTCAAGGGGGAAATTACAAGCAAATGAGCCAATCTAGATTCCCTGATTATCCTTTTAGAAAGCTCATAATGGGTGTGTGTGTGTGTGTAGGTTTGTAATGGGATGAGATGAGATGGTTTGCTTGTCGAAAAACAAGACTGAAGGGCCTTCGTAACTCGGCCGGTGAAATGGCCTGTGATGAACAGGGTCTCTTGAACAATTGCATAAATAATCTTGAATGCCGTGGTTTACTATGCACTATGGCGGTGCTACTCCACCAGAACTATTCCGCATGCTTCACTTTTGCAGGGACAACAAATATGGCTGCTTGCCCCCACTTTCTTCTGCCCATATGACATTGCAAAAAGGTAAATGCCAAATACAATTAGACCAGTAGAGTAAAAGCTCCCTTGCCATTCTCTTTACATGAAAGGTTGGCAAGTCTCAACTAAAGATTAAAGTACTGATTTACTTTTCATTTTGCAATCAACTCTGGACATCACTGCTGTCGTTTCGCAATTTGTTTTTCATAAATGAAAAATAACTCCCGAGGTCGCAGAATTAAGTTGGCAACAGATTTCGGGAAACTTTCGGAGCGAGTTCCTCCAGATATAAAGGACCTAAATGGCAAAACGACAAGCAAATCCCTGATGCCAAAAATCAAGGAGTCGAGCCTTGTCTTAGATCAATAATAATTTTTTTTTTAAATTCTCTCACGCAAAGGTTGCAGGCCCTTCTACCATTTTGGAATTAAATCTAATGCAATAAACAGTGACCATGTGTTTCCAAAATGTTACATTGTGGGGAACTGCACCAGGAAAGCAAATACAGCTTTGCCACCATTCTTATAGTTTCGTCATTTTAAAGCAGATGCAACTTTGCCATCAGACTTAACAAAGCTTTGTCATGTTCCAAATACGGACTTTTGGCTGTCTCTAAAAAGCATCAAAGTTATCTGTTTTTGCCATTTTGAAAATGTTATCTGCCATTCCTGTTAGACTTGCAGTCTTCCTTTAATACCCATACAAAAGCACTGCCTTTGTTGTTGTTTGATTCAAATAAATTCAAATTCAAACTTATAAACGTAGATATGGCACCATTGAAGACAAGCATTATTTCTGAGTCACATTTATGCTCTGAACAAGGTGTATGGTAGCAAGCAGAAGGCGGGGATGGGGAGTGAATCAAGGGGCCATCAGCTGCTTTCATTTCCTGATCACGCACTAGGCTATGCTTCAGCCAGTCGTCAAGACCTGTTGCTGGGCTACTTGTTTCATTATGCTGAAGGAATAATGCAGCACAGTGTTGAATACAATGACCAAATGTAGAGAGACTTTGCACTAGCCCATGTTCATCCCTTATCTCCCGCCAGTCCATCTGAACTGCACCTTTCCTTCGTTAAAGTAACATAGCAAAATGTGCCACTGTTCTGTGCCAAGAATTCAACAGTAAAAGCACTTCAAAAGGAACATTTTGTGCACAAGCCAGCAAATCACTTCCCACGAGTTCTTCCCTCTTTGCTATCCATGGCCTTGATTTTGCCTTGCTCGGGCATCAATTGCACCGTTGCCAAACTGCATGCTCACTCACCAAGCGCAAGCAATATCTCCTTTTGTGGACGAATTGCCCAACTAGGTCGCTCAGCCTTTCATTGTACACTATTTTGGTGACCTGAAGGTCCTTGCGAGCTTCTTTGTATGGGATGTCAGGATAACCCTTCTTTACATCTTCCATATTAATGTGCATTTGCAGTATTTGTACCCACACCCGCCACCCTTCACACATCACAGGTGGATGCAGTTTGTTCATTGTTGCTGCGCTGTCCAGTGTCTCGTTTTATGCCCGTGTGAACCGTAAAGGAACTGTATCTTCAGTGATTGTGAAGAGTGCAAGTGTAAACATATCCTTTTGTGAACGTGCTCTTCTGTGCTCTTGACCCACCTCTGTTGATAAAAGGCTTCTGTAAGCCTCGGATGACTGTAGAGGTTCACAACATGCCACACCACAGCGCAGTTTTCATCTTGGCAGTTCATAATACGCCATTCTTGCAATTGTCTTGCCAGAAACGTTAAAAAACCGAGAGATGGTGAAACGACGCGACATTCCACGCGGACATCCCGGCACTTTGGCTTGCACAGATTCAAAAGGTTGTTTCATGCACGTTTTCTTCTGTGTTGCACAACCTTCTCCACCAAATGAATGCAGAGCAAGTTGGCAAAAATATGATTTACAATCGTAACTTAAGCATTTTTATGTGTTGCTTTAGCTGACCCAGTGCATAAGGCAAGGAAGAAAGGATAAACGAACCAAAGCTTGCAACAGCAGTCGGACATATAAAGAAAATGGCTCCAGCGAATCCTAGCCAGAAACTGCCTGTCCTTGCTGCTAAGAGAAATCCACAGTAAGAAAAAAAGAACCTTTTATTCAACTTTGGAATGACAATGGCTTAGAACACATAATGAGTGATGCCATCTAAGCTTACCCAAAACAAAACCAACATGTTGCACAAAGGCACACACCCATACACAAACAAGTTTTGTAACACACCGGGCAGTCATCAGCTCCCTTATTTTGCACTTATTGGGCACTGAACTTGAAATGTGCCTGAAGCGTCAGCCAAGACAACTCTGCCTCTCATGTTTTCCAGTACTGGTTTACACACAAGCATGCAGACATGTCAAAATTCATCTATCCAGTTGCCTGTTTATATGCACTGCTATGTACAGAGAAAAACCTCTACCGTGCTTTAGCTAAATCTAAGACTACATTTCATACCTTTGCTACACAAGCAAGAGATGTAATGCAACGTGACCTGGTGTTACAAAACCACTCTCTCTCATTTATTCAACCCTGTAGTTAGGTATCCTGTGGAACTTTTACTGCAATAGGGGCTTGTAATCTCCTAAGCTGAGATGCTAGCTGCTTGCCCTAACTAATTCATTACAATTACCTACTGGTACGGCTTAAAGAACGATTATATTGAGGCATAATGTGGATGGCAGGGTTGTCTGGCTGACACATTAGACAGCAGGAGAGTGATGAAACTGCTATAGGCAGGAAGGGGGGAGGGCGACTAGAGTGAGGCAGTGATGGTGTGCATCTTCTCGGCCAGGTCTTCTTTCTTCTTCTGAATGCTGGCTTCGATGTCCAGGTACTGCTGCTTGCTCATCTTGCCACCCATGAACTTCTCCAGCTGGGCCACGTGTTGCTGGAACTGTTCCCTGAGCAGCTTGTCCAGACGCTGCAGCTCGCTCACCTGTCATGCATGGACAAAAAATAAGATTCAACGTGCATTAATCTAAGCTTGTTCTGTCCCGTCTGAACTAACAAACTTTCATCCCGCATTGAAAGGCATTGCACCGACTCCAGTGTATCTCTCAGTTTTCGAGAAAAAAAGTGTTGCAAGGTCCCTCGGTCCACAGCTATCTATACTCTGTCCCACTAGTTCTGTGCAACACTGTGGAAGCTATGAGCTTTTCGACCAATCGGCAGGTCAAACACAGGTAACGGTACCTGTGCTTTGTGGCTCGCACAAGCACTTACGTTTGCAGGCCTCGCAACCTTGGCCCTGCTGCATGGTACTGAGCCGCATAACAAAACGCCTTACTCTTGCCCTTAAGAAACTGAACGGCAAAAATCTAAGCCCTTACCAGCCTCGTTCCACCCGTTCTGCCTCAAAAAAAAAAAAAAAAAAAGAAGCTGCATGAAAGGGCGATTCTATTGTACAAAATATGCGACCAAACGATGGCCATTATATGTGGCTAAATTTTGTAATGCACCAAAGCAAAAGCTGATCGTTGCACTGTACTGTACAACAGCTTTTTTCTTTTGTACCAGTGTGTCCTACACTCCGAAATTATAAGTACGTACCAACTTGCCTAGTATTCCATTTTGCCGTACAACAATAGTTCATCAACGTACCGGTTCAGCAGCCTCAATGCTCTCCTGCTTCAGCCTGGTGAGGCAATCAGCCAGGGTCTGTGTGAGGGTCTTGTGCTCTGCGTTTATCTTCTTCAGCGATGCCTGGAACCCAGAGGCATCCTTGCTTGCCTTGTACTTAGCCAAAGCTGCGTCGTGCTGAGCATACAAGTCAGCTCGGCGATCTTGAGTAGCAGCTGCCTTCTCCAGCAGGCCGCTCACTTGCAGCTTGCTCTCGTGAACCGGGTCCTGTACCAACCACAATTTTCAGAGGATGTGAAAGCTTTGTTCCTTGTCGCTCTCAAGCCTTAACCATTTAAATTGCGAAACAGAAAAGATTAGTTGGCAAATACCACGTTATTGGTAATTTTATGCTTTATTTGTCTCAAATGAATGGTTAATGCAAGTGACAAAAGAGCCCTGTTGTCAACCCAAACAATCTGTGTATTGTTTAGCATGCATGCTCCATCTTGCCGAATGAAAGTGAACCGCCACACCCATTAGGCTGAAGTGACACCATATTCCGCATTACTGTTTAACAAATGTGAAAATGAATACCTAAATAACTTGATTAGTAAATAAACACCAGAGCTAATGCATCGGCAGTGCTAGGAGATTTGTGGGTCATTTTACGTTAACTGTATGGCAGATTATGTTTACTTATATGAAAGTCTTATGTGCAGAGGAAATAGGGGCCGTGGGGGGGGGGGGGGGGGAATATTAGTGCGACTGCCACATTGAAGAGTCAGAAACACCAATGAACAGCTGTGCCTTCAACTGGGTTACTCCCTACAGTGATGCGCCTTGTATGAACAGTACTTCAGTCTTTGCTGTAAAGTTACAAGCCACTGAGGCTGTGCCTGAGTGTTTCTTTTGCATTTTTCTGTGCAAGCTTGAGCGGTGACACATCATGCAACGCTGTTCCCAGGCACAAACCTTGCTGATGGTGAAATCCAGCCTGACATAGATGACCACGAGGAGGAACAGCAAGTAGAGAACCACAACCACAAGAAGGGGCTCCTGGAGCATAAGCAGCTTCTTGAACTTGTAGTGAACCTGCAAGAATGGGGGGAGAGAAAGAGAGTGAGAGATGAGAAGGCACATCACGTAAGTTTCGAGGTTGAAAAATGTTTGTCACAGCGAAGTGCAGATGCCGAATGCTTGCAGCCAACACGGGTTTCATTACCTGGAAGTCCTGGATGTGCTGCTCAACAAGGTTAGTCTTTTCAAGGACGATCACCGGACGCCCGATGGTGTCCAAGTATGTGTAGTGACGTTGGTCATTCAGACGCTTCACCTGGTACGGTACACGAAGCTTGATGTCCCTGGGTGAACAGAGAGTGCAGGATGGGCGCAAGAAGCTCTATACAGACTATATTCAAGAAGTTGAAATCGTGGGTTTCTAACGTCCCAAGCCAACTCGCAGATTATGAAAGATGCCGAGTGGAGGGCGACAGAATAATTTCGACAATCTGGGGTTCTTCGATGTGCGCCTAAATCTAAGTACTCCAGCATTTTTGCATTTCGCACCCACTAGAATGCGGCTGCTGTGGCCGAGAATCAAACATGTGGCTTTTTGCGGAGCATCTTAGTCATGTCATAGTCAACGAACCACTGCAACATGTAAACAATGTTTTTGCAGTCAGCTATGTAGACTAAACATGTTCCTACAATCCAAATCACAACCAAGAGAATGCAGCTGTTGCATTATTTTAGCCTCGAAAGGCACTCGGCCATGTTAAAGACATTACACAAGCACCTAACAATGGGCTTCCTGCTTACGTGGCACCCTCTGGAAGGATGATCTTGACATTTGCCTTGTCTACAACGCTGTCATCGAAGATGTGGTCCACAAACCGCATCTGCAAGACGTATTGGTCACCTAGGAGAATGAAACGGGCTTGTTAGGAACTTGTTAAACTAGCTGGGGACATAGCCTTAAGAGTGCCAAATCAACATTACCCGCATTGTAAAGATACTCGTAAGTGGGGACGTAGTAGCCAAGAATGTAGTGAGTCTTCCAGCCACCGAACAGCGGGAATCTTGGGCGCACATCCAACTCCACAGAGTCATGCAGGACTCTCATGTGACTTGTCGAAATGTTTCCAATTTCATCCCTGTAGTAGACGTCCATGGCCGAAGCTGGCAGGACAGTCTGCGCAAAAAGTTCCTCTTGTTAACGTTTCTTTCCTCGGAAAATACTGCATCCATGTTGGAATTACACTGCCATACCTTCCACAGCAATTGCATTCGCAGCTGCTACATTTTATATTGAGTACACCTAAACTTTATTGCGTCACCATTCCATTAACCATTTTCACATTGTATTAGTCTGCCGCATGTTTTATTTTATTTTGTCAGATAGGAATGCGAAAACACAACAAACAGCATTTGTCCATACCATCCCTGCCACTTTTTTTTTTTCATTTCTGCATAAACAAAAAATAAATTGTTTGTGTTTGTTTTATAATATTCTAGGGGAAAAAAGAAACGGAGTGCATCATTTCCAAAAAAAGAAAAAAAAAAGACTGACACCGAGAAGGGTAATCCCACATTGGAGGTTAAGGAACAGCTGTCATTTCCAATGATGTTAAAGGTTCCTAAAGAAAGCAATAGCCACTTTCGAGGGATTATAGTAAAAGAAATTTTTGCTAGCACAAGAAAGACACCATATAACGATTTCCATTCCTCATACAACCTGGACGTGACGTGAAATGAGCATTTAAATAGAGCATTTATGTCCAAATACTGTGGCCCAGTACCTTGAATGATTTGACTGAAGAAACACCATTCTGGTCCCGCTGGTACTCGTAGCGAGAGAAAGAGCCCTTGAGGACAGCCCCAGTGTGACGCAGGTCGATCACTTCCTCGACAGAGATGACACCCCAGTGCGAGACTTCGATAGCCCTTTCGAGGTTTGTGACTGTGAGGAACGGGTTGTTGTTCTCATAATGCACGGTCAACTTGTCCTAGAAAGCAAACAGAGATACACCGTGAAATCTCAGAAAAGAAACTTGACAATATAGTATCTTGTGTTGGTAAACACAGGAACAAGTGCTGCATCTATCACAGAACATTCAGAAAAGTGAAGGCTCATATGGTTAAGAACCAATCCTTAGCACCATTCACTACCAAACGATTAAACAGGAAACTTTCCTATAATAACAGCTAGTCAAGCATGTCCTTACCATAAAAAGTGTCACTATGAAAACATGGTCTGCCAAAATTTTTCGGGGGTGGGCAGATTCTTAGTGTACTCCATGATAATGACCTCTCGCAAGAAAAGAAAATGTGAATGCAGCACCTAGGAAGTGGACGAACGCTTTGGGGCATTGTGGTATGTCAGAGTCACAAGGCACATTGAGTAAAAGCAAGGAAAATAGGTTGAAAGGCGATTCAACCTCCAGTTAAAATCGATCAAGGACAATAGAGAGTTCTAGTGTGTGCAATATTCTGCTAATCGGGCGGTATAGCAGCTGAGCAACTGTGTTCACGACTACGCCGCTGCTGAAAATTCACACCATCAGTGAAGCAGAATACACTTGGTAACTGCAGTAATACCTCTGTCTGGTTGAGCTCTGCACCACCAGGTGGCTGCACTGTGCAGGCCACTCACGTATGTGCCTCCGTTCATCCGGTAAAACTGTCTAGTGTCTTCCCGAGCGAGTTAGAGCTGGAAATGTCGTGGAGTCGCTGCACACGACACTCCATTGTACCATGTATCGTGCCTTGTGCGAGTGGAGTTGGAGAAATGTCAACCGTACAATTTTTTTTTTACTTTCTTTGGGATCAGCCCACATCTTTAGACAGCACATACCCATGGGAACGGATTCCATCTTTTTAACTGCCCTACCTGCGGTATTGGCCAACACTTTTAGACTGCACTATTTTCGGGATTGGCCCAAATTGTTAGACTGCACTACTGATCGGCTCACGAAAAAGGCTAGAAAAAACGAATAGCAGATACAGAATAGAGGAGGTAACTTGCTAAGGAAGACAATGTGTTCAATAAAAACTTTGTGATATCACTGTGAATGCAAAGGATGGACTTAACGCTTACTTCAGTGTAAGGCTTGACTTGCTCATAGGGCCCATAGGTGACCAGATTATCGGAGTGTGTCACTGGCTTGAGCTTTGAGAACGACTCGAGCTTTGGGGTAGGCAGGCTCACTCGAGTCACTTGCGTCTCCGTGACATAGGGGGTCAGGAAGTAATGGTTTCCCTGATAGAGTGCAAGCTGACGTTCGGCCTGGGTGATGTGCGTTGGGTGGGGAGTGACCAGGTGACTGAAAGTAGTTTCGACCACCAGCTTCACTGACTTGCCAGGCGCTAAGGGAGCCGGCAGCTCGATGCGGTAGTGGTGGAATCCCCTGCGACCACAAAGAGAGAAGAGTGTGAAATATTCAAGCTCTTGAAGGGTGAAATTTTCTTCACTATGTTCTGTGTCGTCCACAATACTGCAAGCTCAACCAGTCGAAAATCGTCTACGTCTCGCTAGCCGTAAAGGTCAGAAAGTGCAGCTTTGCAGCCAAACAGACGTGCAAATCCTGGGAGCGCATACACAGACACATGTACACATAATTAAAAAATAACAATAATCGTCTTATAGCAAGACGGCGCTGTATATGTCGCCGGCTTCCGCACATAAGCTTTTACAATACCGCTATGCAGACAGATGCCAACTCATGTTAAGAACAGCTGAATTAGCAGAAAACGATCGGTGTTTGGGAGGGGAAAAAAAAAACATGGTTTTAATCGCACAACTTACTTTTGGGCAGGCACAGAAACTTCCGAGATCGTTAGATCACTGTCTTTGTCAGTGGCGATCTGAAAAGGAGTCGGGAAAAGAGAGGTCCTTTCGGTCAAAATGTTTCGTTCAACTGATACCGGCAGCAGCGCAGGCCTTCCACGTAGAAACGTAACCGCTAGCTGTGTTCACGTATACAATCGTTTAGACATGCAGCATTTGCGTAAAATGCCGGGACCTCCAGTGAAACAACAAGAGCAGAAAAGCCTAACAGTGGGTGTTTCCAACATCTACGGGCAGTAGTTTGCAGCCTCTCGAAGGTTCAAAAACTCTGACGTGGACGGGGCTTGAACCGGCAAAGTGAAACAAGTACCGAAAGTAAGTACGAACGGTATACTCACGCCTGCGCCAACAAAGGCCAAGTGGTGCTTTTCTTCGCCAGTCAGCGCAATGTGATAGTGCTTTACTGGTGATGAACCCTTATTTTCAGCCGTAATTTTGGTGCTAATTTTAACAAGTTGCGACTGCAAGTCCACATTCCTATCAACGTTCGTATTTACCAATGACGATGAAACGACATCATTCCCTAGCGCACCAACGAACCAAACACATATGGTGAAGGCGGTGAGCGTTAAACGCCACATTTTTGATGAAAATCAGCCGATGAACTCAGATTACCGGCAAACTTCAAAGAGCCTAGTAAACACGGAGCGCCATGTCACAGCGATCAACTGGGACGCGTAAACACTGTGGCGAAATGCAATTGGTAGATTCTAATATTGCAGCATACCGGCCCATCAATCTCCAGCATCCACCAAACGATGCATAGATAGTTTTAAAAATATATTTAACGTGATATGGTTCTCATTTTACGTTTTGGCTAGCCCGTTTTAAAGGGCACTTTTTTTCCCGCCAGATTTGAGCAGTGGCGAAAATGGCGACCAGCGGCGACGTTAGTCGCAGCTTGAAAGAAGCGCTGTGCGAAGCTTTAAATGCCATTCTTTCGCCCTCACAAGAAATCAGGACAAATGCCGAAGAGCAGCTTAAAATTTTGGAAGTCACGGACGGTAAGTGAAAGACGCCCGATGCGTTTCTGAGGTTCGTCATTGAATCGGCCACAGCTCCGACCATGTGGAGGAATCGCTGTCTGTAGACGGCATGCCTCGAAGGAATACCGGCTCCAGTCGTCAGCTGTCGCAATGTCTGTCGTTCCGCTTGCGCTTAACTGAACGTCGGCACGGCTTCAGCCCATGATTCCGTTTTTCCTTGGTTTCTGTTTTGTATACATACGAGGGGCTTGCCTGTTTTCGGACGGCCTCTAGGACCTGTCATCATCGGGGCTGTGCCCGCTAAGCTCCCGTATCTGCGCATATCATCCCCTCCTCTCTTCCAGATTTTTGCGTCCATTTAGCAGAGCTGACGGTGGACTCGCAGTGCCCATTTGCCATCCGTCAGCTGGCTTCGGTCCTCCTAAAGCAATATGTCGACACGCACTGGTCCCGCAATTCGGAGAAATTCCGCCAACCAGAAGCGACGGACGAGGTGATTTACTTCTGTCAGCTGTTTTCGTTGTGTGCATTGTGTATGTAGTGACCGGTTCGCGCTTTTGTCGATTTAATTTGGGTGCTTGTGACACGAACACTGCTATTTGTAGCCTAATAACTGCGACGTAGTGTCGTGGTCACAGAATCTGCAAAATAGTTATCCACTGAAATGAACAACTTTGGTCACATCATTCCACTTGGTTCTCGGGGGGGGAAAAATGAAAAAAATATGACGTGGTACTTTCGACACTACGTGCTAATGGAAAGCGTAAGTAGACACCGATCAAGAGTACAACACAAAACAGGCTTATTAAAAAAAAAAAACTTAATTTACAACTGCATAGTTAGTTTAGCTTCAAGTAGCATGCATGTTTAATCACTGTGACTTCAACCAGAATCAAAGAAACAGCAGACATTGAGAGGGCATGCACATAAGAGAAGTACTATGTTAGATGGCCAATACTGGGTATGTTCACTTACATATAAACAATATAAATTTTGTTCATGGGCTTATACGATGCATATGAGTTTCTGGACTACTGTTGACAAAGAGGCTCACTAGAGTGGCAGTTGGGGTATGTTGACATTCCATGCGGACGACTAAAGAAGCATAAACTAGACACAGAAATAGAAAGGCACATACTCACACGACCATGTACAGGCTGTTTGCTATACTATTTTGTCACTCTAGATGCATCTTGTGTGGTTTTCATGATCACTCATGTCCCTAAATATATAATAAAGGCATACGGCAGTGGCGTAGCCAGAAATTTTGTTCGGGGGGGGCTACGCCACTGGCCCCATGTGGTGTGTATATATATATATATATATATATATATATATATATATATATATATATATATATATATATATATATATATATATATATATATATATATAGATATATATACATGGGGCCAGTGGCGTAGCCAGAAATTTTGTTGTTGCATTTAAAAGCAAAAGTTTAATTCTAGTGACTACTGGTTTCAAATTTTTTGTTTAGGTGGTCAATTATTTATTAAAAATTGGCCAAATCGAAAATTTTCTGAAAACGAAACTATCAAGTTTAAAACTCCGTGACTCAACAATGAAAAATGATATCACAATTCTGTGAATTGCATCTAATAGTACATCTACAGCGGACAAAATGGATATGTTACACATGAATCTCAAAAAAAAAATTAGTATTGTGGAAATACGGCTTGTGCAGAACCCTTGTACACAACGTAACCAATTCACGTAAGATACAAATTGATATAGCAAACTTGTCCGCTTTGACTGTTATAATAGATGCCGTTTACAGAACCGCAATGTCTGTTATTCATGCATAGCTATTAGTTTGTAAACGTCGTGCTCCTATATTTTCAAGCTTTCGAATTTTTCAAAATATTTTAAACAACATTCAGGCCCTAAATCGAAGTTTTGTTTCCAACAGAACTAGGATTTAACTTTCTCTCTCGAATGCAACGAATTTCAATAAAAGCGATTCGCAGGATTATCTAAGAAAAGGGTTTCTGCGTTTTACAAGTATTCGAATAGGCCGCGTCGGATTGGGCCCGAGCTAAAGCTTCCTCTTAAACAATTTGTCAAGGGATCAAATCCATGAATAATAACTGCATTGTCATTGCCAAAGATGCTGCAAACGAATTCTTGAACGCTACGCACAGTCAAAGCAATAAAATATGTATTTTTTCATAAAAGAATATACTCGTATGTGCCAAAAATATTGCCCAAAATAACTGATATCAATGCTTCCATATTTTTGTCTATTTAAGTAAAGAAAATATCACACGAACTTTAGAACTATATCAGTCCGAAACCAGGAAAGCAGTGCATGCCACTGATATGAAAAATTAAAAGCCAATGAACTGGACAAGTTGAGGACAAATATGTTGATGAAACTTTGTCATTCAAGAACCATGCTTACATTCTTGTACATATGCGATGGCCAGTGAAAAATCTCAATGACGCTGTAATTTGTTTTAATGTATTACGCAGAAGCAGATGCCACCGTTCGTGTATCGTGAGTAATTGCACCGAAATCAGTCGCAACAGAGGGCACGTATAAAAAGCAGGAATTCTGCAAGATATACGAGGGCAAGTCAAATGAATGTGAGCCAACAACGGGGTACTTCTTTTAAAAGTAGTCTTCATGAGAATTTAGACATTTGTCCCATTGACTAACGAGTCGCGTCATTCCCGTCTTATAAAACTCCTTGGGTTGCTGCTTCAAAAATCTGTATCTGGTTCCCTTGATCTGTTTTTTCAGTTGCCCCAAAATGTAGAAGTCGCAAGGTGACAGGTCTGAGCTGTATTGCGGATGCTGCAGCGTTTTCCACTTGAACTTTGCCAGTTTTGTATTAACCACATAAGCGACGTGGGGACAGGCATTGTCGTGGAACAAGATGACCCCATTCGTCAATTTTCCACGTTGTTCGTTCTTGATTGCGACACACTGCCGTTCTGGCGTTTCACAATATCGGAAACAATTGATAGCCTCTCAAGATTTAGCAAATTCTATCAGTAATAGACCCTGACGACCGAAAGAAAAGTCAACAACACCTTTCCAGCGGAAATGATGGCCTTTGCGTTCTTTGGGCGCGGTAAATTCGAATGTTTCCACTGTAAGCTTTGCCGTCGTGTTTCAGGCTCGTAGTAGTGGCACCAAGGTTCGTCCCCGATCACAATTAAAACATGAAGTCGTCATCCTCATTGTGATATCCGATCAGATGAGTCAAGGCAGCGCGAAACTTCTCCGTCTTCTCGCTATGGATCAAAATCTTGGGGATCCATTGCGCACCAAAGAGCCGATAACCGAGAAGCTCATGAATTAAGGCGTGAACCGAACCGTGACTGATGTTCAGACGGTCTGCCAGTTCATCGATGCTTATCCTCCGTTCTTGTTTCATCGGCTCATGAACCTTTGAAATTGTGTGGGGGGTGATTGCACGATGGTTTTGGCCCGGTCTTGGAATGTCTTTACAACGTCCTTTCAACCGTTTGCTCCAACGCTTCACAGTGGTCAATGAAATGCCGTGTTCAACGTAAACGGCAGCCATACGGCGATTAATTTCTGTTTCGGAAACACCTTTAGCTGTCAAAAACTTCGCGACACCGAGCTGTTCAACTTTTGAAGTGTCCATTATGTGACGCAACCATATTCAACCCAGTGTATGAGAGCATTAAAGAACATTTATCTTCACACCTGCGTGTCACTTTTGTAAATGAGACATGCCGTTCTCCTACGCGCATGCCTCGCAGATAATGAACCGAACCATTATTGCGAGGTTAGGGTGGGCGCACTTTCATTTGACTCGCCCTCGTACATTAGAAATCCAAAGATACAATGGGATATACAAATGTGAAAATACGGCTTGATAAAGGACAAAAAAATGTCACCGGAAACATAGTTCACTGCATGTATACACAAAACATCGCAACAAGATATTTAAGTATACGTATAAGTCTCCAATGAGTCTATGTATGTAAGAAAAAGTAACTGTATGTAATGCGTCAAACAAGGCAAATAAACATGTTGCACATTCATAGATTCACAGAATCCTAGATTCCGCCCCCATTCCATCCACTCTCCCCGATGTATTGCGCGCGATGGAAGGCGGCGCGCTTGCTCCCCGCTTTTCTCCTTTGCGCACACAAGACTGAGCCACCATCGTCGGCTCAGCCATTCCACCTCCACCCCTACGCTTTCACTCACACATACAGCATGCAGCGCGTGGTCACGATTTTATCAGCCTTGGGCTTTATACGAAACATGAGGGCGATGGCAGGAATGCGCCTGGAGGGTCCATATAATTGCTTTCGCAATAATATAATAAACGTATCCGGCAACTGAAGCGTCCCGTCACCCATTACGTTCCGCAAAAGAAATATCAAAATCGAACTTTCACCATGCGACAATTCGCTGCGCCGCAACAATGTATTTTTTTTCTGTGGGGCGGAGGCACCGAAATGGAAAAAAAAAACGCATAGGAAAGTATGTTGGCCAGAATCGAATGCCTACATCGGGCACCTAATGGGACTACAGAATTAATACCGAAGAAAACATGAGACGATTGGCCCACTGAGAACCATACGCATATTGCTTAGTATCCTACACCGGCGAAACAAGACTTTCCGGAAAGGTTGCGCTCAAGGAACGCGGTGCAATCCTTCGAGTCCCCACAGTGATGGCGGCGAGCGACCATTGTTTTTTTATGCGAAGCATATTACGAGGGCTCAACCCAGCTCCTCAGGCGCGGCGGTGACCATGAAATCACGTGACACCGTGACGTCACGACAGAGGAGAAGTGGCTTTGGCTCAACTCTTGCAAGACGGGCTGGGTGGGAATCGAACCAGGGTCTCCGGAGTGTGGGACGGAGACGCTACCACTGAGCCACGAGTACAACGCTTCAAAGCGGTACAAAAGCGCCTCTAGTGAATGCGGTGTTGCCTTAGAAACGCGCTGTTTCTAAGGCGTGCGTCTCTTGCTCAGGCGCACATTTCGTTGCCGCGCCGAACGCTGCTTTGCTCGACGCTCACCGCGTCCAATGCGGGGCGCGTAGTCGCTGCCCTGTAGCCCATTGTCTTACACCCCTTGGCGGGTCGACGGGAACGCTGTCGCGTTCCACTCTTGAAGGCGAAGAAGTAATGCATGAGTTGTTTCTTCGTCTAGCCGAACCAAATATAGCCAAGCAACAGCAGTTCACCAGGCTAAACAGTGGTTCAACAACTAAAATAAAGGCTAGTATGCTTCGCATCCTGGGCTTAACCTTACCTAAGCCACAGCCATTTTTTTCTCGTCTGCTAGCCAGAAAGCTTCCAAAACTCTGTCAGGTGAAAATCCACTCGGCCAGAGCAAACCGAACGCCCACCGAAGTGCACCGCGCGGTGGTCGGGGCCATACGAGAAAAACATATGCGCTCTGGCTCGCTCTGGCAGCCCGCGGGTAGGGTAGCGAGAACAAAAAAAAATTGAAGAGGCTCAATGTGTTCTCGGCGAATAAAAGTCAAAGTAGAAAAAAAAAATAAATAAGAGCGTAGTTACTTTGGCTGGCTTTAGTGTCTTGACATGGTTGTTCTGGCGTAGGTTAAAAAAGTGTTAATATTTTTTTATGTGACATGACGGCACAAATGAACCACCCCAACACATCGTCTCATTGGACCTCGCTGCGTGCTTTGTCAACTCGTCTGCTAGTGTGTTGATTTGGCTTGTCTTGTTGTATGTTCCGATGTAAGACTTTAGAAAAGTCAATGTACCTTTGGCGTCAAATGTTTATAACAACATTAAACCCACAAAGTTGCGCAATTGAAAATTTAAAGCACAACTTTGGAAATGTCAATGCACGTTTTACATCAAGAGATTGTGAGATTTATACCCATAAAGTTTCGCAATTGATATCCATTCGCTCCATAGATTCCGTGGCCTCAGTGAGATGTCGCGGCGCACCCGCTCACCATCAAAGCGCCCTTGAAACATTGTGCTCGGATGGGACTGCTTGGCGTTATGTGACTGCCAGTGTATGGGCGTTGCCACGAAATCCAGCCCGAGTTCACAATCTTCGCGGTTAAATGTCTTTTCGAGCGTCAAAAAGACATTCTAGACAAAATCCAGAGTGATTTCCAGCGCCGGGGGTCGCTTTGGTCGGCGGTGCGTGGACAGCACGAAAAAATTTCGGGGGGGGCTGAAGCCCCATAAGCCCCCCCCCTGGCTACGCCCCTGGCATACGGCAAATATGTTTGGGCTAGTAAGGTATTGTTTCAAGACTATTTCAAGTTAATTTCCTAAGCAGGCAAGTAATGCACCCAAATGTGGCATTAAAATGTATCTACCATGAAATGCTACCTAATTGCAAAATTTTAGTGCGAACAAGAACCAGTATCCTGTATTACCCGACACTCATATTTAGGCAACATTCTGTATATTGGCAACTCATAGAGAAACAGTTGCATGGCATAGTGTATCTAACAAAGATGAGAGCAGGTACTGTCTCATTGGAATGAAATGGAAATACATAGGACATCTTATACCCTTTGATTAGTTAAAATTGACATGTTTGATCAAGTTCTTTACTCCAAACCAATTGGTATCAATTAAAAAGGGAAAATGGTCATCCATATGTGTGAAGCACAAAGAAACTTCAAGAAGATTTCTCAGAAAGAAGGCTTTGCACTTGACAATAAGTTCATCCTGGTTTGGGAATTGAGCCCAGAACCAGTGTTTTTTTGGGCTAGCCACTCTTCCTTCTTAGCTAACTAGGAGGCTGGCAGACAGCAACACAAGGCTGAATTAACCGAGAACTCGAGATGTGGAGCCATTGGATAAGCAAATGAGCTCTGCAGAAATCTGCAAGGTGTAGGGAGTTCTTTCACCTTGTGGATTTCTGCAGAATCAATTCCCGTATTGTTGTCCGAGCATTTCGGAAAAGGTGCGTAGAACAAGGGACACATGCACTGACTACAACTGAATGTTTTCTTGAAAATGGAAGGGGTTACAACAGTAACAGCATTGTGATGCTTATGCTTACAGTTGATATATTACTGTATTACCATTTTCTGCATTCCAGTAAACGCTCAGTCGTATTTGACGCACGTCTTCCTTCTTTTTGTTGTTTAAGGTTTGCATCACGTTTACTAATTGCCCCCCCTTCTGCGCACCTTTTCCAAAATGAACCAATACGAACTCGCCCACTTTGCCGTTATCCTCAACTCGGTTATTTGCACTTCTGTGTCAGGCCAAAGCAACTATCCGGAACCTTCTCCCCCTGGGTCTGAAGGAGTCTCTGAGCAAGCTTCGCTCAAGTGTGGCCTATGCGATCTCGGCCATCGCTCACTGGGACTGGCCCGAAGCATGGCCCCAACTTTTCGAGATACTCATGCAGGCGCTCATGAGTGGCGACTCGAATACCGTTCATGGCGCAATGCGAGTTCTTACAGGTATGCTGCTACTGTTTAAGAATTTGACATGTGCATAGTTGTCTATAGATATAGATCTAGTTGTCTATAGATAGTTGTCTAGTTGTCTAGATAGATCTAGTTGTCTATATAGATATAGTTGTCTATAGATAGTTGTTTATGTGCAATGCTCTGATTTAAAGAGTTCAACATTCATGCCCACAATGTCATCATTATTGAAGTTTTCTTCATACTGCCAAGTTTTGATGCACCTAGAGATCTTGATGTGGTTGCAGTTATCACGCATTGCTGTGTGCGAAGGAATACAGATCAATGAAACGAACTATTTACTGTCGTTTACATCAGCAGGCCCAGCAGAAATCAAGGTCCAAACCAGCTTGCACTAAGGGTTGTGTGGCATCTTGTTGTCTTTCCTGCAGTCTGCTGTACCGTAACAATATTATTGGACTCAAATGAAACGTGAAAGAGTGGGTTGCAGATGTGAACATAGATTTATATGCTTCACTGCTTATGGCTGTGGACTGGTATGTTTGGTTTTAAGGAGGGATACAGGTTTTGGGAAATACGGTTTTATTATTGACTCTAAGCGCATGTAATTTGCAGGAAATATTCAATCTTGCATGCTGACCGTAAATATGCAATGAGATTTTCTAAGTCAAACCAAAAAAAAGTTGCAAATCTTTCTGTGTTTTAAATTTAGGAGGTGACTTGCAAAACTTTACTGTAGCAAGAGCGCTAAACTTAAGCAAGTATGTTCTTGAATATCCAAAGAGTGCAAGTTTGCATTTTAATGGTTGAGTTTGTATTAGGGGCGAGCGAATATGCGTAGTCAATCTTGATTCAGTCACAGTCACATAAAGTCACATAAATAAAAAGAAAAGCCAAATATTGAATACCACAAACGTTTTCACAATATCTAATGATTATAATTTTGGCATGAAAATGCAGTGCTGCACAAGCTCAGGAGTTTCCTAGCATTGCATAACGAGAAAGTAGCAAGCTATCAGTAACTTAGGTACATAGGAATCAAGATATACAGTTTTTAGAGATATAATCTTACTAAATGGAACAACAAGTTAGTATGCTAGTACTGATTGTAGCTAAGTGCCAGTAAATATATAAAGGTCTGGAAAATGTTCTTTTTATCAATAGAATATCTGTTGAATACAATCAAGTGCTTTGTTTTTCTCTGAAACTGATGAGGTTGTGACATTCTGTTGTACTGATACCTGTGAGGTTCTCAGTTTAATAGTGGACCTGTGTTTTGCAACAATCTTTTATTTATTGCCTGGAATGTTTTGCTTTCCTGTTTTTCTCCAAAGGTACGGAAGGGCTCTCCCAACATTACGGCAGGCGAGTTAATGTAAGGCCAATCTGCACGACAGATTAAAGAAATGCGCTTCATCTGACTCTCGCTCTGCGAGGAGCCAGTGTCAGCGGTAACGAGCAATCGCTGTCCATGTCGTTTCATTGTCAAGTTCGGCGTGATTTGCCACCCGACAAAGAATCTGAAATCTGTAGGGTCACAGCAAGGTTACGTGATGGAATGCTTGTTCATGTGGCTCATCAGTGATCGGTCTCGAGATCACACATGCGGGTTAGAATGACCGCTGTTGAAGCGGTGTGAAGTGTGTCGCACCGTATTGAACACGATCTGCATTGGCGTTCCAGTTACTTGTGTGCTTCAGTGCATGAAACGACGTTGTGTTAACAAATTAACTGGAACCTCAATGCATTTCATCGCAAAGTTCGGGAATTTATATCTCGAAACTTGTGTCATCTTGAAAATGAGTTCGAAGTGGATCTGCGCTGCGAAATCCACTGGTATAATTGGTAAATTGCAATATGGGCCATAATGTAATTAGTTAGATAGTTAATTAGTGATTTTTATTAATTAGTCAATTTTGGATCTCAATTTTTTGTGCAAGTATTGTCCACCACTTCGAGCAGACCAGCTCATGAACTAGAATTGTGATATTTGCCACAGGCAACTTCTAAAGATTTTTTTGAAACTGTTCGTTGAAACACCCTGTATATTCATGTCATTTATACACTTCTCTGAGGATATGAACAGCTTGGCTCAGCCTTGGGTTGAGATGCATGGGTGAGCTCTATTTTGAGCCATGTGCAACGTCTGTTTGTTTTCTTCAACGGTTCTTTTATCCGTCCTTTCATTTACTTCTCTTTAATTTGTACTACGTACGAGTAGATGTTTATATGTATAGGTTATGTGTATTGGGCGTGTGCCGTTTAAGTGCTTTCATTATCGTTCACTTTGTTTTGCTCCACACATCGCATTTGTTGTGCTTTTTTTGCTGGCTACATGCACTATTCAATGTGTACTGAAGTGCATTACACTAAAGGTGCCAAACTGTGTACGGTCACATTTTCAGTAAATAGTTTAGCCGAAGTTATGAAGCTTTAAATTTGCAAGTTCGAAATGTTGTTGGTGATTGGCTGCCTACATTTTAAACTGTAAAGCCTTATTAATATGCCACATACACTGTGTTTTAGGTCATCATTTTTTGTCTCAGGAAAAATTGACCTGGGCTCCTATAATGTGACAGTTCAGTTTGGTTGATTCCATTGCTTTTCTATCATCCACCACTTACAACTAGCTGATCCTGGTGACGAGCGCCATTCAGACTGACGGTGAAGCTCGAAAAGGAATATCATTGGAATAGAATCATTGCATTATCCTTGAATAAGCGCTTGGTAGCATTTGTATTTTCTCTAATTTTTATAACGCCTCATTAATTCCTGCTGCATCGTTGCCTTACAGAGTTCTCCCGAGACATCACAGATAACCAAATGTTCCAGGTGGCCCCTGTTGTGCTTCCCGAAATGTACAAGATCTTCACCCAGCCTGAGGTATCGAGGAGCAAACCCAAGCATTTTTAAGACAAGCAGAACTCTGCTTCTTTCTCCCCGGTGGCATTCTTTTACAAATAACTTGTTCCCTTTGCATAGAAATATGGCATCCGAACGCGTGGAAGAGCCGTGGAAATCTTCTCTACCTGTGCCCAAATCATTGCTACCATGGGCCATATGGACAAGGTGCTTGAGCTGTTTTGTTCCTCTTGATAGCATTTTGTTTTGTGTACTATTTCACTTCAGCAATTTCTTCTTTTTTTCTTATCAGAACACGACCAAGACGCTTCTTTATCCAATTTTGCCGCAATTTACCGAGGCCCTTGTTGAAGCACTGAAAATACCCGACGGCCCCACATCGGACTGTGGTATCAAGAAAGAGATTTTAAAGGTGAGCAAGGTCACGCTATCTGCAGCTGCCTAATTAACGTGATTGAGAAAGGTCATTTATCATAATGCGAGATGGGACCGTCCAACAAATTCTCACACATATTATTGTGTTAGTCATCCTTTACGAGAAGCATTTTGCATTCTTATTGCTGTGGGTGAACTCTTCAGAGTAATGCACTCTGCACTTAAGCACTCTGTCCTGATGTTAGTGCATACGCTGCATCAAAACTTTCTCTAAAAACTGTCGTTGAGAAGGGAACAAAGCTGGTCATTTTTGGCTGGTGGCATGGCATGACCACTCAGAGTTAGCCAGATCAATTTTATGCTGGTGCCAGAAGGTAAATGTTTGATCACTTTGATGCCTCCCCTGAGAAAGTGACAAAAAGGTGGAGGCAATGGCTAGAGGTTGTTCATGCCCTAGTGATGGCAACAACTCGAAAGAGCTTGCTAGGCTTGTTGGTAGTTAGACAACAAGGTGCATTTGTATTGCTAACAGGTTGTGTAACAGGTTGCTTGCCTCATGCATCTTCTTCCGTGTGGGTGTTCTATGTGTGCCAGTATTCATTTTGATGTTGGCAGAGCTCTCAGCAAAGCTAATTTCAGTGTTTGCCTATAACAGGTCGGTGGCCTTTGCCGATGGTAAGCTTCAAGGATCTAGATATTGACTACGGCAGTAATGCTATGGGTGTAGATGTGCAGCAGAGTTTATGATAATGTGTTGTGCGGAAACGGGTGTAAAGAAATAAAAATAAAAAGAATAATTGTAAGTACTTGGAGCAAATGCAGAGGGGAACAGAGGCGAGAATGAGATGGGACACTGTACTGCACCCTACCTTGTTCTTGCTTCTGTGCTTGTCTGCTTGTGCTGTATGTTAGTGCGTGCAATGTCTCGCTAGATAGCCCAACAATATGTGTTAACCAAGCATTATGATTGGTGGTGACGGTGACTAAAAAGTAGAGACTGCAGGAGTAAACAATGCAGTGGAGAGTTATAAAAAGTGAGAAGAGTAGTCCTTGGCTGTTTGACCTGTGTCTTATTTTGACACTACACAAACGGAGAGAGGAACAATGCACTGGAGAATCATGTTGCAACATTATGTTTTGTCTAAAGCTGTGCTGCATCATAAAATGTGCCACATTCTGTGATTGTAGCAGGATGAGTCAGATGCTGTAGGTAATTGTTATGAGAAAGTGATGACAAAGGCCAAGGCTTCCTGGGCATTTTCGGAGGAACGGTGTACATGGGAGAAATACACTTTTCTTGCAGTTTTTGCTTGTTGCATTGTTTTGTTGAACTTTTCATCTACAGCGGACTCTCTTTAAATGAAACCTCAAGGAACAAGGGAAATTGGTTCCATTTATTAGGAGTTCCATTTACTGAGAGACATTGCAGAGAGCATTGCATTAATACAAAACCAACCAACCATGAGGATGGTGTTTCGTTTAAGCAATTTCCGTTTATCAAGATTCCATTGTATTTGCCTACATCTTTTCGTCTGTGCTGTCTTTCAGGCGTTGACAGTTTTAGTAAAATATGAACCCAAGCAGATGTCGACCTGGCTTCCTCACATCTTGACACCTGTCTGGAATTCGCTGACAGAAAGCGCCCATATGTATCCTTTTCATTTGTTCATGCTGAGTTATGCTGAATTCTAATGAAGTGTGGTGTAGTGTGCTGAAACTTATTGCGTGTTGCAAGCTGGTGGTCTCAGTTGGTGTAGCTGTTTGAAGGCATTGTGCAGTAGCTGCTTCCCTTGACGGTGTGCTGCAGATATGTGAGAACGGCCGTCAACGATTGTGACGAAGCCAACGATCCTGTGGACTCGGATGGTTAGTATCTTAACATCTCAATGTTCGGGCCTTGTTCACATTATGTTACTTTGATAGATAATGGTGTAGTTTCAATTGATCATTATAAAACAAGTCACTGTCCATTGTCAAGACTGACATGTTTTTCTTTGTTAGGAAATAGTAATGGGTTTGTCTTTGATAATACAGCTTTGTAAGTGTGGTCCCGCCTGGCCAGATGCTGTTTTGTTGAACTTTCCAGTGTTGAAACTTTTACAGACGCAGAATAACTCCACCTAGTGTATTACATCCACTGTGTCACTTGTGGGTTCTTAGTTTTTAATCAATTCACAGTTTTTAGCTGATATTGATGTAACTATTCATCACAGGGCAATGCAATATATGTATGTTTAGATTTTGTTTTCTACAATATTGAGAGTAACAGGTGGCTTGATTCTTGTCAGAACACCAAGATGTCATTCTTCATTATACAAAACGATGAGCAAAACGTGAACAAGGTGAATGCAGGAGCCAACGTTTCGAGAAGTGGACTTGTCTTCTTGAAGAAGACATGTCCACTTGTCGAAACGTTGGCTCCTGCATTCACCTTGTTCACGTTTTGCTCATCGTCTTGAATTTCCATCTCCCGCATTCCCCGTGTTTTCCCTGGGTTCATTATACAAAGGCATCTTCATCTTCTTTTTCAGGTGAAATACTTGGCTTTGAAAACGTAGTCTTCATGATATTCGATTTTGTAAATGCGCTTGTGGAAACGCCAAGATTTCGTGGCCTTGTTAAAAAGGGGCTCTCTGACCTGATCTACTACATTGTATTCTACATGCAAATCACTGAAGAGCAGGTGAGCGGCTAAAGCTGGATTTCTGACTCTCTGGTAGCTGTGCTTTGCAGAAGACATTAGACAGTTTTAGTTTAATGTTAGTGTAATATTTCGTTAAGGGAAAAGCGTTATTCTGCAAATGAACTTTGCAGAAAGCTAATTATACCATAGCGTGATAATGTAGTTTACATGCGGGATGCTATTCCATTATGCTCTGAATTTCACATACATTGTGCACCTAATTGATTCCATCTGTCTGTGTGTCCGGAAAGTGCGAGAGGCAGCGCAGTGGAAGCCAGAAGCGTGTTGTAGTGTTTGTACGTTTCATGTCCACTGATGGCATGGTGAAGCAGTACAAGCTGTATACCACAACCTCTGCAATCTTCCAATCTCGGAGGCCATACGCCGTCATCGTGCCTATCTCCCGACTTCACTTATAGGTGGCACTGACAACTCGGAGGTTTCTCTCATTTGGCTCGGACACATTCGAAACGAGAAGTGATCTGGAAAGCGCCTCAAGGTTACCCATAATACTCTGTCATCAAAGCAGCCCGAGACTAAGCAAAAGCCGTTTACACAGTCATTTGCTGTGAACAAAGTGAATTCGTCTACAAAAACAACAGCAATTTCAGTTCAAAGTGGGTGGCTGGAGCCGTAGCCATGTTTTACGTAAATGACGCGAAGATAGTAACATTGAATCTGAGAAATAGCATGCATACATAAGTCAAATGGTATGGGTCATTTAGCATTCTGCACATGCGCATTTCGGTCCTGCTTTTATGCTAAACTAAAACTGTGTAATGAGTCGCTGTCATCTGTCCATTTGCTTATAGTTTTAGCATTTCATTGAATTTAACCATTTTAATTGCATTGGGAGCTACAAGGGAGACGAAGTAAAGTGCCGTTAGCTTAGTCTAGATTGGTAGATTGCACATAAATTCCAATGGGCTACTTTTACCAGCAGTAGAGGTTTGGTGAGCCAGGAAAACACAGCATAAGTGTGAGACAGGTTGTGACGCCTTCTTGGTTTTCACTTGCGAGATCCCAGTGATGTTGTAGTTGTGCTCCACTAAATGCTTTTGCAAAAGCTTTGCTGTATCTGTGCAAGTGAGGAGCTTTTGTTCATTTGGTGCTGGCCATGCGGCCTCTTTTTCACAAGCATGCAATGAAGTTGCAAGGCACAATTACACATCAGAAATTGTTGTTTGGTCCCTTTTGCTGTAATGAAATGCATTGATTTTCATTCCTAGGTGTGGAACTTTCTATCATGATATTTTTTCTTTCTCTCTTTACAGGTTAGAACTTGGACTAGCAGTCCAGACCGTTTTGTAGAAGACGAAGATGATGACACGTTCTCATATTCTGTTCGAATATCGGCCCAAGATCTGCTTTCGGTGAGACAATGGTCAATAACCTCACTCTTATTTTCAACAACGGTCCAATGTTGTGCAAGTTGTGAAGGAACTTTGAAGCACAAGCTTGTGCAAAAGTGTCTGTTTTCCTCATGTGTGGATCCATCTGCCCTTAAATCTGGCTGACACTTCTATGCAGGCGTTATTTCAAGAATATGAAGAGGAGAGCGCTCGTGGTCTAAGTGAAGCAGTTGCCAAGCATCTCCAGGAGAGCAATGCTGCACGAGTCAGTGGGGATCGCAACTGGTGTGTACCCTAGCCACGTTACAGTAGAGCTTCCACAGTGTGTTTTGTCAGCTATAACATTGCTGAAGTTCGGCCCCTGTGGTGCTGGCAGTTGTTTCAGCATACAGTATTCACCTAATGCGTTCTCCCGTCTATAACATTGTTTCTGCACAAGACCACCGGTTTTGTTCCTAACAATTGTGGCTGCATTTGCGATGGAGGTCAGAAAGAAAATGTTCGTGCAAATCAAGTTGCATGGTAAAGAACCATTGCTACAGTGTTCTTGCAGCCCATGGCAGGCACTATAGCCCCACGCTAAAGCCCGCCACTATAGCGTCTCTCATAACCTCAGTGTTTTTTTTCTGTGGTCTCACGAAAAACACATTAAAAAAGTTTGACTGCAGCATGATCTTGAGTTGTAGAAAGTCCTGGGTTCATGTTTCGGAATGGCTACTTATGATACTCGTTTCACTTTTCCGTGACCCGCTGTAACATGCATAGATCAGCCACAGCAAAACGAATTTGTCGACAAGGCAGTGAATCCTTGTCAGTTAACTTGCTCGCTTAAACTGTTTCTGGGCATAATGTCACTGAAGCCTAGTCCCCATAATGCTAACGCATGCGTCTCTCGAGCAGTATGTGTGTGTAAAATAATTATTCGAACACTACAGTTTGGTGCATTAAAATAGAAAACTGGGTGAGTTGGTGAATATCCATTGACCACTACATTTCATTGCTGCAGTCCCATAATAAGTATGCTGAAGGTGTATTACTTTTAAGTGTGTTCATATCGGCCAACATATTTCAGTTCATACATTTATACCAGTCTTTCATATAAAGTTGTGTGGTTTTTCAGACTCCCTAGGTGCAGCGAGAGCACCTGAAAACTCAGGTAGTCCAAAAAAAATTAAAACATGCTTTTTACTGCTCCCAGAGGCTCAAATCGCCATGGGCTTGTCTGAAACAGCTCTGAAGGCCTGCCTGTACACATATTAGGCATATCGGTGCTCATACAGTGACAGGAGATGGCAGGTGCATGCATGTAGAATTAAAGAATACGTACTAGGTCTATCCTTTTTACGTACACTGGCTACACAAATATAGTAGCCAGTGTATGTGTGGGTAGTGTAGGAAGTCGCCATTTTTTTAAACTGGTATAGAAGAAGTGTAGCTGTGTGTGCCCACTTATACAAAACTTTTTTATAGCAGTAGTTTAGCATGAACACTAGACATTCTACACCGCAATTTTGATGAGTGTTGGTAGCAGATGGCAAATAAACAAGCCTGCTTGGCAAACGTGTGGCACCATTTTGTTTGTGATTTTCACTGCTGATATGGCGACAATAGTGAAGGCTCACTGCATGGAGGGCCAGCGAAGTGCTGGCCTAACCATGTATCACAGACGGTCACAGAGCAAGGTGAGGTAATCCTTCAAGAAGACAGTTATCTTACTTAGGAATGGTGCAGGCTGTTTCAGACTGCACACTGTATTATATGCACAGAGAAGTCTTTGTGTGCTGTGCATTTGCAATGTATTTAGTTGCAGTTTGTCTAGATTTGTTGCTGCAAGGAAACTTGTACATTGGCTTTTAGTTTCAGGCAAGGGCATATATGTGCCATTAAGTTCAAAGTCGGGCTAGTGCGAAGGCGTGCACTTCTGCGTATGCAGAAGACTATGTGCAGTTTGCTCTGATTGGCTACAACCCAGTCAGCCAAGTGAAGCACACAAGGTGCTTGGCACTACACTCGTCTGCATGAAATGTAGATGACTGTGTGATAGATGACTGGTGTAGACGACCGTATGAAGCCGATGCAGTGACGATTTAATGAGGAAAAAATAATTATATACATGGAATTACAAAGGCATATGACGACTAAGGCATCATGGCAACGAGATGTCGATACTGAAATTATGACCACGATCTACCTACAATGACGTGACAATGATGACATGAGCACAATGAGTTAGCGATGATGTTGTGACAATGACAACATGAGGACAACCAGATGAAAAAGCACGAAAGACTATGTTTGCATGACCAAGATGGCATGGCGATGATGGTATGAGAACAGATGCATGATAGCGTCTTTGTGTCAATGGCATAATCATGATGGAATGACATTGGTAGATCTACAAAGGTGGCATGAAGACGGCAGCATGCAATGGGATGAAGATCAAAAGCGTGAAGACGATAGCATGGGAACAATGGTATGATGACAACTGTACGACATCGCAGTTATGACGATGGCATGAGCACAAAGGGATGACGACGAGTGTGCGATGACAATAGCGTGATGATGACTGTGTCACGAAACCTGTATGATGATGATGCAAACAATGCTATTTGCATTAAAAAATAGCCCTACTGTGTCCGGTAATAGTGGCCCCTTTTCATTCTTGGTGTACTTCACCGCAATACATTGTTTATGCTTGACCGCGTAGCATCGCTGTATTGCGGTGAAGCCGACTTTTGGGAACTGGCATTGTGTAATGCTTGACGCTTGCCGTACTTTCCGTGCTTTGAAGCCGTCCGCGGAGATGAAAAAGATGGAATTGGTGCCATTGTTGATAGTGGCAAATTCTTTCATTGAAAAACGCGGAACTGAACAGCACGAGGCTTAGCTGCGAATGTTGAAGTGGCTTGGCCTCGAGTTGCCGCGGTGGCTACGACTGGCAGCAGATTGTCATGCGAGAGCGCTGGTTTGACGCTCCGAGGTAATCAAAATGGCAGGTTTAGTTGCTTTGATTAATGCCATTTCAGACCAGCAGTCACAGCAAAAGGTCCGGTAAGTTGGGCAGCAAAGGGTTTCAATGTCGAAATTTAGAACATACTTGTACATTGGCTCTATGAGATTTATGGAGCTGCCTCAAAGGTGTTTGAATTTCGGGCATGTCTGAAAAATCAAGCGTCTAAAAATCGGTTGTTGGCTGTATTTAGTACACTTCTGCTTAGGCTAACAAATTTGCTATGTCCATACACATTCATTTAAGGACAGTTGGGTGCAGTGCTGTGCTTATAACAATGTTGTGGATTTCCTTTGCAAACAGGTGGAAAATTCACGAGTCATGCATGCTGGGCCTTGGGAGCTGTCGCGATTCGTTTGTGCCTGGAAGCCAGGGCCATGGACTCTTTGACGTGAGGGGCTTCCTTGAGTCGGTGGCACTGCCAGACCTAAGCACAACAGGTAAGGAGTGGCTTTGTGGTGCACACTACTTGGACTTCTTGTTTGAACACTTCCCGGTGATACTTGAAGCTTTGTATGATGTAGCACCTATACTCAGCTTCACCAGTTTCGTGCTGCAAAGCCAAGGCAACGCAACCTGTGAGTGCAGATTCTTCCGCAGCGAGATGTTGTGCCACAGTTTAGAAACAGCTGGACGACTAAGTGGCCTTGACTAGTGGTCTTGTAGGTAGTTGTTTACTTAGAAGCTCCGCTGCACAGTTTTACTTTTTTCTGTGATAAAATACTGAAAGTAGGGTTTTTCAAATGTTTTGAGTAGAAATGTGCAGAGAACAAAAAATTTAATGCAGTGCTGGCCATGTAGACATTAATA
Source organism: Dermacentor albipictus (assembly GCF_038994185.2). Classification (NCBI taxonomy): domain Eukaryota; kingdom Metazoa; phylum Arthropoda; class Arachnida; order Ixodida; family Ixodidae; genus Dermacentor; species Dermacentor albipictus. Next base: position 117,974,665 of record NC_091825.1, on the reverse strand, counting down.
TGCATTTAAAAAGTACAAACAATGAATTGATTTGACATTGCCTAAATTCATGTGTAGTCGGCACAGCCATAACACGCCAGAGGACTCCCTCCTGGGTAGCGCTCTGTCCTGTGCAAAAATAGCGTCCGCAGACATGCTTGTGTGGTATCATTCCAAGGTGCTCTTTTACGTGAAAGGAACAAATTAGGTGGCATTGAACATGCTTGGAACAGTGTGGAAGGAGCGCAGTAAATGTGCACAAATTCTAATTAAGAAGGTGGCTGCACTTGCGTATGTCAGCAAGCATACCATGTTCAAGTTGATGTTACAACAGAGATCAAGAGGTGGTGCCACCATCCTGTGTGACACGCTGGCCAAGTGCTCCGTCTGAATCCTCCGCTTGCGGCGTCTCTGCAAGGAACTCTCCTTCCCCTCTGTACTATCTTGAAATATCTTGAAGATGCATTCCTTTTTGGTGCCATGGCGAATATGAAACATATTTTTTACCCCTGCTATCACAATGGCTGATCTCACTGCACAGTTGCGGTCTTAGCAGATCTTACCGCTGCTTGCAGACGACGGGGTGCAAAAGGGTTCCTTTAAGATGTGTTCGCCCCCCTGATTGTTTGAAGAAGCCTGTAGCTTCCTAAGTGGTGCACGGAACTGCTGAAACATAGTATAGTGTTATTTTTTGCAACATTTCGACTGCTTATTTGATCAGTCAGAGCAATTGACAGTGATGCACTCTCAAAACAGTGTGGCTTTGGGTATTTCTGAAGTTAACTAATCCCTCTGCCCCTCCTTTGCTACGTTCATAGTCTTGGCAAATATTGTGATTTCAACACAGCAAGTCATTTAACTTTCTCATCTGAAAAGCTACTGCAGATCTTTGTGGAGTACATAAAAATTTGCTTTAAGGCTTGTTGTTTTCTTGTGGATTCCTTCTTAATTTTTAAAAACTTAATTCATGTCTAGAGATATCTTACAATGTATATTACATGTGTTTTTCAGATTCCCCATTTTTGATTGGTCGCTGTCTGTGGATGGCAAGCAGATTTGTCGCTTTCTTGACACCAGAAATGACACAAAGGTTTGGAAAACTTCCTGACCTCCCTATCTGTTGTGTACTGTGACTAACGTTTATTCAGTTTGGACTTCGTGCTTCTCCTATATATTTTTTTATTGTCTTGACATTTCAGTAGGAAATTGCAACTTGCCTTTTTTTTTGCATCTCATTTGCAGGTTCCTCCAAACGACCGTTGATTGCTTACAACAGACTCAGTCAGCCACGTTGCGAGTTTCTGCAGTTCGAGCGATGTGGGGGTAAGTAGTTTTACTGTATTGAATGTACGTATGGGATGAATAGAATGGTGGCATTTAGCAGTGAATTGTGGACTTGAGCGTAATTGCTTCAGTGTAGCTGTGATTGTGTGTTAAGTTTTGCTGTATTCTGGCTGTACCGTTACCATTGCTGTTGCATCCACGCAGAGTCGGCAGATTGGGAATCATTGTTGCTGGCTTCTGATCTGTTAAAATGGGTTCAGAGCTTGGCGCTGCAATAGCAACACGGAAGCACACGACCTGAGAGTACTGAAAAGGCTCTGTCTCTTGAAGTGCTAAATCATGTTACGTCTTGTTACTTGATCCCGGATACGTCAAACTGGGATATATTGAATTGTCTATATCGAACAGTTGTAAAATCTCCTTGAATATCCTATGCAAAAGTATTGTGCTGTACTAAGCATACATTCAACTCTCATTTACTGCCACATTCAATATATCGAATGCTGTGCTGTGCCGTGCCTCTGAAAGTGCGCTAGTATTAATCTGTAAAAAACGTGTCGGAGACAAAAATTTGAAGCATTTTGTGCAGTCCTTTAACCTCTCCTCTTTGCCTTTCTTAAATTAAAAAGATAAGTGAAACTCTTCAGGACGCTGACCTTGGGGCCTTGGTTCTGTTTCCTTTGTCTAGTTTCTGCCAGCACCTCAATAACCACAACCAGTCAAGCCAGCTCATGCCGTTTCTGGCGCCCTTCACAGAGGGTCTCATATCCCTGTCGACGCAGTTCTCTTCTGATGTTCTTGCCTTGGCCATCGAGGCTCTGTCCATCGTCATTACTGTGAGTATCCCCTTTCTCTTTCGAGCTACATCAACCTGTTAAAAGGACTCGTAGAGGAATATATTATCACGTGGTGGTGACGACAGACAAGTGAACAAGGAACGCATAACCAAACTTTAACTGTCATAGCCGTATACTGTGGAATCTCGTTGATACAATCTTCACAGCAACCAGAAAATAAAACATATCGTCCGAAAATCGCATTATCCAAAGCAACCTCCAAAAAATATGAATATAGGTGTACACTCTGTGACAGACTCAATAGCAAAGGTTCGTGTGGCACCACTCGACGCCACACGAACCACAGCCAATGCATTTTTATTCATCAACATTGAAATAGCTCGTCAATTTGCAATGGACTTTCTTCTTTTCATTGTCTGTAAAGAAGCCCTTCTCCAAGTTAAAAAAACAGAAACCGGCATATCCTCACTCAAAGTAACAGCGTTTCACCGCCGGCAGCATGCCATGTATGTTTTTTCCCTCCAGTATGGCCGGTGCCTTAACACATTGTTCGTGGGTCATTGGAATGCTATTTGAAACACTGGAATATGAAGCTACAAGTTATATAAATACCAGTGAAACCCTACTTCTGCAGTCATATTATCAAATTAAGGGTGAGAATGCTATCGTAACAACTATATGAAAATTCATTGCTCTTACGGGATGTTGGCTGGGAAAAGAAAAGAAAATGTGTTATCCCTGAAAACGTATTACAATGCAGTCTACATCTTACGATATCAAGAAGAACGAAAACTCCTATCGTTATAACCGATCATTGCTATATCTGGACTGCCATAAAAAGAAAACTGCCGAACATACCTTTGTAGCTCCGAAACCAAATTTACCGCCTACGATAAAAAAACTGACGTTGTAGAAAGTAGGCTGTGAAAAATAAAGCATTTATTAATGCAATCGATGATATATCAAACAGTGTGGTGATTGCGAAATAGTTTGATATAGCCAGAATTCAGTATATAAAATCGCCTAAAAAAATCCGTAAAGAACTTCTGCAAATCAATCAATGAACCAAGGGTGGGATCGAGGATCGTTGTTCGGAGCGCATATTTGGTTGTGCCACCTAGGCCGCGCTGACTTTGTTAGCCAGGAGCGGGCGGTCGATTGTGCCGCACGCAATTAGCATAGGCTGCGCCGACTTCATCAGCCGCGTGAAGTCGGCGCAGTCTAGGCCAATTGCGCGTGGTGCAACAGAACGCGTGCTCCGAACAACGATCCCCGATCATACCCCAATCGTAGTGCAGTAAATACTCACTTGAAGCTTCACACAAATTATTTGTTTATTTGGCATAAAGTACTGCAGAAATGTAGTCTTTTTATTGGCAGCCGTGTGCTTGAACAAGGAGTCCTCAACATAGTCTAAACGATCCACAAGCGATAGGCCGGTGCCCTCTATTGTGCCGCAGTAGTGGCGTAGAAGGGCCAAAGCAGCTACAGCCTCAGTTGAAGTCGGGAGCGGGGCACCATAAGCGCTTGTGGGATCAACTTTGGCAGCGTCTTCGTTTGGCCTCTACTTTTGCTGCGATCTCCACATCATCAATCGAAGCCTTTTGAAACACTGTCAATAACAAGGTATTGGGTGGTGCCTTCCAAGGCGTCTATGAGGGAGCCCAGTGAGCATGCGCTGTCGTGCGTTTTTGTGGATGCAAACCGTCGCTTCTCGCGAGGTGCAGCCGGCAGGCGCAGACCGCGGCACCGAGGAGGAGTCAGTATGGCAAAGGCAATGCGTTGTTGACGTTGTCAAACTAGCCAAGCTAATGCGTGGGTATGCCGCTACGTTCAAATGGCACCCTCGGCGCGATCGATGTGTGCAGCTATAGTGCGCAGCAGTCGGGAAAGGCCATCGCGCCACCGCTGTCTTCGAGGTTGTTGCGGGAAAGCTCGCCACCTGTCAACAGAGTGCACATGGTGCGGGTTGGCGAAATTCGATATATCGATTTTACGTTCGACCCCGTTCGAAATAAAAAATTTAAACTGCATGCGATTTTCCAGGTGATATAGAAAGGGTTTGATATATCGAGGTTTGACTGTACCTGTAAACAGCATGTTCAAGCATTAGGCACACTGAAATAGTCTGAAATCTGCACTTGCTTGCGTGGAAGTTTCAGGTTCACAACTGCAGTGTGCATCGCGTCCAGCTGCTGCGTGAACACTCGCGGCTATAATTTAGCATGCATGAAATCAATGAGCGAATCGATCGATGGCAGTGCATTTTGGTTAAACATCAGGGTCGATGTCATACCTGGGCCTTTGTCAGTCTCGTCGTCACTGCCGCTGCTGTCATTGCTTCCATTGCACAACGCCACCATCGATAGCTTCGTCGGATATTATTCACAGAACAATGCAGCACTATCTGCACTGAGAAACTCCTCATTCCAAGCACACCTATTTTATCGCCAGTAGTGACATGCTCCCACAGTTCGGTAATGTCAGCGGCTTCCACCGTGTTGGTTTCACAGATGGGGGTTTCGCCCTGGCAAACAAAGCCCACCTTTTCCATTGATCAGTATGGCCTTTATGATCATGGTGCTGCCAGTTTTCAGAATCGTCGATGTCCTCAACTGCGCAAGCTCGTACTGTGAGTCTTGCAAAATTTGCAGCTTCGTCTTAAGTGACACAGCTTTTCACTTTGCCGGTGCACTTACCGTTGCTTCCGCGGCGCATTTCCACACTTGCTGAGAAAGAGAGGGAAATTGTAAAAAGAGAGCGCAGGCACGATTCACTTTTTTTTTTTTGACAGTGCAGCTGTTAAGGGCTACTTTCCCCACTATCCTGTCCGGGTGTACAGAAACATCCCGAAGGTAGTGCATTGCTGGGATAATTCGCGGCGGAGGTGACGCAAGCGTTAAGCACTCCCTCATACGTGGGTTGATCCCGAAGATAGTACAATACTGGGCCGACCAGTGGCGGAAGCAAAGCAGGTGCTCAGCACTTCCCATACGTGTGCCGATTGGCGGCGTAGGTGCAGTTCACCATTAAGGGGCCCACATACACAGCTTTGCTGGTCATTCTTCTTTACAGAGTGGAAGAGCACTGAGTTTTTTATTGTCTCTTCTCTGGCAAAGCTTCTCAGGACTTTGTGATTAAAGTTTTTTGTCTGTCTGTCTGTCCTCTCTGGACGATTGCTGGTGACGCAGCCGCAAGGCAGCTGGCGCCATCTTGTGGCATGCTGCACCAACTTGCGATGCTCTCCGTGGCTTTTGCAATCGTCTTGCGGGCAAGATGAGCTGTGCAGTAATGGCGGCAGATACGAGCTTGCATAGGCAAAGTTTTCGCCCCGTCTCGGTTAAGTGGAACTTCGCAACGCAAATTTCACGATTATTCTGCATGGAAAACGCCGCCAAAAGGCAAAGTTTCGATCGTTATAGCCGATTTGTGGCGACTAACATATTGTTATATATGCTTTTTTCTTCTCATAGCCTTAATGCATAGGTTGATACTCTTAAGTTGGCTCATCGTTTTACCCGATATATCGTTATATCTGGTATTGTTATAAGTAGACTGCACTGGATGCAGAATGGTATCAACGAGATTCCACTGTGTCTCGGCCAACACCCTTACACCAGTGTGTTACGAGATTTCTCTGCCTTTCTTTTTAGTTGACCATTCTGGATTATGGGTGGCTCTAGAAAAGTCAGCGCCACCTGTGTCACCAAGAGCATTATGGGAACCTTGAGGGTCAGTTTCGGTTTTGGAGGCCATGCTATAGCGATGCGCTGCGTAGCTAAATGCTGTGGCGTCCACTAGGCGCCGTGACAAAGTCGCTCCCCATCGAAACGCTCAGAAAGCTATGTGCTCCGATTGGTCTCTGTGGGTGCGCATGGCAACACAAGCCAGCCCAAGCTCGAGCTTCGACGCACACTGTCTCGTGCTTTCTGCGTACTCTGACGCTATGCACAGCATGTGTGGGGCCAGCAGCTGATGCTTTTTAACGCGATAGCGTTAAGGAGCTCGTGTCGCAGAAAAGCCGGTGTCGTCGGCGTTGGCCGTGAGCGAAAAATGGCGGAAGGCAATTAATAGATAAAAACTTTTTTCACAGGATCTTCAGCTACCCTTGCCGACGCAACCTTAATTCCGTGAGAAATGTCTGAGAAGTTATCTGCCCATGAAACATGTGAAAGGCTTGTAAACCTTGTCGGTCGGTTGCTGCATTGTATGCTCTTGTGTGGTTTTCAAGATAAAAAAACATTCACAGGAACCTTGTAGTTGTGGCCGGTATACACCAAGGTGTAGCTTTCAGCAGACGGCTTGGACGTAAGCATCAGTAGCACGCAATGTTTGCATGCCATTCGTCAGTGGCCCCCGGCAACTTGAAAGACACATTCAGCAAGATCCAGTAAAAATAACACTGTCGGTATTCAAACCGGCCTGAGGCATATTCTAGTGCATAACACACATGGCTAAGATCCCCATGGGGAACTGTTTATGCCCCCAATTGGTTTAAATGTGCATATGGACAGCTGAAGTACAACATTGTAGTAGTGCACCACATAAAACTTCATGTTCTCATGATGTGCCACTGTCTTATCAGCAGTGAGTCATGGCTGTGTGTTTAATTTGTTTAGCCAAAGAAGCTCATGTCTTTTGAGCTTTGCTGCATAGCATACCTGACAGGCAAAAAGTGGGTGCCATAGTATTGTACTGGCTTGTCATTTTGTGGCCACTTGTTTTGCACTTATCTTTGTTGTGCTATGTAACCTGTTGTGCTATGCAGGGAAAACACGGGGAATGAGGAAGATGGAAATTCAAGACTTTGAGCAAAGCAAGAACAAGGTGAAAGCAGGAGCCAACGTTTTGGCAAGTGGACTTGCCTTGAAAAAGACAAATCCACTTGTCAAAACGTTGACTCCTGCTTTCACCTTGTTCTTGTTTTGCTCATCCTGTTGTGGTATGGTTAGTTAAGACACTAGAAGAAAGGGTTGACTCCAGTTATGTGTGGTGCATCCTATATGGGTGGCTGCAAGTGAAGCAGCTGACGGTGTGCCTTCCCTCAAGATTCCCATAACAGCCTTACTGGCCACCGCTTTAGGGCGCATGCTTTCTATTGTCATCAATTCAATCAATTCTATTGGCCATGGCGACCGTACATGTGAAAGTACTTTGGAATCCATGAGGTCGGACTGGCGTACCAATGCTCCAGTTTTGGCATTAAATTCAAGGAAGGAAGCATTGACCTCTATGTTCTGCTGTAATAGTCAACGTTTTCACACCAAAATATTGAGAATAGTGCTTTTAAAGAAAACTTTGCTGGTCTAAACTGATTTAGGTTGCTCTTTAGTGCCCCTTTATGAGTTGGCCAAATATCTTAAGTTTCTCTAACGGCATGAACATTTGTTTGTGTTTGTCTTTTGTTTTGCAAGCACGGATGTTCTGACGACTGTGGCACATTTCTTCTTACAGGTTGACCCACAGTTCACGCATACTATCGAGAACAGGGTGTCGCCTCTCGCCATTGCTGTGTTCTTGAAGTACAACAGTGGTAAGTCCATGATACTTTTCCACGTATTTAGGTGATGTCTTGAAGTACCCGATTTTGTATGTATGCAGAAGGCACTGTTAAATTTTGTGAATGGTCTCTGCGAGGAGCAGCCTGCGAATTTGCTGATAATGTTGTTCCAGAACAAGGCTGTCTCTTTGAACGTGATTGGCACGGTGGAGTCTTTGTTCAGACGTACTCTCTTGGATGTCTAAGCCAGGTGCTGCGCATGCTGCAGAAAGCATTCCGTTTTCCTCAAAACGTGTGCTTGCCTTTCTTTTTCTGCTGCTGTCGGAAATAATGATAGAAAATAATTGTCATCTTTCTGGTGACACGTTGACACATATTTCAATGAGCAGTTTTCCGGCTTCTAGTAAGCAATGCAAAAGACAACTGCTGGCTCATAAACGGCAGGGCTTGCAGCTGGCAAAGTGGTGGGAGATGCTGTGTGGGACCACCTGCTGCGCTAATACCAGTGGTTATGTCATTCAGGCTGCTGAACGTGGGGTTATAGGTTCACTTCCTGGACATAGCAGCTGCGTTTTGGTAGAGGCAGGTTTAGGTGAACGCTTAAACCCAGTGGCTGTGGCATTCTGCTGGTTAGCACAAGGTTGTGGGCTTGATACCCAGCCATGATAGCTGCATTCCGATGGGTGCGGTGGTCAAAATAAATCCAGGGCCTTCCACTATGGCACCTGTCATGGCCTGAGTGACGTTTTGGGATATTAAACCAAATCAATCAATCAATCAGTGAACCAATCAACTCTCCTCCGTGGCCTGCTGTGCAGACTTGAGACATAAAGTCTCGCAAATTAATTGCTTATCTCCGAGCAAACGCGCCAAGTTCCATGGTGCACATGACATTTAAAACAAGCTTATACAGTGTGTCACTGGCGAAACGTCACCGATGACAGCGGAGTGTTGCAGCTCCCAGCAGTCCAGAACCATCGAGGATATTTGAGGGTATTAAAAGCATCGAGGGTATTTAAGGGTTTCTTCTTGGTTTCCATAACCTTTGGTGCAAAGTACTGTGGAAAAGTTGGATCTATGCATGTGTTAATGCATTCGGAATTGTGTAGAGGCAATAGCTTTTTCACCTCCAGACCTGCTAGCTCCTATGCAAAGTCTACCCTCTCCTGGAAAGTTGTGTGCGAGGAAATAAAGTTGCAGTGCTTCAGTATGCTATTACAGTTATACCTCGTTTCAACAAGGTTGTATCCAATGAGAAAACATTTTCATTATGTTCATTGTTAAAAGCATGTGCACTGATATCAGCAGAGAAAATGAAATCTCTATGCTAGATACCTCTAAGCTAGAAAAGGGTCTCCTGCTGATTTTTATAGACAGTCGGTGGCTTTCAGTATATGTACGTTGCACAGAAACAATAAATTGCATACATGTGCTTGTCACCGTTGCTAATATGCGAGCATGAGATCTGTTTGATCGCACCAGATTGGCACGTTGGCTTACCGGCTGCGATCTAACCGAGCCAAGCTGCTGGCCAAAAGTGCATGTACTTACAGAATGCGCTGTTTCAAGTTGCTCTTGCTAAGTAGAATCACTGACTAATTCTTCAGACATGAAGGAGGCTGCCCACTTGCCCCTAGCTACATTTAGTTGGCATCCGTTGTTGAACCTCTGGGAAAGAAGCTAAGTTGGCTTTGAAATGCTGGGTTTATCAAGCCCCACTTCATTTGTTGTAGTTATTATTAACTTCATAAGAGCTCCGGCTTGACTTGCCAATCGTTTAGCCATTTGCACCAGGCACATGCGCATCTTGTCAGCATCATTATGGCACTGCTGTAATGTATGTGTCTAGATAAAATTAAATCGCTTATTTCATAAACTCCTTGTTATCGTGCTTCTCTTCTCAGACCCCATCCTGGTGTCGATATGCCAGGACATCTTCAAGGAGCTCTGCCACAACCCTCTCTGCTGCGGAGCGTTGCAGCAGCGGTTGCTCCCCACGATAATCTCGATTCTCCAAGCGCCCCTGGACAAGATACCATCTGGTCTGCAGGCGGTGAGTCACTGGGTGGGCAGTGGGAGGCATAGGTCAGCACAATACGTGGATACTCGCTCACATACTTGCTCGACAATATTTTCGCAGGTTATGTACAGTAAAACCTCGTTAATTCGGATTTCACGGGTCTGAAAGAAATGTCCGAAATAACCAAACGTCGGATTATCGAGGGTATCAAGAAAACAATAAGCAAATGCATACTACATCAACCCACTTTTATTTACTGAATGAATCGGCAAGTCCTGTATCTATTTTGCTCAAAAACAGCGCAGAAGCTGCAATTCTGATGTCGTGACTGATTAGCATTCGCAGCAGAAAAGGCCTCGCGACTTCCTTCGCAGCGCAGCTGTGGCGCACGTCTTCATCTGAGACGCTTGTCACACCGCACACACATCCCGATAATTTTTTCGCCAGTGTCGCCAGGTCGCTATCCATCGCGGTGTAGATAGTGCTCTTCACCCTCGACAGCTTCGCACTGAGTAAAAGCAAAACTGCTGTTTGGTGCAACAGTCGCGAACAAAACCGCGGCCGCTGTCGACGGGATCATGCATGGCGACCTTGCGGTTCTGAAGGCCTTGCGGCTGACGCGCGCACCAAGTCAAAGTGAAACTACTTTTTTCCGCAACTGCCGTAGTCAAAACCGCGGCCGCTGTTGACCCGGTCATGTATGGCAACTACGCAGTCGCGAAGGCACACCACCAATGCGGTGCTTAGTGCAGCGGTAAACGCAAGAAGAAAGGCTTTAAAGGCACAAGTAGGCACGATGTGTTCTAACGCTGCTGTCACTCGCATACGATTTCCACTGATAACTATGGCAATGCGAACTACGCCACTTTGTTTTAGCGGACGCTCACACCGTTGTTGCTCTTTTGCGTCGCACATTTTCAGCGCTCTGCGCTTGCCAAGCTCCGAGAGTTGTCCGAATTAACCGATGTGCAACCAGACACTTCCGAATTAACGAGAGTTTCATTAGTGAATAATGCATAAGCCTGCTGGGACCAGAGGACGAGCTCGAATTATTCTGTTTTCCGAATTAACGAAGTTTTACTGTACTCACACCCACTCATACGCACCAACAATCAGTCGTGTTCATAGTCACTTCCATTCACACTTACCGGTACACACTCATGCTCATATACTCTTGTCTACTCGCTTACATATGTACAGTCGCCGACCGATTTTCCAGACCTTGCAATCTAACACTCCGAAAAACTCGTTCAGCCAAAAAAATAACATTTATTAGGCTTAGAGCAGCTTAAAAAATCTCTAATAACACCCTGCCTCATACTACGCTTGGAGGCTATCGGATTTGGTTGGATTTGCGCAAGAGTGACGTCTCTGTATACGGTCTGACAAGAGCGTCAACACGTTGGCGATCTGCAATCTCTGTTTATAGATATCACCATAGAGATTGAAGAAACTAGTCACACTTCTTTGCATCACTTGGATCTTGTACAGTATAGCTCTCGCGAAGGTACGTGAGGTGGTGCCAATCACAGAAATGCAAAGCCGCACAAGCACACACAAAGGCGCGACGTCATCTCCGAGACACCTGCTCTGTGGACACACCACGTACAAATAGCAACCAAAACTTTAAAAAATAAATAAATAAGTTAATAAAAATGGATCCCGCATTAAGTGATTATGACAATAGTGCTGACTGAAAAAAGAAACAAACAAATATATTTCGTCCCATAGAGCATTTTGTCAGCCAAGGAAGAGCGGGCATGGCTTACGAGACTAGAGAATGTCACACACACTCTATTGAAAATGTGCGCGTCCCAATTTTGGAGGGTGTAGAGCAGGCCACTGGAAGCCAAGCGTGGCCAAGCCAACGAAAAGTCGGACCCTTGAGATCAGCTAACGTGAATCGGAACGAGCAATTTAGTACGGAAATTTGTACTTTGGAGCCTAAATTTGTCCGAAAAATTTGTTGGGAAAATGCATTAGCTCTAGGGGAACCCTGACGGTGTATTTATGAAGTTCGGAATATCCATCATATCCGAATTTTCAGAGTCCGAAAAATCTCTCGGCGACTACTCACATCTACTCACACCCTTCATCATTAACGCTCGGTGTTAAGCGTCTCAAATAAGCGTGGAGTGAGCTTTAGTCCGGGTACATGTGAGCGTGTATGCCAGCCTATGCAGCGATATGAGTGTGTTGAGTGGCATTCTCTTGTTTGCTTGTTAATTAATCGACAACACCTCTGCATTTGTCATGATCAGCAGTGGCTGAGGAAAGCACATTTTGGACTGGAGCCAAAGTTTTGACAAGGGGGAGTTGTCTTCGTCATATTCAAAGCATCAGCTTATTTAGGCCCCTTGTTCAACCACTGTTCATTTCAGTTTCACTTGAAGGTGTTGATCATCTTCTGGTGAATCTCTGATGTGTTCAGATTACACATTTGTCAGGCTTCATTAACTCTTTGACGGTTTTTGCCGTACATGTACGGCAGCGGTTTTCTGTCCCGCAAGGTCTTCGCCGTACGGGTACGGTTTCGATCCTCCGTTTGAAATTTCTCGCCATAATGACGATGCACGCTTACTGGGAGGTGCTGCCACCTCTTAGGACTTACAAGAAGCGTTTGAAATTTGTGCTACCTTCTTGGGGAGATAAACAGGACTGACTTCAAGCTTCAGCACGTTGCGCAGACTGCGGCCACACCCGTTTTGCGGTTTCGGTTTCGCCGCGTGATCGCAACGGAGGCGCGCGAAACGTCATTTTTCTCTTTGTCGGCACTCTCTTGCAAATGCTGTGGAAGTTGATTTCTATTTTGATTGGCGCTGCTCTGAGCTTGTTTATAACCGCCGCTCGCGAGGTATTCTCGCTCTCAGCGGCAACGCGCTTTCGCGGTTTCGGTTCCGCCGCAACGGAGGCACGCGAAACGTGATTTTTATCTTTGTCGGCACGCTATTGCAGAGGCGGCGGAAGTGGATTTCTATCTTGATTGGCACGGCTCTTAGCTCGTTTATCACCGCCGCTCATGAGGTATTCTTGCTCTCTGCGGCTGCGCGGAAACTCGTGTTTCAAGGAGTACCACACTCTAAAATACTATTGAACATATTGCAGTTCTGAGTGATACCGACACCAAAATACTGTTCCTAATTTTTTTTACTATTTATTCCCGACTTTATACATCTTGTACATTCAATATCCGCAATAAAATAATTTGACCACCCGGGAAAGTTTTCTTCAAAATAATTTGACCCTCAAAGGGTTAAAAGCAAAGAGCTACTGCAGTAAAGCCTTGTTTTAATTCAGATTTCATGGGACTGAAAGAAATGGCTGAATTAACTGAATGTGGAATTATTGAGTATCTCAAGAAAACAATAAGCAGGTGCTTACTATGTCAACATGCTTTTATTTAGTGAATGAATGGGAAAATCATGTTTCTGTTCTGCACAAAAATGGTGCAGAAGCTGCAATTCTTGTCATCTCGAGACTGTTTGGCTCTTGCTGTGGCAAAGGCCTATGCCTTACTTTACAGTGCAGTCAAGGTGCGAGCATTCGTCTGAGACACGCTTTTCACTGCCACATGCCCACCCCGCTTATTTTTTTGCCAGTGAGCTGGTCACCACCAGATCATCCGTCCATCGCGATGTAGTCGGTGCTCTTCACACTCAACAGCTTTTCACCAAGTCAAAACATAATTACCATTTGCTGCAACAACTGCAAACAAAGCTGCAGTCGCTATCAACGTGATCATGGACGATGACTAAGCTGTTCTTTTAAAGACACGCTGCAGGTGCGCGCCAAGTCAAAACGAAACTACTGTTTGCTGCAATCGCTGCGGACAAAACCGTGGTGACTATCGACGCGATCATGGATGGCGACTATGCAGTTATGAAGGCATGGGGCATATTTGGTGTTATGCGCGACGTTAAATGTAAGAATAAAGTCTTCAAAGGTACAAATAGGCACAGATTGTTCCTGTGTTGCTGTCATTCATGTAGGATTTCCGTTAGTAACCATGGCAATGCGGACTCCGCCACTTCATTTCGGTGGGATGCTAGTGCCGTTTCACATTTCGCACCTTTGTGGTGTGCCGCGCTTGCCGAGCTCTAAGAGTTGTCTGATTTAACCAATGTGCGGCCGAATATGTCCAAATTAGTGAGAGTTTGATTGCAATAAATAATGCTTATGGCCAGCGGAGACCAGAGGATGAGTCCAAATTATCTGATATTCCAAATTAGCAAGGGTCGAATTAACGAGGTGTTGCTGTATGTGAACATTGATGCTGGGGTTAAATGCAGGAGAATTTTGCTAGAAATTTGTCAAGGGACAGTACAGAGAAAAAAGAAAAATTAGGGGAATACAAGAAGAGCTGCAGAATCTTTACTTTTAACCAGGACCATGCATGTATCATTTTGCAGCCAGAAAAATTCATCAACCAGAAACATATAAACATGGTTCTTCACATCTACTACAGGCATTGCTACAGAATGTAACTACATTACTGAACTACATTACGAAGTGAAATTGGATGTCTGTTACTGTTCGGAAGTGTGCTACTGTAGGCTATACTTCTATCTTCTGAGCTAAGCAGGTAGTCTGCGTGGACAAAAAATTTTTTTTTTGTTCTGAAATAAACCGTTATGCTTCTTTCAAACTGTCTGAAATTAAGATCTAGCAAAAAGGAATATGTACATCGATAATGCTAAACAAAACAACAGCACACAAAGTAAGGACAAACAGAAAACGTACAAAGGCGCTGTACATGATGCTTTGTTTGTTTCTTCAGTTTGACCTCTCCCTAGCAAATGAGTCTCTCTCCAGTCAGGCCAAAACAAAGGGCTGCAGATGGAAAGGGCAAAGCTGCACGGCCTGCGTGACGACCCCAGCGTCGCCAACGTGCCCGCCACACTCTAGCACTCTCCCCATCCAAGATGGCATGCAGTTTGAATTATCGGTGGTGGTGCCAATTTCAGTGTGAATTAGCGGGATGTGTTACATATTGCTTTTAATACATTGTTAGATAACCTGTGGCAGCTACTTCGAATTATCCAAAATTTTGAATGAACAAGTTGTGAATTAACTAGCTTTTATTGTAGCAATGTACTATGTGCATGTCAAACTCCCGTTCCCCTGGAAGTGTGCTTCTTCTAATGGAGATGCAATCATGTCTTGCGTTGCCGAAAATATTTAATGCTTACAAATAGCGCTGTTTTGGCAGATGCTGTCAAAATATAGATTGAATCTGAAGGGCAGTACATACCATGGAACGAACCTGAGCAGGGTACTCTCAGATCTGCTTGTCGTGCATATAGATGGCTTGTACAAACCGCAGCTGTTCATTTTCGGTAAAAGCAGTTTGGCATTTTGTTTAAGAATTTAAAAGCCTTCCGGTGTGATATGTGTTCCACAAGAAAGCATGGATGACATTGTATCTTTTCACTGAGTGTTGTTGGGCATGGGAGGCCGAAGTGGAGATGCTGCACTCTCGGGCTTGTCTTCTTGTAGGCAAGGGCTTCTGCGAACTGCTTCCACGAATGGCATTTTAGAATTCTGCGAGTGGCCAAAAGGAATCCGACCCCAACTTCCACTTATACGGATGTTTACATGACCATTTGACATGAACAAGACGACCACACACCACATCCACACTTCGTGGAAAGACTGTACTGCAGCAGGCTCATCGCTGTGGGATTCGCAAGTCTGCGCTGAATGCATTTCATTCGTGCTCGCACAATTACATGTGGATGGGAATGGACTGGGACTTTCTGCACACTGAAAGCCATGTTCAAAGCTAGCACCGTGTCCGTACTTTTAGCAGTCACCAGCGCACAGGCCAGAGGGCTGAATGGGCCGAGAACAAAGGAACGTATGGGCCGTGAGGTGTCGGAGAGCTGTACAGCATGCAAAAAGAGATGCCCGGACTTGGGATTGTCAAGAAGTGAGGACGACTAGATCTAACAGCAAGTCATTTCTGAAACCTGGCACAACAGTCCGCCTTGCTCGTTGCCCCCGTATGCCGTTCGGCCGTTGAAACGGCATATAGTTGGTAGTATTGTAAAGGACATGCGACCGGGCATGTTCATGCGAGATTCATGGCACAAGTGCACTGATGGCGGCACGGCGCATATTCATGCAGGCTAGTTTGCTTCCATTTTTACCTTGTCTGAAATAAAGAAGCGCAGCACAAGGCACACTGCAGTCTTGCATCCGGTTGATGCTGGCTTTTAGGGTTACCATTTTAGGGTTACCAATCGGTATATCAGACCATCTCACAGTGCAAGCGACTTGAAACCTTTGTGAGCAAAAAAGTAAGTCAGCTTTTGTGCGTACAACACAGCTTTGGAGGAGCAAATCAAGAGTTCCTGCTTTTCACGATTTCAAGGAAACTGCTCGAGACTCGTGGAGATCTCAAATAAGCTTCAGATAAGCATATATTATATTTCGAATTATCAATATATCAAACTATTTCGCAATTTCCTTCAAGTTCGATATATCCAGGAACCCTGTACCTTTAAGGGGGCAGCAGGCTTTCGTGTGCACCTTCTGTAGGTGTGAATGTGAGAGTTGTTCCTTTCAAAGTACCTAGTCTGGCATTTCATTATCTTCTGGCTTACATCTGTTTTCAGGTCTCATTAGACGTTCTCCAGACAATCGTCCGTAGCAGTGCACCACCCCTCGCGGAGCCCCTCATCACACAAGCATTTCCCATGGTTGTGCAGTGCGTCATGCAGACAGATGACAATTCGACATTACAGGTGCGTACTTGGCCGTTGCGTGCCCATGAGTGTTTGAAGCGCATTGTTTATATTTATTCGTATTTTTGAATGAAAATAAATAGAGTCCTTGTCACTGTACGCTGGCTACAGCTGCTCCATTTTGCTTGGTTGGGTAAAATAAAGATAACTTAATTAAGAAAACCTAGAACAGGAATGATAAAATTTTGAACTACCTAATGCTTTTAAAATATAAAGCAGAATATGTTGCAGTGAGAAAGTAGAAGTCTCCCACGCAAGGTTGCCGTGTGCTGTGCTGTCAATATTAACCATTTTTGCCAGCGTCTTCAAAGAGACGCTGAAGTGTGCTCACTGCGTTGCAAATTGCAATCCACTGTTTTGGTACATCAGGCATATCATTGCGTTTTCTTGACTTGGGCTTTCATGTTTTTCGATACGTGCTGCGATGGTAATCGTGGACGTCGTGATCCTCCAGGCACTGCTGCATGATTTAAGTAAGAGGTCTGCTCGAAGAATGCGCCACTGTCTTGCAAATAGCGCTGACAATGCAGTATGATGAAACGGCATTAGTAGATTCTCAGGCGGGAAAGTCCAATAAACTTAACTTTCTGTCATGTTGAAGTGAAACAGAAGTACCTAGTATTTTCATTATCTGCAGTTGAGAATAACTTGCTGAATATAAGCGCGACATGTTATGGGAGCTGGTACTGGCACTTTTGTTGTGGTGACTCCAATTTTGTTCAGCGTTTACATTATTTGCTCATGTATGAAAGCGCTGTTCTTGACTTTAGTGTCCTCTGTAAACCAATAACCAGCTGGAGCTGCCACGAATTCATCTAGTGATTAATAATAATAAAAGTAATAATACCATAGACTTCCATTATTTCGACTCTGGTTAATTCTATTCCAACTGAATGTTCTGGCCAGCACCCATGCCTTTCTATGGGCCGAAATATTCGTTATTTCAATCCTGAAATTGGCCTTTACCAGACCATTTGAACTTGAGCAGTCAATTCACACGCATATTACCCATATGGTGATCCCAATAGTTATCCTTTTAGTGGCTGCATCTGTCTCGGCGTAGACTAGGGCACAGTCATTGGGTTGAACGTGCGTCATCTCCCGTCAAAAACGCCCATTTTCAGCCTGGCCTTTGGAAGGTTTTTAAGCAATAACCGTAACTCACAGTCTTCAATTATGGTACTTACCAAAGTCCAATGCGTGCCCTTTTCTTTTTCTTCTTCACTAAAATTGAGCCAAAAATTGCTTGCATAGTGCCATCGGATACAAAATCGAAATCGCCTTTGGAGCTTTTTTATGCTTTACTGCATGATACAGATGTGGATGTATTATGGCGAAACTGACTTTAGGAAACCAGTCACCATTGTGCAACACATACGAAACCCTTGGCCATTTTTCTTGCTAAAAAAATCAGATGTGCGTTATGTTTCTACTTTGTTTGGGAGCTTTAATGTCACTTCTGTGTTATTTTTCTGCAATGGACACAACAAGTGGCATGCATTTGATTAGGGGCCATTAGAATCGGGCTCATACTGCCAAATGAATCAGTAGTCTGTTTTGGCATTTTTTCCGCATCTTGTTTAATTTAACCTGCTGAATAATTTGATTGGTTTTGTCGGTCCGGCCTGGGTTGGATTAATGGAATTCGGCTGTAGTAAAAACCTAATGGTCGATCAGTTGTTTGATCTAACGGAAATGTGTTAGCACTAACCCTTCGCAACCCGCCGTGGTTGCTCAGTGGCTATAGTGTTAGGCTGCTGAGCACGAGGTCGCGGGATCGAATCCCGGCCACGGCGGCCGCATTTCGATGGGGGCGAAATGCGAAAACACCCGTGTACTTAGATTTAGGTGCACGTTAAAGAACCCCAGGTGGTCGAAATTTCCGGAGTCCCCCACTACGGCGTGCTTCATAATCAGAAAGTGGTTTTGGCACGTAAAACCCCACAATTTTTTTAACCCTTCGCAAGCCTTAATAACAAACAACATGCCTAGAAAACTCCACAAGGTTCCTTAACAATGCCTAACGCATGTCACTTCACTCCTAATGTTCCACTTTGCATTCTGCATCAATCGCGTGCGTTCACTTTTGTACATTTTTTCATTACCGCAGATACATGTACTATTTCATTCTTTCTGCAACGTTCCTCAGTGCGACTTTCTGTGCTGCTCATATATGGCACATCGTCCATTTGAAAACTACCCAAAGACTCCTTCACAAGACATGTGTGAAGCTGTCTAATGCCACAGGCAATCTGCTGCAGCATGCCACGGCGTGATTCTTTCCTTTCCCCTGGCTGTCTGCCAGCTATGAGCGCAGAAGCGCGATGTCACACGCCAGCTGTATTCCTGTGGGCTCCTAAGGTGTGACATTACGTCACCTTCTCCCTCCTGCACACACCCTCTCTTACCTTCTCCCTCTGTTTCACCCCTCCATTTGGGATGTTGCACGCTTTCCTCCTCCTCTCACATGCCATGGGATAACCAACAGATGTGCAAGGTTTCTGTTCACATGAGCATCCCAATGCTGATGCATTAAAATATAGAGTAGTTATAAACACCTGAAAAGATTTATTGTCAGCAATTTGCTATAAGTTGGTAGTAGTGTCAACATTATATTTTTATTTTGTGCTGCATATTTTTACCATTGCTGTAACATTTTTGTAGTTAGATTGAAATGTAGATTTGCTGAGCAAAAATGCTTGAGTTGACTGTTTTGTGCACATTCTTTACAGAATGGTGGCGAGTGTATCCGGGCATACGTGTCAGTTGCATATGACCAGGTTGCTGCCTGGAGGGATGAACAGGGTCAAACAGGGCTTTACTATATTGTCAAGGTAAGAATTTATAATTTTTTTTTTCACTTTTGGCTGCTTGATGCCTTCCTGTAAGAAGCATGTTAAGGTGGAGTTATTATTTTGTTAATGTCAAATGCTTTTGTGCTGCAGGTGGGCACTGAATTAAGGGTATTGGGACTTCAGAGTAGAGCTTCTTTTGTAAATGTAGCATATCAAATAATTTGCCTTTAGCAGAAATCATTCTAAAGTGAAAATTTTTGGTCAGAATTCAACATTTCGAGATAGTCACCTCCAATCTGTTGAATTTAAGTGTGCTTGCTGTGCTAGTTCGGTCTGTATTAGTGAGTAATGAAGGCAGAGTCCAGCTGGCAGTGCGTGTCATTGCCGATTAGATGTAAGTAGCCAGTTGCCGTAGATCCTGAACAAATCTGGTCCGGGTCAGCTGCTTGGCAGTTTGGACTAAGCTTAACTTGGTTTTGAAGAGGATTTATGGTGGCCACCGTCTGCTTTCTTGATGAATAATTGCTGGTCAGGTTGCCCATGCACTGTTTGTACTTTGGCGGGGAATCTGTTACCAGTCTCCTTATGAAATGGTTCCTGACTGGCACTAATCTGCCCCCTGCACCATGCTTCTCGATTTTGCGTCATGTAGGAAGCAGCTCTGCATAATTTGGTTCTCCTGCACTCGCTACTGTGGTAGGGAAGGCTGTGTAGGTGTCATGCAAGATACTTATAGCAGATGACATGTCGATGACGCTGTACTCATTGACCGGGAGCGTGGGGACGACTGTTTCCCTAACTTGTGACTAAAACAGCCAGTTCAAGGGGCAGAAGGATGCAACCGACGATTTTGAAACCCACAAGGCTGTCGGAACACTTATGTGCATGCTTACAGCAGGCTAAGTTTCTTTCGTTTGGCAGCTCTTTTTTGCATGTTTTTCTGGTGATCCAGTCTCTGACCTGCGGTCAACAACTTTTGTTATGAAAATGTAGGGTTATTGCAATAGAAAATGTGATTGCATTATTGAGAGAAAGTTTGAAGCTTTGTATTCCTGCCTTGAAGGTGCAACTACTCGGACAACATGGCTCTGTTGCTGCGTTTTTCTTCTGAATTTGTTTTCCACGAGATCCACTACTGTCACACTATGTGTCAGGGAAACCTTAAAGCGCTTATGTCTAATTACCCGCCAGTGCGGTGTCATGCTGCTATGCATGTGATTGCTAAAGGTCATAGAAACTTTGATCTAAGTGTAAGAGGTAGATTTACAATGTCACATGAACTCGTATTGCAATGTGCTGAGTAA
Organism: Dermacentor albipictus; assembly: GCF_038994185.2. Classification (NCBI taxonomy): domain Eukaryota; kingdom Metazoa; phylum Arthropoda; class Arachnida; order Ixodida; family Ixodidae; genus Dermacentor; species Dermacentor albipictus. Next base: position 117,954,240 of record NC_091825.1, on the reverse strand, counting down.
AACTGAGCAAAACTAGTAACACGATAGGACAAGCCAGGCAAGGATGACAAGCCAGTTGTGACTTGCCATCCTTGTCTGATTCGTCCTATTGTGTTATCTGTCTTACTCAGTTTTGCTTGGTGCATCACAAGAATATTGAAACACCAACTAGTCTGATTTCTCACTTTACTCTCATGAACTAGAGGCAGAACACATTTTAGTTAGCCATGTACAGACGTGTTTCATTTGATGCCGACAGTACTCTACTGTGGCAGTTTGCAAAGCACTGTTGAGAACTGGTGCAGAAAAGCGCAGCTAAATTTTAAGAGACCTTGCAACAGTGGAGAAACTGGCTTCAGATTGGTGTTCTTTCATTTTCAAAGGTTGCCCAACATCTGCTGGACCCCAAGACACCAGAGTCTGCGGCCATGTTTGTAGGCCGACTGGTGTCAGTGGTCATTTCGAAAGCGGGCTTGTCCCTGGGCGAAGGCACTGAGCTGCTGCTGCGGGCTGTCCTCAGCAAGCTGCAGCAGAGTGAGACACTGAGTGTAATTCAGGTGGGTGTCATTACAACGAAGTGGTTTTCATGGTGTTGACTGGACGCCTTGGTTTGAGCTTATTTCATCTCTTTTATGTAGGTACATCTATTTCATGCTCATACTGGAATATACAGGAGGATGTCCTAGAGCACAGAGCTGTATGAGGACCTCTTGTCAGTATATGTATTGAGCGCAGCTCAGACCACTTACAGTCAAACGCCTCTATAACGTAGTGCTGAGGACCTTCAGCATTCTTCGTTATACAGTCAAACCTCAATATAACGAACCTCGATTGAATGAAATTTGCAATGTAATGAACTGTTTCAATTTCCTGATCTTAGTTTCATTGAAAACCGTGTATCTCTTCTTTTGCAATTCAACAAAGTAATTTCATCACACGCTTTCGATTGAACTAACTTTTCAGGCATGTACTTGGAGCCTGTAAGGCTGGTAATCTGGCAAAAAAAGTATAAAAATGTCGGCCAAGGCAGAAGCTAGTATTTGCAAGTGTCCTTCTGCATGAAGCGTTTGAGTGACAAATGCTTTTGAAGCGTGCGTGCGGAGATGCGGTATGCCGTAAACAACTTACGGAGGCCGTGAGGTGCGTGGCAGCTTGGACTACTCAGTGAAACACGAGAGCTGATGATTCCTTCACCGCAAGGGGCCTGCGGGGACGGGGTGCACCCACGGTAACGGTATCAAGCATGCACGACGGTTGGGGGAGAGGGGGCCGGAGAAGCGCACTTATCTGCACCTTCCCTCAGCAGTCGGGTCTCCTCATCCACCCCTGCTGTTGCTGTGCGTGACTTTTCATACGTCAATGACGCGCCGTATCTTCGAGGTAATCTGCAGCATGTGCAAAGGCCAGGCCGAGATGGTTGGTGCCTTGATGTGCATTGCGTTCCTGCGTGTCTCAGTGTTGTCAGTCACATAATCTTGTTTCCGAGGCACTATGCGAAGCATTCGCTCGCGTCTGACAGCGAGTGTTCATGTTCATCGAGTGATGTGTGTTCACGTTTGCCAGAGCATGCGTGACACCGATAAAACTATGAACCTTAATTCGTGTAGTAGTTTCATTGTTGTCGTCACCAACGCTATGCCTTCGGGGCAATACTGCGACATTTTTTTTTCTCAGGACGAATGTCGATATTCCTTTCCGATTTTGTTTTTCATTTGGGGGTGCCATCTGATAATGTGGCTGTGAGCAGTAAGTCTGGCCAGCCATGGCGCCCAAGCGTTACCATGCCACATAACGCAACACAGACAAATCTTGGATGCCATGAGCCACGCTGATGCATTGCTCTCTATGCCATCTGCACCACGTCTGCTGGCATGCATAATCGTGCTATTATGGCTCGACCATCTTGCGGTTTGTTGACAAGCGCTTACTGACAACATACTATTCACCAGAAATGCTCTGGAAATCTGTGGAATTGTTTTTGCTGCTGAAACTTTGAAACCTCAAATTAATGAAATTTGCAAATTAAGTTTATCACTGCAAGTACAACTTTATTATAGTATTGAGGTTTGGCTGTACAGGTCACTTTGTTTTAAAGATTGCCCCCCGTGAATGCAGATTAAGCATATTCAACAAGAGAAAAACCTTTATGTAATATGAATTCATGGGGGACCTAGCGAAATAAGTTGCTTTTATTTTTATTTCTTATTTGCTTTCATTTTTTTTGCACGCCTCTGCTAACTGCTATAGAGCTTGTTTGAGGGTGCTGGTTTTTGGTGCGAGCAGACGGCTAGCCATGTGATGTTTTTCATTTTTCCAGGCTTTCTTTATCAGTCCGAAAAAATAAATGGGCAGAAAGTACCTGGCTGAAAACGTACCTGCCTTAAGTTTCTTTCAACCTCCTACAATTCTTCATTGACAGCATGGTACTCAGAAAAGTAATGAAGAAAATTGCTAATTCCAATTGATTATTAAATTGAATAGCATCAACAAGAAAATTACTGGCAGCTATTCTACTCGATGGTGAACACGTGTGTGCATGTGTGCGTGTTCATGTGCACACACACTTCTACCACTTGGCCGGCATCCCACATCTTACACACATACACTTTTTCCTACTTTGGCACTCCTATGCTAACACATTAATAATTGCGACGTGCGTATAGTAGTGAAAAGCATTTCTCGGATGAAGACGTACAGCGCGGCCACGCTATGAAGGAAGTCGTGAGGCCTTCACAGCTTTCGCGATGCTTTTGTGAAAAATAGAAGCAAGATTTGCTGGTTCATTCAGTAGGTAAATTCATGTTGACATAATAAGCATTTGTTTATTATTTTCTTGATACCCTCGATAATTTGACATGCAGTTAATTCGGGCATCTTTTTCGTTCCCGTGTAATCCGAACTACGAGGATTTACTATACTACAATTAGCAACTGTGTACATTTGATCATTACCTGGGGCCTTATTCTCGGTCGATCACTTTTTGAGGTACTTTTAAATGATGTAATGTTAAGAGCAGTATGTTGTTAAACCCCAACCAAGCGTCCATGCCTGTGCAAGCATCCCTCTCCACTCGTCCAGCGATTTTCAGTTGGCGCCAACTATTGAGCATAGTACCAAACAAGATAAAGAAATGGGCATGGGCAGGACATGTAAATGCAAAAATGCACATGTACTGTGTATTGGGTTCCCTCTGAAGAACCCCAGTTGGTCAAAATGAATCCATAGTCCCCCGCTACAGCGTGCCTCATAATCAGATTGTTGTTTTGGCACGTAAAACCGCAGAATTAACCGAGAACATCCTAAGCCTATGGCCACGAATGTAAATCAATGCAATCAATTTCTCTCTCTATTGCAGAGTTTGGTGCTGGTATTTGCGCATCTGGTGCACACTCAGATGTCGGCAGTCCTCGACTTTCTGTCTGGTGTTCCGGGACCAACGGGCCAGTCAGCTCTGGCATTCGTCCTTACAGAGTGGTGCTCCAGGCAGACACTTTTCTACGGAACGTACGAGACCAAAGTCAGGTGAGCACAAAGGAAGGCTGTGTGAATGACATGTACACTCAGACACTATGGAAAAAGAAAGTGTTTCGGAAGTACTGAACTGTATTCAGTGGTTGAGGCACCGTCAACTTAAATTGAAGCACAAGAAAGTTTAAAATTACTAGTGTGAGTATTGTCATGTAGTAGTGACGGTGAATAATGCAGCGGTGAAACTGTGAATCACAAAAGTAACTTTTTATTTGGTCAACTTGTGTCCACAAAAGCAAGTTACACTCAAACACAGCAATAGCGGTGACGCGGACGCGGTCGGCGATCGACAAAATCTGAAGACCAGGTCAGACGCGTCGGGTTTTATATGTTAGTCATCGAAGTTTCCAGAGTAATCGCTGGTGCCTGCGTGTCTTCCAGAAAGTTATACACCATTTGCGTTGCGCATACATGCAATCGGATTACACAAGGCTCGGTGACAACAGACAATGGACAGAACCATCGATAACATGCCAGAAACTTCCGATACATGCAGGTGCGTCCTGCATTGAGCGATAACGTTTGTTAGACGATGAAACCTGGTCAGCTGATAAACAAGTACACGTGCCAGTATTATCTTTGCCTCCACATATGCTAGCATCTGAGACACTGACATGCTTTGAAATCTGGCGTAAAGAAATCTGGCAACTTATAAAAGGTTGGCATGGGGTTTGCACACTGGTCTTTAAAGCAGCCATGCCTGAGACATGCCCTAATTTGTAGTTTTTTTTTCTATTTTTATTTTGCTGATGGCACTTCACTCATCTGAGTCGTCATACACGCTACACGATTAAAACTGTTGATTACAAGTTGGTGAGCTTTCATCGCTTCAAAAAGCATGAATGGACAGAGACGAGTGAGGAACACAGGACGAGACCTTAATAACAACTGAAAAGTTAGTCTTTGAATTTACATGTACAGTAAAACCTCATTAATTCAACCCTTGTGAAATTGGATAATTTGGACTCGTCCTCTGGACCCTGCAAGTGTTTGCATTATTTAATGCAATCAAACTCGTTAATTCGGACGTGTTTGGCCGCACATTGGTTAATTCGGACAACTTTTGGAGATCGATGAGTGCCAAGCTTTGTAAATGTGCACCGCAAATAGCATTCACCGAAATCGTATGTGAATGACAGCAACGCTTGATCCCTGTTTAACTCTTTCGGGACCGGGGAAAAAACAGGCAATTCTGATGGGTGTCAAAAATTATTTTTTATTACGAATAGTCATTACCCTATATTGCTGCAATGTTTATCAAAATGTAGCTAATTAGATGGTCTTTCATGCATAAAGAAAGGTTAGACTTAAAAGTGATATATAATATTTTTTAAAAAATCTCAAATTCAAGATTTGCTGAAAGAACAACATAAAAAAGTTGGAAAAGTCATGGATATACAAGTGGAAAAACATAATAAAAAAAATTCAAGATATACAAAATGTGCTACAATGCCTCCTTTCTTGCTTGTGAAAATTTGGCACGCGTATCTACAACTGTCTTTTTTTTTGTGTGAAATCTAGCTTGCACCAGTGGTCAGCCACTCAGGTCCCACGGTTCTTGTGCCACTCGACGAAGCAGTTCCGGGCAGTCGTAAAACACAAGTGAACTTGGCATGTGCTGCAAAAGACATTAGTTTTGAGCTCGATTTTCTTCTGCTCATAGCACAGCTTGCAGTTTCTGCGTTTTGCCACTTTTTCCGGCTTGTGGAGTGCATGTTTTGCGACGGGTGGTGGAGGCGTGTGTGCTTGCTTGGCACCGTCAAGATTCAGAAGCTGCCGAATGAGCTCTTCTCTAAAAGCTAGGTGGTCAAACCCGGCAGTGCGTGCCAGCTCAGGAATCTCTGGGTGCAATGTGCGGTGAGCTTGAAAGAGTACAAAACTGTTCACACATGCAATATCGATGCAGTGGAAGAACAGAGTCTTCCACCACCGTACGCTTCTCATGAGAACATTATAATATCCAATCATTTGATCCGATTTATCTACGCCTAGCATGCCAGCATTATAATCATGGATCAACAGAGGCTTTGTTATAGATATCTGAGTCCAGGAGTTTTGCCTTCTTTCCCTTCTTTTTGCGGTGACCGTGTCATTTGCAGTATGAACCGTGCTCATCATGTTGACAACACGCCGGTCTTTCCACCGAAGGTACAGGATGTTCTGATCGCGCAACCATCGAATGTCGCCACGTCGAGCTTTTTTTTCCCACCGTGCATCCTTCAGTTCGGCAGGAAATCCTCGGCGATCCTTGCGTGTGGTTCCGCAAGCCAATGTTTTTCGCCTGAAAAGATGACTGAACAGGCTAGTAGAAGTGTAAAAATTGTCCATAAAGATCCTGTAGCCCTGATCAAGATATCTGTGACACAGCTGGCAAACTACGTCGAAAGCTAAGCCATGGGGCCCTGGCTGCTCACGCTTACCGGTATACACACTAAACTGCACAGTATATCCGGTGCCAGGGTCAGCTAGGACCCACAGCTTGTAGCCCCATTTTGTTACTTTATCTTTGATATACTGTCGGATGCCTGACCGCCCTTTCGATTTCACCATGCGCTCATCCACGGAAAGATCGCGATGTGGCTGGAAAAGATTCACTGACACTTCGTTCATGTGTTGCAGGAGCCACCACATGTATCGGAGCTTTCCTCTTGAACTTTGAGTGACATCGTCCAAGTCTGCAACTTGCAACATTGCGAGTAGAGCTATGAACCGGCGTCGCCGCATGATCCCTGGTGGGAGCAGACCGCTGTACAGATCTCCTACGTTCCAATACAGCTTCAGCCGAGGAACCTTCACAACGCCCATGTAAATTACGAGTCCGATAAACTTTAGCATTTCACTTGGGGTGACTTCTTCCCAAGATCCATCGGAACAAGCATGCGTTGGTTTTTCCAAAATGTGAGTCCAAGCATACTTGTTCGTGTTGTCACAAATTGTTTCGATCACATTCATCGAGAAAAACAGAAGAAAGAAGTCCAGAGCAGTCAAGAATTTCTTTGATCCGCTTCTGAGCGCCACGCCCACTTCTGCGTCCAAGTACACGCCAGGTTTCCGTCGCGGCGAAAACTCAATCCGCTTCTGCGCTGGCGGCAGCAGATCATTGCCGTAGCTTGTTGAGACCCTATCAAGTAAAGATAAAATAATGAGAACATATAGCGAGCCCGTTCACCTACTCCAGAAAGAAATGAATGTGGAACTATACTCACCTTCGGCTACTAGATGAAGTCCGTGGCTCATCATCATCCGAATCGGAGTCCGAAATAAAATCGGAGCTGCCGAAGTCGTCTTCAGACTCTTCGCTGCTCGGTTCATCAAAAAAATCCGTTGCCGAAGCAGCGGAATCGCGCGATTGACGGCGTTCTTTTCGAGCGACCGGACGCGAGCACGACGCCATTTTCCACTGCGTCCGCCGCCGCCGCAATCGAGAAAATTCTCTCTCGCGTATCGCCACCTGCTGGAAATGAAAGAAACTATGCCGAAACCGAGAGTCTAGTTCCTGACGACCTCCTAGATGGAGCTACATGTCCAAGCGCGCGGAAATTTGAACGGGGCAGTGCGCGCAAAACCGTCGATCATATAGGATCGATGGCCTATGGGCCGGTCCCGAAAGTGTTAAGCCTTCGAAGCCCTTTGCGCGTTTACCACTGCATATAACACCGCGTAGGCCACCGTAACTGCGTAGTCGCCATCCATGATTGTGTTGATAGTGACTGTGGTTTCATCTTTAGCGGCTGCAGCAAATAAATGGTATTTTTGTTATGACTCAGTGTGTGCGTCGGGCGCACGCCTTCGAAAACTGCGTAATTGCTATCCATGATAGTGTCAACAGCGACTGCGGTTTCGTCTGCAGTTGTTGCATCAAGCAGTTGTTTTGTTTTTATACGGCGTGCGCGTTGGCCCCGCGCCTTCAAAACAGCATGGTTACCGTCGATGCGTCAATAGCAGCCATGGTTTCATCTGCAGTGGTTGCGGCAAACATTTTCGCTTCGACTCGCTGCAGAGCTGTCGAGGCTGAAGAGCACTGGCTACATCAAGATGGGCGGACAATCTTTTGGGGACCAGCTCACTGGCGGAAAAATAATTGCACGGTAGTGATAACCATGTCTCAGAGAAAGATGTGTTTGTGTTCTTTGGCGCCGCACTGCGAACTTGCAAGGCCTACAGTGCTGTGAGCGCTAATCAGTCACGAGGTGACGGAAATTGCATCTTTCCGACTGCTTTTGTGCAAAATAGAAACAGGATTTGCTCAGTCATTCACCAAATAAAAAAGTTGATGTAGTAAGTATTTGTTTATGTTTTTTTGGTACCCTCAATTATTCAGTATTCTTTTAATTTGGATATTTTTTTCGGTCCCACGAAATCTGAATCAACAAGGTTTTACTATATATCAAGATTTTGATACATGCGCAGTCACTTTCAAATAAAAGCTTTTCAGCTGTTAGTAAGCGCTCGTACTGTGTTCTTCACTTATACCTGTCCGTTCATGTTTTTTGCAATAATGAACAATACATGATCTGCGCACCACTGACTATTGACAATTCGTTTTCTAGCAAGGGCGTCCTGTGTGTTCACATATGCTTCTTACCCCCACCCCAACCACTTGCAGCATACTGGCATTATGCAAGCTTCTGGAGCATGGAATTCAGACTAACGACTCTCGTTTGGTGAACATCAATGTCAAGGGGGACAGAGTGTTCAACATGAACGAAGGCATTCGGACGAGGTCGAAGAGTGCTGCTAGTACGTACAGAACTTCCTCTTCACAAGGTTTTTCTTTTTTTTTTGTCAACTGACTTTACAACGCGGCTTCTATTTCTCGCTTGTACCCTTCATCAACTATTTGAGCAGGGAGTGAAAAATAACGAAAAGGTCTTCACAGAAACGTTTAGGAAGTTAATATCTAGGCATGCATACTACACAATTGTCTCCACCAGTTCCCAGCCAGCAACGTCTTTGTGGAATGTTTCGTACGCTCACTTCACTGCATTATTTTGAGCCTCTGTCACTGACTGTATCAGTTTTGTGATGGCGGACATCGGAGAACGTGTGTGCATCAAGTTCTGTTCCCTCTTGGGAAGCTTTTGATATCGAAGTGTTTGTTCATCTCAAATTTGTAGTGCAAGATCAGACAGCCAACCATTTCTTTTACATTGAAGTGATGAAGCAGTCGCACGATGCAGTTCAAACAAATCACCCCAGTCTGTGGAACTCGGGCTTGTGCACCATGGCAACACTCCCACACGTACAGCACTGAGTGTGCAACACTTGCTGAACACTTGCTGACAAAAACAAGATAATGCTTCCTCACCCTTTCTTCTTCGCATTTCTTTCCCTTTATGGCTTATCTTTAAAACCAAAATGAGACCTCCAAGGAAAGCGTAGGAACTATAGACACAACAGTATACAAATTTATGCAGGTTCAATGCACATTTTCAAATCCATGTAAAATGAAGCTTTTGCAAGAAGCAGATAATTAAATGCTATAAAACTGTGAATCTTCTGCAACGCATTCTGCAGCAAAGCAATTCGGTGCCAGCCTGGGAAATTCGCAAGATGTGGAAAATCCCATTACGTGAACTACGCGACTGCAGGTTACACTATCTCTGGGATCTACCCACTTTTTATCATGCCATCTCTGGGATCAGCCCAGTTTACTGTCCCACTCTCTCCAAGACTGGCCTACCTTGCTCGGCAAGAGGCTGACCGAGCAGACACAACAAATTCTGGGGAAGAAGACATAGAAAGCTTCACTTTAGTAAAGGAATCATGCTCTTGAAGGCAAACATTTGTTGCACTGAGGTTATTTAGGTGCTGTTCGTTGTTACACTAGGTGATTCCGCTGAGTACAGAGCCGGCCACAAGGACACCTGTAGGGGCAGTACAGATGGGACTACATATAAGCTGATTCATTATGTGGATGCTGCCATGTGTGTCAGCTATTTTACGAGACAGTGGAAGCAGCCACACTCATCAAGGTCCGGGAGGGTTTGCCTACAGAGCTTCACATTTATAATACCCAACTGTAATTTTCTAACAGTCAAGGCCAGGGTACTGTTCCATGTTCAACTGTCATACAGACAAATGCGCATCACACATCATCAAAATGTGGTGATGTCAGTTTATTCTATGGTTAAAGGGACACGAAATTCAAATACTAAGTCGGCGTAGACTGTTTGAATATTATTTCAGAAACCTCATAATGCTTGTTTCATGCCAAGAAAAGACTTAGTTTACGAGAAAATTACATATGAAGGGTTTGAGCACCTTTTTCGAAACTCAAATCGCCTGCCACCTAACTGGGGGAGTGGTGACGTTGCATACGTCATCACCGCCCTTTGCTGCCGTCAGTGAATAAAACAGCGCCCGACAGACAGCTATACCGAGCCAAGACAGAGTGATGAATTCGCTGCTGCAGCTCCTTTTTGGCTAAGTGGTGTAGACTGCTCGGCATCTCGCAACATCACATGGAAGTTGAATTCTCTGCTACTCGCAATTTGTGCTAGTTTCGCGAGCCTGCAAAACCAGTGCAGCAGTACGCGATAACAAAACTACTGAAACGCAAAAGCGTGGACGGCGCAGAGTCGAGCGAAAACAAAACCTTTCGAGCGCCCGCTTCGTTGTCAAGGGTAATTTCAATGAGCTTTGTTTTCTAAAAATAAAATAGAACTGGACAAGTAGCATTTTATTTAATCTTATAATACAACACAAGGATGTTGTTTGCAAAGAATGGTTGAGTGCTAGTGCCAGAATTTAACTGAGGAGTGCTTTCGTCATCGGGCAAGTACTTGAATGTCCCGGGCAAGTCTCTACCCATGTCCCGCATTTACCTCAATTTCTCGTTTATTATGGCTCTGTTCGCGATAATATTGACGCCGCTATAATATTGATGCCTTAGAGATTCTCGAGCAATAATCTATCACTTTAGCTTAACCCAATATTTGCCTTTAGTGTCTTTAATGAATTATGCTTGGAGCTCTCTGCCTACATGTCAACTTTTTGTTTGCTTATAGAATAGTGAGCAGCAATGTGTGTAGAAAGTACAATCTGCATGTGATATCAAAGCAATACTTATTTGCCTTTTCACTGCAATTCGTATTTGCATTTCACAGTCTTTTTTTTTCCCCTAACAATTTCTTCAATGTGACTCCCAGATCCAGACCAGTGGACAGAGATTCCAGTCTTGGTCAAAATATATAAGCTTATGATTCATGAGCTGAGCAATTGCCTTGACCATGCAATGATGCACAAGGAAGAGGATGATTCTGAGGTATGGTGTTCACATATTTTCCCAATTGTAGATGCAATAGAGGGTTCACAGGATACTAAAGACAAACGCTCAGTGAATCCTACAATGTTAGATAATATTACAATTCACCTGATTTCAACACCAATTATGTTCAGGACTGCGGACAAAAATGCTTGATGTGGTCCACATTCTCATCAAAATTCATTTCTACTTCTCTCAAGTCAGTTTAATAGTATCAATTCTGAGGTATACATTTATGCCCCTATTTATCATGACTGTCACAGCACACTCGTAGCTTCCAAATAGCACTGTACTTTAGCACCCTGGCCTTTTCGTTAGAAATTAGTGTTTGCTCTTGCATAATAGAATGCCTTACCAGTAAATGTTCGTATGACTGAGGATGTTAAAATACTCTAAACTCATTCGTTGAATTCGTTTTCATTCCATTGATTTTGTCTGAAACATTCCAGAAATGACCTTTTTTTTTTCTTAGGACATCACTGATTTTGATTTTGTTTTGTCTTTTTAAACTCCTTGAGGTTGTATTCCTGCTCTTATGTTTGTCTTGTACCTTGTTGTACACTCATCTCCTCGGTCCTCGTACTGCAGTAAGCATTAAATAAGTGAAAATAAAATAACATATCACTTTGGCTTGATGACATTTGCCCCTTTTATGTCCTTTTGAAGAATCTTGAGATGACTGCTCAAATACCTGAGCAGTTGGTAATCGTGATTGTGGACTTTTCTCTCTCTCTTTTTTTTTCTCTCTCACTTTTTCCAGGATGAAGAATGGGAGGAAGAAGGAGAAATGGAAGGGGATGCTGCAGAGAACATTATGCGTCACTTCGCACCTGCCTCAGACTATGCAGGTGTGTTCAGTTACCTCACACTCATCTCTGCAAACAGGCTTTGACTTGAGCCTCTTGGTTGACTAACTGAGGACAGCACTACCTCTGAATTGAAGGAGACACTGTGCTTCGGCAATGTTCCTCTAAGATACCTATGATGAAGATTTGCTTGAGAAACACCTCCTCAGCAATTCCTCGTTGTAGGACACACCACGGAGGCCCCTGAGAAATGCCCCTTCAGCATCTTTCAAGGAGTTGCTCAAGATATGCCCCTTCACGTCAGCAGCCTCTCGTTGTAGGAAACTCCAACGAGCTGCTTCAGATGTAGTCCTTCACCTCAGCAACTCTTCGTTGTAGGACAGTGCAAGAAGTTGCTTGAGGTGCCCCTTCATTTCAGCAACTCTTTGTCATAGAAAACTACAAGAAGTTCCTTGAGGATTGCCCGTTCAGATCAAAGCAGCTGGTTTGAAATATGCCCCTTTACATCAGCAACTCCTTGTTGTAGGACAGTACAAGGAGTTTATTAAGAAATGCCCCTTCAGCAACTTCAAAGCCATCCCTTCATTTCAGCAGCCCATCACAAGGCTCTCTGAGGAGTTGCTTGAGGAATGCACCTCAAGTAACGAGTAGATGCTGAGAGCACTTGGTTACACAATTTTAGCTCAGAATTTGTGGAGGCTTGTTATCCAAGTGCAGTAATCACTTCAGTTGAGCCGTGGGGCTGTTTTATACTTTGTGGAGTTGAGGTCGAACGTAGGAACACTTCAGAGTACGAAGAGTCGTACTCCTTTACTGCGGTAGGTGTTAACGTAAGTTCATTGCAGGTGAAATGGAATGGTAAGATGGAGAGTCTGGCTACTTGGTGACAGTCCAAGGATTCGACACAAGCCCTGCCCTATAGGGGTGTTGCTCAAATTCGTGTGTGTGTATCCGACCTTTATCTGGATTGCACCACGCCAGTGGAGCAGCAGTCACTCGCTAGCACTTTTGCAGCAGCCTTAAAAGTCAGAGATGTGACCCTAACCCACATTTCGCAGCGAGTTGTGACCACGGCAGCTTCAGGCCAGGGGGACAGGGCGAGTCTTTACCTTGAGGCATTTACTCACCTTAGTTATCCACACCAGCAATGGCAACAACAGAAAAAAACAAAGCCACAGCAGTGGAAGTGTACCATGCGACTGATGCAAAAACCGCAAAATGAGGAAAACACATGAGGCTGATAATGGCTTGGCTCACCTAGCATAAATCTGCGCTCAGGCCCTGGGGCGGTCAGTCACTCACAAATGCCAGCTGCTGCAGGGGAATGGTGTGCCGCGGTTTTCGCGGCCGAGATGAGTTGCGGCTAGTCGCAAGCTTGTCAGCCCGAAGACACAAAAAAGTATCGAGTGAACTGCTCTTCTCCCGACCGGTGGAGAGGGAGTCACCCCAGTTCAAAGAAAGGAGGTAATGAGGTGCTTTGGCTGTGACATCGCGGCAATGCGGGAAGATATCGGAATGCGCATGCATTCCCAAAGCCCATAAGACTGAATTGTACCTGCCCGCTATGCCTCAGTGCTCCGAAAAATAATTCTCAAGGGGTGCCTCTTTCGCTCTTTTAACTCGTTTCTAAGTGCATCATTTATTAGGAAATATAGAGTTACCAGAGACGTTTAGGTGAGCTGCCATGTTTGTGGTGCCATGTTGTGGTGCAGACTTTAACCAGAGCTGTTTTGCATGACTTACCATTATCTGCTTATTTGTTGTTGTGAAGTGTTGGTAGCAACAGTCATTAACATTCAATGCCCCCCCCCCCTTCTTTTTTTCGATGAGAACATTTGCAAAATACTTCAAACGCGCCGTAGTTGGACAAAGCATTCCAACACGGCGTTATTAGCGTTTCTACTATTGTCCATGGCTCCAGTCTTCTGTAAAGGTCCTATGTTTACAAACATGCTAAAACTTCTCTATTTTAAAACTTTTGCCTCCGCTGTAAAATCATGGAAATGAGCGAATGGAATTTCATGGTGGTGTATTTGTCATTGACCTAGAGTCACGTGTAGTTTGCCTTTTCTCTTGAAGAGGAGCTTTATTGTTCTGCTCTGCAGTATGCATTCAAACTGGCATTAACCCAACTTGCCACCAGATCCTAGCCAGCAAGAGGTGGCTGGACAACCTATAGCTCGCATTCATGATGGAACAATGAAAAAAACTGAAAGTCAGGAGAAAGGAAATGCACAAGTACTGTTTGTGTGCTCTCTCCTGTCATTCTTCCATTTGTGCTGCTCTGTTGTGAAATTCACTATGGCCGGCCCACAAGTACCGCACTGCTGAGTTTCGGCTTGTTGTGTCTAATGCAGTGTTTGACCCGGACGGTGATGACGACAGCGATGACCCTGACGCCATGGCCGATCCCATCTCGTGCATGGACCTCCAGTCGTGCCTCGTCCAGTTCCTTGTCAGCCTTTCCCGGCAGCCATTCTACGCCAAGTTTTCTGAACACCACACGCCTCAGGAGCTGCAGGTCCTCCAAAACGCAGGCGTGTTGGCGTGACAGGCGGAGTCACCGCCGACTCCGCGTCATCCTTGACTGCTCCAGTTCCTTGTACTTCTTGTTCAGGAAGTGTGAAGTCGCACGAACTTCTGCGTCATGCTCCTCTTGACTCAACTCCTGTAATTTGTACATACGAAACAGTTGAGGCGCGGGTAAAGAAACGCGTATGGTAGATAGGTGAATGCCGCATTTGTAGTAGTGGTGCTTTTTTGGTCACGGCTGTATAGTTCAGTTGGAGGGGGTTATTATTCGCAGTACATATTGCCACGTCAATCAAAGAGCGAAAAAATGGCAGGTCTGTTAGCAAGAGCCAGACGAAATGCTACATCATCTATGCACTGGCATACGACTTCCAGTGGTTGTGTTTCGCTTTTGTAACTGTGCTGCATTGCTTGGCCTGACCAAAGATTGTGGGTGGTTATGTAAGGCCGCTCGTGAGCAATTACTAAAGTTACCGGAGGTAAATGTTGGCTGAAGGCTAGGAGGCATTTGACTTTGCCAGAGCAGATTGCGAGATTAAAGTCAGCTACTGCATGAGGTACTAAAGTACATTTCTTTTTTTTTTAGTTTCACATCATTCTCTGAAGCATGGAAGCACATCTATATGTTATGGTAGCCTCTGTTGGCAAAGGAAAGTGGTGCAGATTGTATCTGGGACATACTTTATTTTTTTGCCCAGTATTTCCATTCTGTAATGGTGACATTATTTTTTTGTTATGGCAAGCCCTAATTTAAGCCAGTTTGTATGTTGAGTTGCGTTAATTAATTGAACTGCCGGAATGGAGACAGGTGCAGTGCTCCTGGTGCTTTGGGTATGGTGTTTGTGACGAAATACGCGTATGATGCTTGTTTTATCGTAAAGCATTCGGTTATAAGGCGTAGATAAAAGTGTACTTCGCAGCCCCTTGTTTTTTTTTTTTTTTTAGATCCCTTTTTTTGCGAAACATAGATTGCGATACTTATCCTGTGCCCTTCGGCCGGATTTCTTTTTTTCACACCCATGTGATGCATGAAGTGATGAATATTTCTGAAATAACTCCTTGTATTTCTTATTAAATGCCGTTGCGATGCTGGGTGCTGTAGCTTCTTTTCCCATGTTACGTAACCATGTTATTCTACCTGTAACATTGCAGGAAGTTCTTTATTAATTTACTGCATGAGGAAGTGATTGCTAACACCAGTTTCCACCTAATGAAAGGCCTGCTGCCTTAAGAGGGCATAAAGCTTTGAGCTGCAAGTCAGTGACTTCCTCAGCTATCGGTGCAATCGGTGCAATCTTTTTCTTGTACAATCATTGGAACAGCGTCTAAGGACGGTCTTGCATTATCTTGAAGTTAGTTTGTGCTTTGCTATGCTGGAGGCTGACAACCTAGGATCATGGCTGTCCTTTTGACATAAACCTTTCAGTTTACTGAGTGGAACGTGAAGCCTTGGTTGTGCGGGATGCTGGGAACAGTGCCCAAAGTGTTTTTAGTTGTTTCCTTTTTAGAGACCCCTTAGTGATCAGCTCAGCAATATGATGTAGCACGGTTTCTTCCTCCGAAATTGCAGTTTTTGAGCCTGTCATAATATATGATAGTGTCTTATTGCAGCACACTAAATCTAAATATCTAATTACGATTTATATTTTAGTAATTGTATATATCTTACCATTCGCTTGTCTGAAATAGAACAGACTTGTTTAATATAATTACTTTATTTGTTAGCCTTCTGCAGTTGAATCTCTCCATCTTGAGAAAAAGGAAAAATAAGAGAGGCGCTATTGACAGTGCACTTATAAAGTCTAAAAATAGTTTTGAAAGTAAAATAAAAGGGAAGCAGCATTTTATTGCATTGTTACGTTTAACTTTAGGCTTGTACAACAATGTTCTCAAACTGAAAAGAAAACATACAGCTTGCGTAAGTTCATCCATGTCTGTTACTCAATGTTCCAGACTAAATAAAAGTGACGATTAGTTTTATTTAGCCAGCTTTATTTTAGTCTTGCCTTATTGCTTATGTCTTAAAAGCTTGGGCCCTGCACACTTGAGAATTGCGCCGTTTTGCCGCTGGGATGAGTCTCAACTTTTCATGTGGCAGCTTTGGCTTGTATCTGTATGTTTGTTTCTCATGGCCCAAGCTACACTTCCGCTTCGATGTAGATGCAATGCTTGAGCCTCCTCAGCTTTTGTCGGATTTCAAGCATGTTTAAACGAAGGCCATTCTTAAGGAACAGCTGATTAGTTTTGCATGAAGCTAAAACGAATTGCTTTGTTTGCTTAACAGGTATGGTATGATGGCATGTAAATAGACAAATTTTATACTGCTGCTGTGACATACTTTATTTCTTAGTATCTGTGTGATATATATAAAAAAAGGAAGTGTTTTGGCACAAGTTGTTTGTACTACGAGAAGACACCATGACGGCACCTCCTCTGACCACTGACTTCTGGAAGAGCAGTCAGTAAATGTAGTTATGTGTACATAGTAGCAGCAGTTTCACTCTGCCTTGATAGTACTGTGTGCGGGTGCCCTGCGTGGTGCAGCAAACCTTTTGTGTGCCAAAACTGGCTTGTACATGTCTCATGCAACCACGTGCATTACATCTCTTGAAGTTCGGCACTGTTCCTTGACACTGGACTTTAGCATTTTCCCACCTGCGTTACTGAACAAGATTATATGTATTTTTTTTTCAAACACTCTGTGTATTGTTCTGCTGTCTTTTGGTTGTGTTCCATTCAGTCAGTGTCCTCGCATTTTCTTGTTGGCCTGGGCATCAAAGCAAAGAATTATAGTGACGTTTCACTTTGTGAATGCGAGTTGCACGCAAGCATATCGTATCGGTGCTATTCCCATACGCTTGCGCGTGACCCACATTCCCATAGTTGCGGGTCGGTCGACTCAAGCTCTGACTGCCGCCACTTGCGTTGCTGCTTCATCCTCACTCAGCATTTAGCCTCTCAATCGCCAGACGAACCCGGTACATCTATAGTGCACACAGAAGCCATAACAACTGCCAGAGAAGGTGAACCCAGCCAGCGCCTCCTAGATAGCAGGCCTGTGCACTATGCTTCGTGGCATCATGTTACGTGGACCGAAATTTCCATCGCCACGCCCGGTGTGACGAAAGCGGTGACGTCAAAATCACCGCGGCTTGCTCAGGAGCGTCCCCATTAGATTGTATGACAGTCTGACAAGGTAGCATGACATCACAGATCGAAAATGCATCGACCTTGTGCTATCTAGGAGGTATTGACCCAGCACACCAACACCTGCCCTCCTCCTTCATGATGCTCCTCCTCCTCTCTGCCTCGCTACTCCTCTCCATCTCCAGGTGCCCTCCTCGACTGGCGCTCGTTTCCGTCCCAGCTCGGCAGCTTCCAACCTATACCAGTGTCATACATACGCTTCTGATCACGATCAACAATGGTCGCTGCTACACAGTCTAATGATCCGGATAAAGTTATCCTCTGCAGATCAGAACTGCAATTCTCAGAACTGCATAATGCCTTGGCTACAAATTCAGATTGGCAAAATACGGTCAAATTTTGACAATATTTCAATTTTTCAGCTTACAATTGCTGATGAAATGGTTTACAAGCGTTTTTTCATTGAGCTGTCCTCACTTTTTTTTTTGCCATTTTCAAAATTCTGTGCTAGAGGGCTCAGACGTCGGCCTGCCATTACGGTCAAGAGGCTGATCGTGATTGTCCGAATATGGATCCTACAAGATCACGATTGCAAATCACCATGCAGCAACACTTGATCCGGATCAAGCTCAATCCGGATTGGCCTCGATCGTGATCAGAAGTGTACGTGTGACACCAGTTTTAATCTCGCCGATTTCACCGACGGGGCATGTACCCCTGAGCACAAAAAAATTCCGCACACTTTGTGCGTTGAATGTACAGGCATCAGCACACATGTTGCTCCTACCGACCTTCAGAAAATTTAGTCACATGCATTGCACGTGTGCTCAGAGTCGTTCAGTACAAATCGCATTGCAGCTATGTCTTGGGCATAAGCGTCAAAACTTGTACAAGGGTGTACAGAGGGTAAGCAGTTGATTCCACAAAGTACAATTGATGTACGCACACATGCACTCAGCATTGTGCAAAGGAGCAGCATGTGAAAGAGATTAGTCATCAGCATGCTGCGCAGAACACGTTCCCATCGTTTGGTGCTGTGAACCAGGAAGCACATATGGTAGTAGCATGTTTTCCAGTTGAACATGCATAGGTGGGGGACTTGAGGACAATCTGACAAAATACATACGTGCTGAAACATACTTGCCAACTCCCGAAATTTTCGTAATGTTTATGAATTTGAGCTCTTGTTATAATTTTGCAAATGTTGCATCATGTTCTGAAAAAAGAATTCTGTTTCTGAAAACATGTCACACATCGGTCTCTGTACCTTCCGTTGAAGTCTTATGGTGAAAGGATGCAAGAGGGACACTTGCTTCGAGCAAGCTCATATAAACAGTTCCGGAAGCAGGCGAAATCGGCAACAGGTAAGTTGCTGAAGAACTCGCATGTGATCAAAAACAGTTTGTTGCTTGTCATTAGTTGCTGTTCCCTAGAAGTTTGCTGTTGCCTGGTGCGCTGTGCCTACAGTTAAATCCTCGTTACTCAAGTGTGTATGTATTCCAGGAAAGACTGTGTGTGCTCAGGGTAAGCTTTAAATTTTCTTTCTATCTTTCCCTCCCCTGCCTTAAGCGAGATTATATAAGGTAAACTTGACAGGTTGGCTGTTATGCCATAACATTCCACAACATCTGGCAAGCAAACCCTCAGAAGCACTACACCCGACGACAACTTTCTGTGGCAACATAGTGATAGCTATGGAGCCGAAGCACGAATTTCTTCACTGTGCGTACGCACGTAGTCCGGGGATGGAAGAAACTGGAAGCTGCGTAACGTAAAAAAAAAAAAAAGTTCACTTTATTATTTTTTTTGAGGATTTATTTCATAGCAAATAAAAGGTTTGCTTAGGAAAATGATTTTCGTTTCTTGCTGTTCCTAGTTTTCTGGCTTTCTGGTGTCCATGTCTGGTATTCTTGGTCCTATATACCACCAGCAAAACCTTAGGACTACTTGGTGTAGCAATGCAAGGGCAGATGCTCTGCACTCGTGGGCGCGTGAGCATAGCTTTGGCTGTGCTGCCACAGAATGTTGTGTGCGAGTATAGTAGGTTCCACATTTTTCTATGGTGGCCCTTCTTACCATTCGGTCAACAAGGTCTGCTTAAATTTGCATCACTCAAATAAACAGTTGCCTTATATACTTTGAAACTGAGACTTTCTTTGTTAGTAATGCAATCAGCATGGCTGTTGGCAACCTGTGGCCAACTATGAGGGAAATTGGATTCCACTAGAACGCGACTTGCCTGGTGTAAAGTCAATTGATGTGCGATGGTCTTTCTTGAGAGCTTACATTTTGACTACTGACTGCAGGGAAGCGCTCTAGCACCTATAAATATAGGTATGCTTGAACAGCACCAACACTGGGGAGCATGGCTATAGCATGGCGTGGAAACTGTGAAGTCTATAGCGGCATTGGGACGTGTGCGTAGTCTATACCAACACTAATTTGTTAGGCAACTATTAATGGAATCTCGGCACTCCCTATCTTGCTTGCAGCATTATGTAAACTATCCAAACCGGCAGGTATGTAAATATACTGAAGCAAGGTATGTAAATGACTGCCTGATGGAGCACATGCATGTGCTAAATGTACCGTATATACTCGAATCTGGCGCGCACTTTTCTGATATAACGGGTCCAAAATTGCCAGGCTTAGCTTGGTTAAGCCAAGAATGCGTTGCATATTGCGCGGTCTTTTTTTTTTTTTGAGGGCGAGGTATTGCTTGGCAGCACTGGCAGGTATAAAAAAAAACTGTCAATCATAGCGCAGCGCCCCTAGCGGGAGGAGCGGGAGTCAGGTGGTGGCTGCGGCCGCGCGCGAGTTGGGGCCCAGCTTTTCCTCCGTGACGTCACGCGCTGGCGCAGCGCCCCTAGCGGGAGGAGCGGGAGTCAGGTGGTGGTTGCGGCCGCGCGAGTTGGGGCCCAGCTTTTCCTCCGTGACGTCACGCGCCGGCGCAGCGCCCCTAGCGGGAGGAGCTGGAATCGGGTGGTGGCTGCGGCCGCGCGCGACTTGGGGCCCAGCTTTTCCTCCGTGACGTCACGCGCCGGCGCAGCGCCCCTAGCGGGAGGAGCGGGAGTCAGGTGGTGGCTGCGGCCGCGAGAGTTGGGGCCCAGCTTTTCCTCCGGCTGTCGTGACGTCACGTCACGTGGTTGCGCTAAAGGTCAATGGTGGCTGCCCGGCCGCGCCCAAGGGCTGAACTGAGTGATTGCAATATGCAACGCATAAAAATGCGTGCGCGTTAGAATCGAGTACGACCCTAAATCTGCGTTACCACATCGCCATCGGCATTTCAAAATGGCCACCTCGTATGCGCTTCGAGCCTAGCAACCGTAGCCTTCTCCGTGTGCTTAATCAGTGCTTCTTTTGGCGTAGGTTGGTGCACCGTCTCCCCGTTTTGTGCATGGCGTTTTCTGCATCAGCATGGAAGTGCCGACTGCTGGGACATGCGGAGCTCATCGCGATGCCGCAACTAAAAGGAAAGCGGTCATGTGTGCGGAGACGGACGGAAATCGGTCCTGCATCACGGGCATTCGGAGTTCCCAAAACTTGCGTGCGGGACTGACGCAAACAGGAGAGGCGTTCTACACCGGCGGCTGCCGCGTACGGCGCGTTCGCGCGGCCCCTATCACTCTTGGGCAAAGTTACACCCTTTGGGGTGCCCCTTCTGCCACACAACGATAATCGTTATCTGCCTTGATGCGTTTCCTTTCTTGAAAACGCCGCGCCCGCTACTTTCCTGTCGGGAATGCTATCGTGCTGATAACGCACATGTCGTTCGTTACTGGAAAGTAGCGGGCTCGCAGCGTTGCAGAAAGGAAACGCATCAAGGCAGATGACGATTATCATTGTGTGGCAGAAGGGGCACTCCAAAGAGTGTAACTTTGCCTTGTATGTACACTCTAAAAACAGTTGCAACTTTTGGGGTGTATATTTGCCACAGAACGATAATCGCCATCTGTCTTGCCCGCATTTCCTTTCTTTAACTCTGCGAGCCCGGTATACTTTTCGGTAACGAACGGCATGCGCGTTATCAGCATGACAGAGCATTCCCGACAGGAAAGTAGCGAGCGCCGAGTTTTCAAGAAAGGAAACGCAAGCAACGCAGATGACGATTATTGTTGTGGGACAAATATACACCCCAAAGGATGCAGCTGTTCTTAGAGTGTATATTGAAAGCGGTCTGCGACGGAGACAAGACTCTATACGCATCTAGGCGCACCGTGCTGTGTTCTCGTACTCTTCGCGTCGAAGCCAGAGGCCGCACAAAGGTCAATTCCCTCGCTTCTACTGCTTCCTCACTCCAGCGTTTTGATAAAGTTTCCGCGGTCGTTGAGTGAGTCGTGTTCATGTTTGCTTGTTCGATGGGGGCGAAATGCGAAAACACCCGTGCGCTTAGATTTAGGGGCACGGTAAAGGAGTACTGACACAAAAATTTGAAGTCGAGATAACTTGTGAGATCGATTTAGTGGGTCACACACACATCGTGTGTAAAATATCAGCGGCGAATATCGCTTAGAACATATTTAAAATCAATTTTAAAGTACGTGCGCGCAGTCAACCGTAAAACAGAGCACCTCGCGACATTGACATCACCCGGGTCTGTAAATAGCCAAGAAAACGCTACGTCGTGTGGCTACGTCACGAATTTTCGTTGGCTGCCGTGCGGCTTTACACGTGCTCTTTACACGTGCTCGCCGTCGCCGGCCGCAATATCCGAGTCGCTGCTCTCCAGTGGGTCAAATTGAAAGTGATTGGCCACGTCTAATACGGCGGCGACTCCCACATGCAGGAAATCGTCGCCGCTGGACGACGAAAACGAGGACGACGATGATGGCGAGGACATGGCAAACCACCTGCAGGCGTAGCAGACGACTAGCAACACGAAGCTCCCGTGCCGGCGCGCCGCACGCTGGCTTCGCGGCAGAGCATACGTCATGGCTTTTTGCGAACACGTGACCACTTTGTTTACACTCCCGGTGGACCGTTTCGTTGCTCTCTGAAACCGAAACTTGGACTGGTCGCTACAAAAAAGACTGCAGATAATTACCTGTCGCGCTCTGAAGTAAATGAGGTCTCGTGCCGTGATTACTGGGTCATTAACTACTTATTAAAGCAGAAAAAACCACATGGATTTTTTTTTGTGTCAGTACTCCTTTAAAGAACCCCAGGTGGTAGAAATTTCCGGAGTCCTCCACAACGGCGTGACTCGATCATAATCAAAAAGTGGTTTTGGCACGTAAAACCCCATAATTTAATCTTTAATTTCATATTTCCTTGTGCGCGCATTACACAATGCTTGTTAATTTAGTTAGTAAGCGAATGTTCAAAAGTTTATGCGGCCGATAAAACCTCTATACTTACTTTTCGTATAGCTGTCTACTGATTTGCTATCGTATTAGATGCTTCGCCTTTCGGGCGAAACTGCGACTTATTTTTTTTTTTATCGCAACTTCAGTGCATTGGGAGTAAATCGTTTGCTTTTTTCCAAACGAGAGAAAGTTGTGTTTCTGTATGAAAGAATGAGATGCGCGGTATTCTAAAGGACTTTTCTTTTTTTTTAGGTCACGTCATACAGGTGTGCGTTACAATCGATCGGGCCCGTTGCAATCGAGTAAATGCGGTGTTCGCATACTTGGAAGGTATGTGGCCACATTTTTTTTTTATCCATTCATTGCCTGCACTTGTGGCTCAGCCGTGCTACGATACACAGGTAATTGCACATATGTTTGCTGTAGTGTTTTCCACAGCTACTGATTTACCAGTAGGTCTAGCGACCTTTTTTCAAATTTTTAGCTTCGGAGATGCATGCTCGAGCTTTGCGTGTTACAAGCGTCTTTTATACGTCAATCTAAGTAATGTGCCATTTACGGGCAGAATACCCGTTAAGCGTCCGCAAAGAGAACGTGGTCCGTCAACGGGAAAATCATTACGAATCGGGGGCTCTGCGTAGAACCCCCTATAGTCGCAAAGGTGTGTGAATAGAGAGTTATATAGTTTAGGGGACGCAAGCGGCTTGCGTACGCAAGAATAGGGCCGACAGCACTGCGCATGCGCAGTACCGCCGCCCCTAGTTCTTGCATACACAAGCCGCTTGCGTCCCCTAAACTATATAACTCCATCGCGTCGCCGCTACTTTAGACATAGCATTTAGAAATTAGCGATCTAAAACTAGCGAGCACACGAGGGAGGAAATGAGCGAGGGAGGGGCTTTCCACATAAACGTGCCGTATGCTCAATGTTTGCGCAGGTCTGAGCGACATATGTTTGTCTTTTTTGTTTCGTGTCACTTTCAGCTACATACTGCTACACAGCTGTGGCATTTACAGGAGAGTGGGGAACTGAAACATACTAGCCGATAAGAACGCCGTAGCCGAGTTTCAACAACAAATGTCCATCCGCTAGGGCAGGTCACGCACCTGCACGCACCTGGCTGACCTTCGCATCAAGCGCCGCACTCTGTGCTCGACCGTGAAAGAATGTCGCTCCGTATAACGTAGCGACGTTACCTGCATAGAGTCAACAGACAACGAAGCCAAAAGGATTGCACTGAAATCATTGTCTGTCGGCTTTATATGGTCGTCTATCCTGGAAGGGCAAAGCGACCCTCGGTTTGCCCTTCCTCTCGTTCAACCTAATGGTTGTACGTCATCGTCATCATCATTATATTTATGTACATTGCCAGGACGAAGGCTTCTTCCGGCGATAACCGATTACCCTCCGTCTCATTACCAGTTACAATTACCACCTGTCGGTGTATCTCATAGACGCCGTCGTGACACGAATGCCGTATATTTGGCCGGGTGCGAGTATGATGGAATGCTTCAAGCTCATGCAATGCCTGGGACGTCACGCGCCGAAGCGTGACTAGTAACCTCCTCAATTGTCATTGCCGGATGTACGTTCAAACGTGGCATGTTACACGGTCAGAGCACCCTCCAGTAAGAGAAGGCGTGCGTGCATCAGTCTGAAACAAGCGAACGTATACGAAGGAGGAATGTGCGCGAGACTTTATGCTTATCGCTAACATGGGCAATCAGATGACTGTTTCCGCAAATCCGATTGATGTGCTCTTTCTTTCTTTTTCATCGTGATTGGCTACGCGGCTGTGGTCCTTGTGAGAGTCACAAAAGGAAATAAATAACAAAATACATACAAGCCGAGCAGAACGATGGAGCCGAGTTTTACCGACGCTTAATTGTGGAGATAGACATCCGCTCGCGCAAGTCGAGTGCGTGGCTAACCTTGGCATCAAGCGCCGCACTCTATGCTCGTCCGCAAAAGGACCTCTCTCTCTCTCTCTCTCTCTCTCACACAGCCCCCTCGTTGCCGTCCCCAAACGTATCCTTATATTTGTACTTTATATTGGTGCGCTCCTGCCATTCGCCGAGGCTGTCGGCCTCGCCGACCGCCTTTAGCTCCATCACATTTCCGCGGCGTGCTGCTGTTTCTGGTGCTCTTTCTCTCCCCCTACTTTCATTCCCTACCCCCTGTGCAGCGCGGTTGAGGTGTCCTCTGCTGAGAGACAGTTACTGCGCTGCACTTTACCCCAACCTTTCCTTCCCTTCATCAAGAATCTCCTTCTCTCAATTTGTACTTTATATTGCGTTCAAAGCCACCTACTCCGCCGAGATCGTGTTTTGTTATACAGGAATTGAGCTAGTTAGCAGCGGCGTATACAGCCCGCGCTGTTCGTCCCTCGCAGTCGACGACTCTTCCAAGCTAACCGATCACTGCGCCAAGAGTTGCTCCGGCTTCAATCATGCTGGAGGCGGTGACGTGGAAGGGCGCGATCACGGCGCTGATCGTCGCAATTGCGGTACCGCTGCTGCACTACCTGTGGTTCTCGCTGCGGAGGATGTTTCGACCCGACCTGCCGCCTGGACCGCGAGGCCTGCCCCTCCTAGGCTACCTGCCCTTCATGACCGAGCACGGACACCGGGACATCGAGACGCTCAAGCAGAAGTACGGCAACGTGTTCGGGTATGTTCCTGCAGCCTAAGTACGTTTTGTCTTGTTTTGTCTTGTATGCTAAACAGTGGCGCATGCCCGCTATGATGAATTGGCCAAAAAGAGAGGCGGTTTTCCGTATGCTTATAAGAAGTACAGCAAAACTAGATTTGAATAGTAGAGCGTGGAACTAGAGAACTGTAATTTATAGAAGAAGAAGAAGAAACTTTGTTAAAGAATAGTCCGGCAGTTCTTGCTGTGGTGGCCTCAGGTGACGGCTCGAAGTCCTTGGACTCGAGCGGCATCTTCGGCTTGCCGGACGGCCCAGAGCTGGTCTGCCAGCTCTGAACTTTTGATAGCCGCCTCCCAGCGGCGGCGACGCCTACGGAGAAGGTCCCCGGCGGCTTCCGCATCCGGGACGGCGTCGGGAAGTATAATGAAAATGTTGTTAGGAATTTTGATAAAATAAGTTAACGTAGTGAAATGAAATGATCTTCTTCTTCTTTCTGTTTTTAAAGTTAGAACGGATCCATTAGCCGCAGAAAACCGAAGCACCGTTCTGTACAAAAGAAAATTGAAACAGCTTGATCACTTTTACTCTGGCCACGGGAAGCGCAAAAGAAACGCATATACTATGGGGTTTTAGGCGTGCATTATACCACGATCTGATCGTGACGTACGCCGTATGTGGGGCTCCGGAGTAATTCGGACCCCCTGGGGCTCTTTAACGAGCCCGCAATACAGCGTTCTTGCGTCCCGCCCCCATCGGATTGCAGCCGCCGCGTCCTGGAGCCGAACCCGCGACCTCGGCCTCGCCAGCGCAATTTGTGCAATGCCGTGTAGCTGCAGGGCCACACTGTAAGATAATTTACACCCTTAAACGTGAAAAAGGGTAGGTAACTCCCTAAAGGTGTGAGTTTAGACACACTTACACCCTTTTTCACGTTTAAGAGTGTAAATTATATTACATGTGTAGCGCGTCGGGTTGTAGAGAGTACATTCGGGAGTACGTTCGGATCACGGAGTGTATACGTTGCCTTGAAAACTCCGGCCACAATTCGTAAATAGCTATATGGGCCGAAAAGTATATAATTAGAAAAGTGAATTAGTGATTTTTAATTAATTGACTTTACGCTTTGACTTTTCGTGCGAGTAATGTCTTCTAGTTTGAGTAATACCGTTAAAAAATAACTAGAGTTATGCTGTCTGTCCCAGGCGATCTTAAAATTCTGCACAGCCTAAAAGCAACAACAGTAACAACACACGCCCTAAGTAAAACCTTGCTATAACAAAGTTGAAGGAGGAGACACGAATTCCTTCGTTATATCCGTTATTGCACTTACTGCACTATGTACCTCTATGACGATTTTAAGGCGAATTTCATTTACTTTGTTATATCCATTATTTGGTTATATCTAGTTCCGTTGGGTATCTGTATTTTTCACTCATGTGCTTTAACGTGCGACAAAGAGGTAAATGTTTTTCTTTTTCTTTTTTTTTTTGTAGACTCCAGTTCGGTTTCCGGTACGTGGTCTTCCTGTGCGACTTCGGCTCCATAAAGGAGGCCCTCTGGAACGACGCCCTGCTCGACCGGCCCCATGAATTACCCGACAACGTCCACGAGAAATTTCAAAGTAAGCGCGTTTGTCTCAGTTGTAGAAGACAGTACTTTGCCCGCCAGTGTGGCTGTGGTATAATGTCACTGTCACCCACTAGCATGTAACGAACATCGATAGCGGTTTCTTCAAATCAGTCACCCTTGCCTCATGAGCAACAAGCAGTACATCCACAGCATATCGCGGCATCATCTGCCCAATCACCCATCAACATCCGGTGAACACCCAACGAACCTTGATTGTGGCAGTGGTGTTGGGGGCATTGCCAGAGGCAAGGTTATAGCCTGGCAATCGCTCCGCCTCGGCGTCCCAATCCGTGTCGTGAAAGTGCGTCACCGCGAGTCCGTCAGTTCGTGTCTCTCGCAGAAATATGAGCAGATGGTGCGCGACATCTCTTAGCGCGCGCTATCCGTGGACCTTCCCGGGAAAATTAAAAATTATACACCTGCTATTCACTCGAGTGAGGAAACCCTTGTAGAGCCGTGGTGAACGAGACGGTACACGTCTCTTCAGTAACGAGGTCTAGTTCATTTATGTTCAAAGGGGAGAGAATTAAGCGGGCGGCCGCATCGCGCCGGTTGTGGCGAGAGAGAGAGAGATAGAGAGAGAGAGAGAGGAGAAAAGAGCGAGAACAACTGGCGAGAATTAGTATAGGGAGAAGTGCGGTACGCGTGGACCAAGTGCGAAAGGAAAGCAGTAAACAAAGTAACGAGAAAAGGGATCTCGTGCACTAAACGACGTTCGGCACAGCGAGTCGGATCGATGTGTCCATGTGCCTGGTGCGCGGCTCTAGTCACCGCCGGAATTTCAACGTCCCACCACTGGCTGCCCTCACACGTCGGTGTATCCGCGATAACGATCGAGGAGGCGGATACCTGCGCTAAAGCTGCCCACCATGATGTAGTCCCGGTTATCAGACCAGTAGCGGCTTCGGACTACACGAGACTAAGGTGCCTGCTTGCGTGCATTCACCTGGACCCCGGAGTGGCTAGTGGCAGGGCCCCCAAGCCGCTTCCCGAGACTGGCCTCTCCAGAAGAGACCGTTCCACGATCCTGCGCTTGCGGGCCGTCTGTACGCCAAGGGCCGCGCCACGTCGCCTGCCTGCAACAGGTGCGGGGACCCCGAGGCTCTGGGGCACCTTCTCTCTGCCTGCCCATCCTTGGCGCAGGAACGCTCCATAGATATCAACACTTACAGACGCCACGGCCTTCCTGCGGCCACAGAGACTGACCATGCTGTTGCCGGTGTGTCCCCGGCTACCTGCGCTGCGAAGCTGGAGTTTATACATTCCACTGGAGTAGACACCGTGTGAGCGCCCGCTACAACGCTGGCCACGTTAAAGCCCCTTAAACTTCGTTAAGTAGCGACACTCTCCTCCTCCGCCTTCCCTCCTCCTCGTTTCTCTTCTCTTTCACGCTCCCTCCTCGACCGTGGCGCCACCTACACTGCTCGAGCGTAGCAACGACGCCAACATGCGATCCTCGCCACTCCGCAGACGCTTCTCGAGCAAAAATGGCGCTGAAGCAAGGCGCGAGGGCCCACGTGATGCTATTAGGCCAATACCGACGCGGAGTCGGCCTCGACCACAGAGCGCGAGTAGGAGGCGGCATTCTTCAAAGCGTGGCACTACTTTACGGAGTTCAAGGGGTTTTAGGCCACGTTACTCAGGACTGCCACCTGTCGCGCATAGTGGAATGGAGAGGCCACATTCTCCCTCTTTCTCTATCATCTTTCACTTCCCACTCACCCTCCCCTGAGGACGCTTCGCCGTGCTCCCTCACGGGTTGCAGAATCAAGCGTCTTTCCTTTCTTCGGGTCACCATCACTCACGAAGGTCCGCTCACGGGGGGTCCGTGGGACGCCCCGCGGAGTTGTTTGTGAGTGCGGGGGTGGTGCGCTGCTCCATCGCCGCGCCGCTACACCTTCTTCTAGGATATAGCGTCGGAAACCTCCCGTGGTGGCGTAGTGGCTTCGGCATTGCGCCGCCACCACTACGCGCTTTCGGGCCCAGTCACCGCGGGACGGATTCACAAAGATTTTTGTGTTCGTAAGAATTTTTTTCTGATTGGTCTCAGGCTACACTAATATTATGTTCGCTGTCGCTGCGGGACGTTTTCTTTTTTTGTTTTGGAATTTGACCAGCGTAAGAACTTTTTTTGTGTATACGGGCCTAGATATCTAGCGGCTTGACACCTCACTCTCGAGCAATTGCGCATGTCGGGGTTTTACTTGTTACGCGTCCTCTAGAGAGCGTTCTGCCGCAAAATCGCTTCAGATCGGCTCATGAATAGCCGAGATATAAATATTTCCGTCCCGCGAACCGATGACTTCAGGAGGCGAGCTCCCCTGCAAAGCGACACGATCTCTCCACTTGCCCCGTCTAGCCTCTTCTGCAAGCGAAATTGCTTCCCTGCGTTCTCCCATACCGGACCTCGAGGATCGCTTGCCGCTGACGTCATAGGCCCCTCCTTCATTTTTTTTCTCCTCGCTTTCTTGCGGCGCGGCGCACTTCCGCTGACGGCGTCGCGGGCGATCTGTTAATTGTGATTGTCTCGCTTCGCGTAGCGCTCAATTTTGCGCGCTGTGCACGAGGACACCTGACTAGCGGTACAAGTCTGTGCTACACGAATACTGAGGCAGACACAAGCGGATCACAGAGCATGATCCCGCGCTGGAACACGGTAGAAAAAGATATAGTCTCAGTGTTTGCGCGCGCGACTACATGACGTGGCAACAAGCAGACGAAACGGAAGTACATCTCTCTTGCTGCGGCGCGAAGCAAAACAAAAACATGCGGACATTCGGTTTGTACGTTTTATTTTAGCTCTAAGCTTTAAGTCGTCCGTTCTAGCAACACATTACAAAAATGACATATGTTGCCTTGAATAATTCTCGAAGTCACGTGTCACCACGAGCGACGTCACAGCGCAAACACGTGTGCGTAGGCGCACTGGCACGTGTACGTCATCCTCCGGCTTAGAGCGTGGCGGCCGCGAGGAAAAGGGAAAACGGCGTTCGGTTTGAAATTTCAAATATTTACGCGGCGCGTAGCGATTTAATACTTGGCAGACACGATCGTTATCGCGCATTGTATGCTCTGCGCTTGTCAGCTCAAAATGGCCAGACCTGGCGAGGGCCCCTTTAAAGTTTCCCTGTCGCGTTCAATTTCGTAGTACCTTCCGTGCAGTGAAACATGATCACTCGGAAGGCTTTGAAGCAGATAATGTACCTTAGAAGTTGCTCGCGGACATTACGGATACTTAGTCGATATTTCTGGTGATAGTACGAGCAGCTTGGCAGATAAGTCTCCAGGCGCGGAAAGGGAATATGAAGTTAAGCCGGATTGAATACACCACTGGAGCACCAATGGTGATGACGCCACACTGAAGTTCTCTCACTAGCTGCTTGTGACGTCACGTGTTTTCGCCGCGTGTATGCTACTGACTAGTTACTGCAAATTAAAGGACCCAAATGTTCAACCTAGGGAGCTTCGAGAAACTTTTCTTGATCAGAAACGACCCAAACTTGCGAAAATACTTTGAAAACTGTGACGTCTGACTATGTACCATGACAGCGCCGAGGTTTGACCGCGAAGTTGATAACGAG
Organism: Dermacentor albipictus; assembly: GCF_038994185.2. Classification (NCBI taxonomy): domain Eukaryota; kingdom Metazoa; phylum Arthropoda; class Arachnida; order Ixodida; family Ixodidae; genus Dermacentor; species Dermacentor albipictus. Next base: position 117,923,814 of record NC_091825.1, on the reverse strand, counting down.
AAGCTTTGCCCTTAATAATGATCCTACCTTTCTGCTAACATCGCAGCACCTTCAGCGATTACCGTGCGCGTATAGACACCTTACTTACATAGTAACAAAACTATAGACAGCCTGTGGCTCACAAGTTTACAATATCACCAGATCAGAAGTTACCTAAACAACGATAAAGATATGGAGGAAATTACTAGAAACCGTAAGTATGAAAAACAATAAAGCGAGAAGTAAGTCAACTACTTCTCGCCTAATTTCTAACCTCTCAAATCTACTGGATAACCACCGTTTTTTTGTTTCAGTAAACTCTAGTGTGTATAGTTTTCTATTTACTTATGTAAAAATGAATATATTTAGAGTGCTCTTCACTGTTCATGTTGCTTGTACGTTTCTCACGTGTCGTGCGTGCTTGCATTTTCATCCGTTATTCACTGCGTATTTTGCGTATATTTCCTTTAAATGTACTAGATGAACGTTTATATTAAGCTGTCACAGTTTTTGTGCAACTGTATAGTCCCCGTTAAATTAAATTATGGGGTTTTACGTGCCAAAACCACTTTCTGATTATGAGGCACGCCGTAGTGGGGGACTCCGGAAATTTCGACCACCTGGGGTTCTTTAACGTGCACCTAAATCTAAGCACACGGGTGTTTTCGCATTTCGCCCCCATCGAAATGCGGCCGCCATGGCCGGGATTCGATCCCGCGACACTCCGTGCTCAGCAGCCACTGAGCAACCACGGCGGGTATAGTCCCCGTTATGGGGGCGCCGAAGGCGTTGCTGCCTTTTGTCATAGCTCCCTTTTTAAAAGTGCGAAGGTGCACATTCGAATGCAGTTATCAATTGCATTCAAACCAATTCAAAATTGTCCTTAATTTTCCCGTTAATAAGCAATGGTTTCCTGCCAAACAAATCAAAATCTATCCTCGGAAGACTACTTAGCCATGACTAAAAGCTAGTTTCCCGTCGCTCTTCCTGGCCTCTTTTGGCAAACGTTGAGTTATTAGAGCAGGACACGAAAGAGAAAGAAAGAGAGAGATGTAACGATAGTTTAATGAAGACTTAATAGCAGGGACGTTGAACGGAGAGGATTCTCTCTGCCCTGTACTGGGCTGAAGTGGAAAGGGGGAGATAGAGAAATAAAGCAGAGAGGGATGATGGATGATGAATAGGCATCCGCTGTCAGGTGTAGTACATGCGTACGTATCTTCGAGAAATTCTCAACAGCAAAACCATGCATGGTATATCGTGTGCAGAAATACACAACACACTGCATAGTGTGTTGTGTATAGTGTATAGTGTGTTGTGTGTGTAGTGTCACACCCGGTGGGTTGACTCATGGCATTTTTCACTGGTCGATCTGGAGCAGGCCGGCGAAATCCTCGCGCGAGCGCTCGGGTTTCACAAATCCGAATCGGCCAGCGGAGCGCAAGAACGCTCCGCCGGGAATCGCACAGGAAGTCTGCGTACACGTGACACAAACCGGTTCCGGAAACCATGCCCGACTTCCGCTCTGTACGTTTCCACGGCAACCAAACTCTGCCGTCCCCCGTGCGTAATTTGATCGCGGTAGTCGCAGAGTCCGTCATTTCCATGTCGCGCCCGCAAGGATTGTCCACGGACAACGTGCATAGAAGGCTTCGTACAGCACCTGCGTCACCTCGTAATCGCTATAGCGCGAGCTCTCATCGCTAAACGCGAGCTCTGCAGCAGCACCGAACGCAGCCATCTTGCGAAGCAACACAATGTTGTGCGTGCCGACCGGGTACCGATTTCGCTCGAAGACGGGAGTGACGCGAGCTATTTCCGCCAGGATCCGCGCCTCGGCGGCGGAGCGAGTGAGAGCGATCAGGCGCGGAGCGAGTTGATCCGAAACGACCAGTGGAACGCGCGAACCCGCTCCAGATCGACCAGTGAAATTCGGATTCGTTGCCGCGGAGCAAGAAATCCTGCTTCGAATCGACCAGTGAGAAACGCCATTAGTCGATATATTTTACGTTCTGTTGCTGAGCAGAAGGGCGTGCTTTCGATTCCGTGCTGTAGATGCCTCAGTCATTCCATAAATCAACGTTCTGTTTTGAAACAGCCGAGGTTGATAAGGCAAAAGTAAGGCTTGACACCGGCAACATTCTCCAACTTAAACATAAAAAAAAAATCATGGGCGAGTACAGTACAGTGTGCACCAGGACCGGAGATCGTGTCGTTCATCTCTTTTTCTTTCTTTCATATTTTTCTTTTTGGTACTCGAATTCTGTTTTATGCTGCGATCGCGTAACAGCGAAGCTCTTAACCGCGCGTTCCTCATGCAGGCCTGATTGTGGCCAATGGGCCGCGTTGGAAGGAACAGCGCCGGTTCACAATGAGGACGTTCAAGGCACTGACGCAAGCTCTCGAGAAGCATATACACGTGAGCAACCGCTACGGCTGTCCCCCCGCCGACTTCCTCTTGGCGTCATGTTATTGTTACTTAAAAAAATAAGATGTGCCGAAACCATAGACAAAGGCCTCTTCATCGTGATCGCATAGGCTGACGACCATGTATTTCTGAGAGTTGCAGACGACCGGCAGACGATGATAGCCTCACCCACAATGACAAACGAAATAATATTTTCTTGCAAAAATAAAAGAAAGGAGTCTTATATTAGAAATTCATACAAATTTGATGAGTATTTTGAACCCACCAATGACAACTCTTGCCGTGATAAGAAGCTTGGTATAGGCCAGCGAGAACGCATAAAAAACAGTTTAAAAAAAACTAGACGGTTGGCGGCGCGTTGAAGTTCTCGCACAACCTCGCCGCGACGCTATATATATTGATCGAATCTGCTCGAGACTAGTTAATTTTTCACCGGTAGAGGCGAACCACATTCTTTTTTGAAAAATGCTCTAGACTGAACTTCGCACCCTGAGCTTGAACCCTATAAAAGCACTTGGCTTCTATACGATATACCTAGCTCGGGCAATCCTTTTATTGACCGCGAATTTCGCTCTAATAATAGGCTCGTCACCGTCAGAGTATTTAGCTGCAGGAAGGTGTCCGTGATTTCACCGGGGGGAGGGGGGGTGGAGTTGATAATGGATCCAGGCACAGCAACGCACGGTTCCCGATAATAGCAGATAAAGAAACATGAAACTTCATGCAACGGGCGAAGCTGGCGCCGGGCCGGGGGGCGCGCGCGGAGACAGTCGAAGGTGAGGGAGTTGTGAGGGAGGGCAAGGTGGGAGGTCTTGAGAGAACGGGAGAAAGAACACGGCCTCCTGGATCGGCGGCGCGGGCGTGCGCCGATCTATGAGGACGCGCAAGGAACGCGGATTTACTTTCCCGCTCTTCTCATGGGTGACCCCAATTACCACTGCCACCCAAGCGGCGGAGTTTCCGAGGCCAGGCACAACAACGATGCAATTGTGTTGCAACCCGAGATCGTAGAGTACCTGATAAAAAAAAAGAGAGAGAGAGAGAGAACGTCGTTTACCTTGCCCTGTCTCTCTTCCTGTCGCTTAAGTGTTGTGAGCCATCGGCGACCATGATACGTGGCACATGAACTTTGCATAGCCGTCCGAAGTAGCTACATTCCCACTGCGGGCGCAGAAGTTCTTATCGTAACTTCAGCGGAACTTGCGCTATCGCGGGCGAAATCGCGATCGAATTGCGTTGCCATTCACGAAGAACGCACGTGCTGATATCACAACCATATCAGGAAAGCAAGCCAAGCGAGCAGGGAATTGCGTCTTTCACAAGGACCTTTTGTTTTACTGAACCTTCGCGGACGGAACCACTACCGCATGCCGAACGAACTGTCCGACTTGGTTCGTGAGCTGGGGTCTCGCAAGGGCGAGCCACTGGCCATCTCCTCGTTGGTGATGTCCAGCACGTCCAGCGTCATCGCGGCGCTGGTGTACGGCCGGACGTTCGAATGCGGCAGCCCCGAGCGTGTCGAGCTGGACGAGTTCGCCGATGGGATCCCGTCGTTGGCGGCACAGATGTCGGCCATCAACTTCTTCCCGTGGCTGCGCAGAGTGCTCTCCATCCTTCGCATGGGAGCATGCGGGAGGCTCAGGAGCGCCATGATACGAAGGGATCGCCTCTTAGAGTGAGTAGGCTGGCCAAGCAGCTCAAGATCGGGGTTACGGGGTACTACCAGAGATTCTATACTTGCGATGACAAGTTGTGCGTCTTTGTACTGGTTCGCGAGATTGCTTGGCTGGAGACTTTTGTACGTCATGTGCGCTTCCGAGATGGGTAATCGTGCGAAACTTGCGATAGCCAGTTATGCTTAGTGTTTGCATTGGTTAGTGAGGCGCCTTGTCTGAAGCTGCGTGTGTGTCGCAGGTGCCTTCGAGGTGTGTAATCGCTCAAAATTGTACTTCTTTAGTGTTTTGACTGGTTCATGCCATCTTGGCTGAAACCCTTTGTATGTCCTAATGACCAAGAAAGACAAAATATGGGAGAAAGCGCGAAGGTCGTCACCGATATTTCGCAGGCAACAGCAATAATTCGCAGACTGCCTGATATAGATGGCGCCACAATGGGCGCTGCGGAAGATTTGCTGAGTTAGCTCAGAGGCTTCACCAAGGAGCATAGCTCTGCGCCTTGCTAGCGCAAGGTGGTCAGCATGTGCCTGAATTAAGCGCTGCTTGATTGACTAGAGAATATACAAGTATACCGGCTAGCGTTACCGTATGCATGGAAGATTTGAACTTGCATGTTCTTTCAGTTTCAGTTTTAGGCGATGAGTCTTTGATCTTGCCTGCTTAAGTTTCCTTAAGTTGACAAGATTGTGTTTCACACACTGTGATGCTGTGAATTGCTATTGAGGGACTCTCCTTGGGTTCCTTGTTTTCTCTCTCTACAGGACCCTAATAGGCCTTCACGAGAAAACTTATCAGGACGGCGTGGTTCGTGACTACGTTGATGCTTTTCTCAGTGAGATGAGACGACCGGATCAAGAAAAGAAGACTTTCACGCGTGAGTGTGTAGAGTAATTGCAATTCCAGGAATATCGAGTTCAAGCCCCATCTAATATTACCTGTCTAGCGGCATCGTCTTCCTGTTTCTTTGATCCCTGCGCCATCTGCAGCGCATTTTTCTACGAACATGAACCCGTCCAGCCTTCAGCCTCCTTCGGGGCCCCTCTACACCATGTGTTTCAGCAACGTGTAGTGGATTCAACACGCGGAGGTTAGCGTCCATCAGAACATTGCACGAAGCTGCTAAGGGGACTGATAAACGTTTCTTTCGTTTTCCGTGCGTCTTTATCCCCTTTGAGAATTCCTGCAGAGTTCATTCGCTTTAGTGGCTTCGGGCTTTATTCTGCATGGTGGATGACAAATTTAACTTTTATGAACCTTTCAATATACACTCGGCGCTTGGAGAAATATTACGAATATTTCTCCACCCGTTGTCTACATTCAATTTTCGAAACATGCCAAGCTGAACCTAAATGGTTCTTCGATATTGACAGTAGTGCTTTTCCTGACAAAGGAACGATTCAGCAGACCCATATAGACGTCGCCAAAACCCGTGACGTCACTGTCAGCTTGTGCAGGAACTTCGAGGTAACGCAACGACCTGTCCTGATGGTTGAGTCTTTTTCTGGATGTTTCGCAATCCAAAAGTGTATTTTACTAATAACAGCTCACTCCGCTATTCACAGTAAGTCTCTCTTAAGCAATGGTAAAGAGAAAAGTAAGTGTGCCTGTAGTGGTCAACTGGTCTTTTACTGTAAGCCAGAAAAGACGCAAGATCGAAGGACAGGTAGCGACGCTGCCTTGAAGTTCACGCAACAGTTTCCCGTGACGTCATAAATTTTGACGGCATCTGCTAGGACTTCGTCAATTTTTTGTCTGTAAATGTGGAATACATTGTAATTCTAAAAAGAAAACAGTGCTAGGGACTAAACTTAGCATGTTTCGGTAACGTTTATGGAGCCGCGGGGTGGCCTCGATACAAAAAAGAAAGAAAGAAAACACTTTTAAATCCGTGACTTAACACTCACGTACTCGGTCCTCGGGTTTCGGTGTGAAATTTAAGAATAAAAGGTACATTGATCTCCGCTTTTCTCTTCCAGTAGTCAAACTATTACCGCGAAATGAACGAAAATCACCTCTAAATTGTAATTAAGCGCGAATACATGCAAGTCAAAATTACTATTCCTATCATAAAATAGTAAATTTTATTTAAATATTTCTCATAGCTTTTCTGTGACACCGTAGTGGCGCTGTCAGCGCAATACGCTATCCGCAAACCTAAAACCTTATGCTAGAACTCATCACTCCTATGTGCCCCAACGCTAACACCCGCAAAGCTCTTTGGGGCCCCGAACTATTGGGGCCCTATTCTAAAGCTCCCTAATATCTCCTCGATCGGCACACGTATGGGAGTTTTTTTGCTTACGACACGAAAATTTCCTTGGAGGGTAGAGGTATACAGCTCCGTTGTTTAAAAAAAAAGAAAGGAAAAAAAAAACCGCACGATGAATTCCCCATAACCAACCTTTCCCACACCCTATTGTGAACGCCTCTCTCAAACGCCCTCTGTCGTCGACCACGCGCTTTGTTGCAGGTGAGGTTCTCTTGAGCAACGCGTCTTCCTTCTTCGGTGCCGGGAGCGAGACCGTGCGCACCGCGGTAGAGTGGCTGCTGCTGATGTGCGCCGCCAAGCCGGAGTTGCAGAACCGCGTCCGGTCCGAGATCGACGTCGTGCTCGGTCAACGCGGTCAAGGTTCTCGCGTCGTGTGGGAAGACCGCAGCAGGATGCCGTACACGCAGGCATTCATTTGGGAGATGGCGCGCTACAAGCCGGTCAACCCTATCGGCCTCATGCGATGGTGAGCTCGCACAACAAGGACGGCCCTGCTTTGCGCTGTTCTTGGCGGGGCTGTGGAGAGACGCTCTTCCGGCAGACTTCGTCTTTCGCTACGCGAAGACCTCCTCCTCCTCCTCCTCCTCCTCCTTGTCCTCCTGCTCTTGGTCCAATTTGCGAACGCCGCCGCTTGCGTTCAGAGTCGTTTGCGTTGTGGATCTCTCAGTGAGGAACGTGGTCGAGATACCCGCTGTTGCGGCTAGGGCGGCGTTCAGGGCAAGGAATCCACCAAGCCCATCGAGTGCTACGTCAGGTTGTAGAAAATGAAGGAAAAAAAGGTTTTGCTGGCTTAGTTACACGGCTACGGCAACTGAAGCTCACTTCATGCAGGAGCAAGTTAAACGTCCAAGTTCACATGGGGACCCTCTCTCCTCACTCTCGAAGAGTCACCGCTTTTAATACCGTCGTCTTCCCTAGGCGTGCCGACTAGAGAATCTGAAGGCTGTCCAGCAGCAAACCATAATCGTTGACTCCGTTGCGATACCACGCCCATGCTCGTAACAACCCGCAGCAACTCCGCCCCCGAAGAGACTGGCTTGGAATCTGTGGAAAGAAAGCAACCGGCGACAGCCAGTTCGTCGTCGCTGTCCCCCTCCTTTTCATCCTTTGCTCAGGTTTCCAGGTAATGGTAGGGTGAGCACGTCTCGTGGGACCCTTCAACAGTCTATGTTGACGCTGCGTTGACGTCTGGATAAGAGGGGTGTTTGTTTGACCCGTGGCAAACGTCCAAGTAACGCCTTTGTGGTGTTGAGAAGTGACACCGCACGTAGGATAACGAGCAGGTGTAAGGTTGCTGCCACCAAGAGAACCTACAGCCCAGTTACATTACAGAGTGATGTCAGTACATACGCTCTCTAGGTTGGATCGAAACTATATGTGGACATTTCTTTTTTCACATAACGAGATCAGTTGGTAGCCTGCGCTTACAAATTATATCTGTATCCTTGTCCGGTGTGATGTTTTTTGGGGTTCGCGGTGTAATTAGCTACCATACCTTCCACTATGTGCATGGAAAAGGCTTGCGAGCTCATTCTGTCGCGTTTTCAACCTCTAAGTCACAGCACTATCTGCGATGTGGCTTGACGCATTCTACTTTAGGTCTCCGTAATGCTAAACAACTTTTTTGTTGTTGCCTGATGTGATCTCTCCACGCTGTCGACGCAGTGCCAGCGAGGACACGAAAATAAGCGGCTACGTCATACCGCGAGGCAGCGTCGTGATCTATTCGCTGAGGTCCATTTTCTACGACACGTCATTCTGGGAAGACCCAGAAGTTTTCCGGCCCGAGCGCTTCTTGGTCGATGGAGGGACTCGAGCCAGAAAGCCTGAGAGGCTGATCGCCTTCTCATCCGGTAAGAGTGTGGTCTTCCTTCGTACTTTATTGCCGCAGCGTCTAAAAAGACAGTACTATGACGCTAAAGATTACAAGGCAAAGGAGACACAGGTAGATGCGTGTGGTGGAATAGGGGTAAAGGACAGGGAGCGAGGATATATATCGGCGAACAAAAGAAGCCTCAGGATCGAACCATTGCATTTCGAAGAGGAACATGTCTTCGTCCTCTCCTCCGACTCCCCCCTCCCCATGGGGCGAGAAGCCTAAGCGCGCACACGAAAGAGTGAGATAATGGCTGGGTTTACCCAGCATGGTATCCCGCTAATACGCAACCGGTAATAGAGAGTTTTAGTTTAGGGGACGCAAGCGGCTTGCGTACGCAAGAACTAGGGGCGGCGGTACTGCGCATGCGCAGACCGCTACGTGTACTTGCGTCCTTGGGGCGGCCGAAAACATCGCTGCCCCTAAGCGATCACGTTACCTACGTGACCCTCGCGGTAGCTAGCGGATAGATAATCTGATAAATATTTCGCCAAGTGTCGACAGACATCGTTTTTATATTATCAGAGAGGTTTACCGTGTCCGGTATTCGGGTAAACGCAGGCGGACGGGGCGTTGGGGCGGAGGAGTAAACGGGAGCGTCCTGCATGGTGCATCCACCTGGTAGTGCAAAGCTCAAACGGACAAAAAACAGCTAATATTGCTGTAACCATGTTTATTCTACTTAGCTGCTGGTGTAAATTTTTGCCACTGGCGTAATGGTGTTACTGTCAAAAATTTACACCCGCAGCAGAGTAAAATACACTTGGTTACTGCAATAATAGCTGTTTTTGTCTGTTTGAACTTTGCGCCACCAGGTGGCTGCACCATGCAGACCGCTCCCGTTTACGGCTCCGCCCCAACGCCCCAACCTGCTCCGCCTAGGTTTACCCGAATACCGGACACGCTAAACCGCTCTATTAACTGCTCCTAATAAGAATAGCTTTATGTGCTTAACTTATGCTTGATTTAATGTTTTAAAAAATGATAACGCAGCAAAGATCAGACGTTGATGGCGCTGCGAGCGCATGCGACCTCACTGCGGCTTGCGTTTGGGGCCGCTAACCTATAACGCCTTTCTGCTTGCGTACGCAAACGCAAACGTACCCAAGCGATAGGGGCCCCAACACCTTGCGTCCCCTAAACTAAAGCTCTCTAATATGCGTGCGTCAAGCTAAACATCTCCACATTGAGGTGTGGTATAGCTGATACGTACGGCATGTAGCGTGGACATGTACGCCGCAGTAAAAGTAAATGTGAGTGATGATGATAGATGATGATCTCTTTTTGCATACCCTTTGAAACGAAGCGCTGACAAATGGGCGGCTAACCTAGTAGTAGCGCTAGTAGTGACATCAATAAGGAGCAGCGCCGTCACCTTGCGACACTAGGGTCCCTCAACGCGTTCCCTCTCCCACGGGGGTGGAGAACAGCAGCGCTAGGTGGTGACATCTGGTGACACTGCGGTCAAGCAATGCTGAACAGAAGGTGCACTTTTGCTACAGTGGCCAACTGCACAACGCCTAAACGCTTTGGGAGCGCCATAATAAACACAAATTTGTATCGTTGCTCTCGAAGCAAAGAGTTGTGCGTAGCACGTGAGTGTTCTTACCGCGTTATGTTGATCACAACGTTATCAGGTGTCGCTACGAGTGCAGCCGTTGCCGGATACATATTCTGGCATACTGCAGCATACGTATCAGCTAGTGCGTCTCTGGTCCGCTAAAGCTCCATTATCAGGTATTCACGTTCATCGTATTGCTTGACGCAAAAACTAGAATGCAACAGCATATCTTGTGCTCTTGAAGCCTGAGAAACAAAACATTCTTGTCGAAAACGTGGCTTCCTTACAGGCAAGCGTTCTTGTCCCGGGGAGATGATCGCCAACATGGAGACGTTCATCTTTCTTACCACCATCCTGCAGCACTTCATCATCGAGGTGCCTCCCAGTGGTCCGGCCATCGCTTTCGACGAGGTCTTGACCATATCACTTAGGCCCCTATCGCAGGAATTAGTTTTCCGCGCGCGACAAATGCGCGGTTGAAAACATCTTTAAAGTTCCTCTAGGAAGTGTTTTTGCAGAGTACTTGAATCATACGCGTTCCAAGACACCGCTTGGAATTCCAGCGAACCCTGCGTTACCGCTCTGTGGTGATGATAATAATAATGTTTTTATGGCATCCCCTTTAAATTTGGGTGTTGAAAAATAGTCACCTAGGCTGCTTGCATGATTTAATCAGGTATGCAATAAATGTTGTTTACCTGGCATCTTTGAGTTCATATTCCTTAATATTTTTTTTTTCCGTTCACAATCTACCTTGCACCGCTAGCCATAACTGTAACAGACCCGGCCGTATCTATGTCTTCCCTGCTTTTTTGTTTTGAACAATACTCTACCGTCTCTCGCTTATCTTGACTGCTCACAGGATTCTGCTTCTGGAAAGCGTGCGTTACCTGCGGTTCTCTCTGGGTGAATCTCTTAGCATTCCATTAGGATTTGCTGAGTGGTCTCCGGAGTTTTGCTTTAATATGCATGGATGGATGGATGGATGGATGGATGGGTAGATGGATGTTATGAACGTCCCCTTTAGAACGGGGCGGTGGGTTGCGCCGCGAAGCTCTTGTTATTTCATTGCATAATGTCCTACCTATGTTAAAGAAGAAAAAAGAAAAGAAAAGGAAACAAAAAACACGATGAATTCCCATAACCAATGTTTCTAAACCCCTATTGTGAACTTTGTTTTTGTACGCCTCCGTTGTTTTTCGTTTCCCTACTTTGCTCCCACCATTCCTCCAATCGCCTCTTACTAATCTCTATTGTGGGCATGTTTACTTTCCCCCTGCTCTCGCTGAACCCAAGGGCTTCAAGGAGGCCAGTGATTCCTCAATCGACAGCTGGGCCGATAACTTCACATTCTAATACAACATGCTCCATTGTTTCCCTAGCTTTACCATAGTAAGCACATGCTTCTTCTTCCTTCTTATAAGAAGGAAGGCTCTATAAGTGCGTGTACTCGCTTTATGTCTGCGTTGCTGTCGCAGCTGGCCGTCAATAGAAACCGGATACCAACGACGGCTGCACGTGTCGCGGCGAGGGGCGTCAGGATTGGGGGCTCAATCCCATCGTTCGCAACCCGTTGTCAAGATTGGAGTCCGGCATGAATTAGAAGGTAGCTGGCCCATGCCGTCGTCCAACTTATCCACGCTGAGGACGTTGATGTAGGGAAGGACTGCTTCTCATCGAGAACGAGGAATATGGGCTTATTTACAGGATTTACACGCGGTTCATCATTATAGCATGACTGCGAGAGAAAGTACGTCAGTCTAACCTGACTGCTTGAGAGAGTGTCTCAGTCTAACATGGCTGCTTAAGAAAGTGTGTCCAGCATCCGCACAACAGCGGCTGAAATACACTCGGTCCCGCCCTTGAGTCCAAGGGGACGGAAACGTTCGTTTAGTTATTGTAAACACGCCGCCTCTCCCCGGGACGGCTCTCTCTCTCTCTCTCACACACACACACACACACGCGCGCACGCACGCACGCACACACACACGGTCCGAAACCGACATCACACGGACTTCGTAGAACTCGGAGCGGGCCCGCGCAGTGCGCCCGGGTAGCCATGGTCTTGCGTCTTGGTCGGCGCGTGAGAAGGGGTGTCCGACGACGTTCCCGCGGCAACTCCCCCACTCACAGCAGATAAGGTCCGCGTTGGGGAGTTCGGTAACAATAGTTGGCCCACCGAACTCATCCAGTCACAACGGCGACGAGGCTAGAGCGTAACGCCAAGGAAAGTTGCCGCCACTGTCGAAACAGGCCGGCAAAACTTGCCCTGCAGCTGGCCGTTCTTGGGAAGCGCGGTCGGCGCCTCCCCCCCCCCCCCCCCCACCGCTTTCTGTTTCGCAAACAGATCTCCGTTAACGGCGGGCTCGCCCTTTCCGCTTCAATTTGCCCGTGAGTGCGCTAACATTGCCGACAGTTGTGCCACGACCTTCTTCGCACCCGTTCCTCAAACGGCGTGACATATGGGCGATCGAGTGGGCGTACGTAGCCGCAAAAAACACCGTGCTTTGCACAAATACAGACGGAGCTCCCTACGGGGAAGGGAATCGAGCGTCTCATTTTTAAGGCGAAGCTTACTTTGACTCTTTCTTCGACGCCGGCCGCGTCGACATGTGGTTGAGACGTAGCCATGTCACACACACAAAAAAAGAAAACATAAAAGGCATGCGCAATCGGTGTTTTGTTGCGTGGCATTTGTTTCTGGGATGTCGTTCTCAAAATGCCGAGGAATAACTGTTTGAAGAGTGTAAGCCCAGGTTTGAGCCACGTGCAGGGCCTGAGCTGTTGTGGTTCAGAATTCGCCAAGCGACGTCCGGCGCCGACACAGTCGTTGTCTTTCTCTATGCCGACACCCGATGTCGTGCGGTACGGGGCCCTTGACGCTTTCGCCTTAATACATGACACGAGTGTGGCACAAAGACAACCCGAGAAGTGTCAACATTCACGCCGTGTCGCATGTGGACAATGCCCTCTGGACGTCGTTATTAAGCGTGACCCCTCTCTCCTCCCCTCTCGCAACAGCAGTGCATGAACTGCCGCGCTTGTCACCCGAAACAGCAATGACAGTAGAAGGAGGAGGTGCAGGGACTGTTGGAGAGGGGAACAGAGAGAGAAAAGGCAGGTTTGTGAGTTACAAAGCTGTAACCCAGAATGGCGCCAAAGCGTGCACTTAGTGCCCGCTCGGTCGTATCGTGCGTGCGTTCGGTGAACAAGGTCCGCTCTCGTCGGATGACGGCGAAAATGCATGCTGCTGGTCGAGCGCTGCCGATGAGATAAAGAACACCCTGCCGATTCCTCGTTGCCAGTCACGATGCAGCCGACCTTGTTCACCGAACGCACGCTTGAGAGCTGCACGATACCACCGCGCAAACGCTCCGTCACGTGGATTTCTTTTATAATATTTCGCGGGCTTTCTTCGCAACCCGGAAAAAAAGGACCACGTGAGACGTATCGTAAGGAAAACAACTCGATCGGTGGTTTCTGAAGGTGCTCTAGAAATCTGCCATCTTTCTTGGGATCCTCAGCCAATAATGAAAAAGTTGGGTAATTGGACTGTATTAATTAGTGAGTTGTGGGGAAAACAAAAATTGTCTGAGTTACTATATGCTATTGCGAGTAGTATGCGTTCGGTTCAGTTCGCTTCCGACGCGGCTTTCATATTTTTTTTCGCTCAAGTTCTGTGGGACACCCTGTATATATCATCGCACAAAAGGAAGGGAGAGAGCGGACACAAACAAATCAATCCAGCAAGATCAGCGGACTCAGGCGGCTATTAGCCCCGAGAACGAACGCGAGCGGCGCTGCGAGCGCCGCTCGCGTGACGTCAGGGCAAGGACTCGCGCCTGTCGTCTGCTACAGTTCGGGCGGTGTCCGGGCGCTTTCTGCGGTGTTTTCGTTTGTTCGCCCTCGTTCTCTCTGCTTGTATACTTATGGTGGTCGTCTCAAATATATTTTTACGACGTCTTCCTTTGCGAACATTTATTCAAAGAGCTAATTTCTTAGACAACAATGCAGCTCTCGAAGGCAACGCTACAGTGCCAGCCGAAGCGACGCAGACCAGCCCATTGCGGGTTTTTCATACGCGGATCGACAATCGCAAAAGCATAGCCTATAGGAATCCAGTTATGATACCATACCTGCCGCGGTGCAACAAGTATGTCACAAAGCTGGCTATATATGACTTCTACAGCAGTTACGTTGATTTTATTCCGCTAAAACAGGTTTGCTCACGACGAGTAGTTCATGGTATAATATCGAATTTTTGCATTTCCTCACAGAAACGCTCGGCAGTAGCACGGTGACTTAACTAATACTGGAGCTTAGATTCTACACGCCTCACTTGCTTCTTTAACTGCTTGTCAACATTAGGCGGTTCTTCGCATCGCAACGCAAAGGGCGGAACTTCGCATCGCCAGGGTACATTGATAAAGCTGTTTGATATTGCGGTTACTGATAATTTTGTGCACCGAGGCGTGGCCAATAGCAGCACTGTTTTGAAGCGTAAATATTCGCGAGATACTTCCCTGGGAAATCTGTCCGTCTGTCTGGAACGCGTGATACGATACGCTCCGTGAGATATACATCAGGTCCTACGGGATATTGGCGGCGAGTTCAACCACTGGAAAAGCTGGCGCCACCGTCAGCGTGACGTGGCATGAGGGATCACGTGGACACAACGGTCGCGCAGGCTGCCTCGGAAGCGTCGAGCGAGCTGAAAACGAAAGTGTAAAGTCCCAGCTGCGCTGCGGTTCTGATTAAGTGGTGAAGCTTTCCCGCCTTGGGGTGTCTGCTTGACAACGTTTGAAAGCACTATAATAGGTTGTCGCTGCCTTTGGAGGAGTGCAGCATGGTAGGCTACGGTGGCGCAGTGCCGGACGTACGCAACGGAGCCCGGTGTCAGCCTTATTGACAGGTAGCCGCAGGACAAGGAGCTGCGTGAAGCTTGGCTCGCGAAACTTAGCACTGGCAAACAGCCATCGGCTACAACTCGGGTATGCAGCAAGCACAGACGCGAGAAGCTTTCTGCCACGGCGCCGGGACTGCGATGTTCGGTGAGTGTAGCAGAAAACGCGCACTGAGACGATCACTCGCGCTTGCTGCTCGTGTAATTTCATGATGCTTTTGTCTATAACTTGTAGATGCCGGGTACTGGCAAGTTCACTGGAATGAAAAGGGAGCGGTAAGAAGTGAATTAAAAAAATATACCAGTGCCCTTTCGTGCACTCTGTGAAGAAGGATGACCAGCGAAGCTGTGTATGTGGTAATGGCGAACTGTACTTCCGCCGCAGGTCGGCCCGGCATTGCACTATCTTCGGGATCGATCCACGTATGAGCAGTGCTTAACGCCTGCTTCACCTCCGCCGCGGGTCGGCCCGGCATTGCACTATCTCCAGGATCGACCCATGTTTGGGCAGTTTTTTTTTTGCTTACAACAACGACACCAAAATTTCCTTAGACGGTAGAGGTATACAGATTCGCTGTAATATAGGCACGTCATGAGGTCATGTTTGTGTTATGAATTAATCTACTGGATTATGAAAAAAAAAGCAGCGGGAAATCGCACGTTGAGAAGACCGATAAACATACAGCGCGACGTAACTTGAGAAACAACATTGAAACGTCGAATAATTTAGGCGAAAAAAAAGAAGATTCAATATCGCGACGGCACATCACAGCCGCCGTAGGCGCCGAAATCTCTCTAACGAAATTATTTTTGAACAGATCGGATAGCGTACATGCAACAATGGTTGCTCGTGTACTGTCAGATGCTCATATGCTGCGCCCTAAAGCTCACGGCACGGTTCGAAAACGCGCTCGCAGCGATAGCGAAACATTGTGCGTGGACATGCATGCAGACGCGCGGTCGATCGCTGCGATATCATGCAATCACTGCATTGAGGCTTCCTTCTTTTATGCTCCATTGGTTATACAGACCAGCCCATTATGAGAACATATTTCGCTGTTTGCTCTCAGCGTTTGCCTACCTTTCACGCAAGAAGGCGGGTCGGGAGACTCCATCGCCGCGACCGCGCGCAGTGGCGTTCACTGTACGTATTCGGCAAAGAAATACCGTCTGTAAACGATTCTGTGCTTTCAGTTTGCCCGTGATTATTGTTTTGGCAGTAAAAAAACTTCCCTCGTTTTGAGAGTGCTTACAGAAATGTCCATGGAGGAGTGCCGTGTGGTGTTTTTATTAAGCCCTCTACGCCAAGCAAGCCTATGAGGAGCGCGCCGCGTTGTTCCTCATGCTGTGCAATGGATTCGCTTCCGACAGGTGGCGACTCCGTAAGTCCTCGTCCCCAATATCTGAAAATACATTACGCTAAACGCAGGAACGGGCGCATAAGAACTGCTCTCTATCTATCTATCTATCTATCTATCTATCTATCTATCTATCTATCTATCTATCTATCTATCTATCTATCTATCTATCTATCTATCTATCTATCTATCTATCTATCTATCTATCTATCTATCTATCTATCTATCTATCTATCTATCTATCTATCTATCTATCTATCTATCTATCTATCTATCTATCTATCTATCTATCTATCTATCTATCTATCTATCTATCTATCTATCTATCTATCTATCTATCTATCTATCTATCTATCTATCTATCTATCTATCTATCTATCTATCTATCTATCTATCTATCTATCTATCTATCTATCTATCTATCTATCTATCTATCTATCTATCTATCTCTCTGAAAAAAAAAATAAAGAAGCAATGACTGTGAAAAAATTCCTCGCTGTAAGTTACTGTCCACGTAACCGTCTGATCGGCTCTCAGCGGCCAGTGAAATGTAGTAAGCAGCCGTCTTCGACAAACGCAGGCGCGGTAGGAGCGCCGACAGTTAGCGGAAGAGCGTCCCCCTTTCCCCTCAGTCTTCGACAGCGCCATCCGCGTCGTTTTTCGCTCGCGGAAAACACGCCATGCCGTTCCAGCTGTTAACTCGGTTTCGGGGTCATTTGCCACGCGTTCGCCAGTTCCCGCTCATATTCTGCACGGTAATACGTGCCCTCCTGCTGCGTCAGTACTTTGTTTGGCTCAGTTGCCGTCCGTGTGACCTGAAATCCGTATCGTGACATAGTTTTCTGCTTGAAGCTTCTCGCACTTAGATTTTATGGCATATGCGTATTCGTGCCGAATCACGTGTTCTGTGGGAGAGTGCGCATAACCGTTTGAAAGAGAAAGGGGGGGGGGGGAGGCGTCGGCGTAATTTGGACGCCTTCGTGTGTCACGAATGCCGTCTGTTTGGTCGAGTGCGAGTTTCCTTCAAGCCCTAAGGTTGTGTCGTCCCGCGCCAAAGCACAACTAATAACGAGCCCAGTTATTGTGTGAGATATATGCTGTAGTTATTTACGCGGTAGCGCAGAAGCACATGGACAACGAAAGAAAAAGACGGGGCAATGCGCTAACAACTGAGTGTTTATTAACCGAGATCATACATATATATATATATATATATATATATATATATATATATATATATATATATATATATATATATATATATATATATATATATATATATATATATATATATATATATATATACATATACATATACATATATAAACCGTACTAAAGGAAGAGAGAGAGAGAACACAAACAAATCAACCCAGCAAGATCACCTGACACAGGCGGCTAACGCGGCCAAAACGACATTTCTCTCTACGATAAGGAGACTGACGGGCAACAAACCCAATTCCTATTCCAAACCTCTGCAGCTTCTACCGCCTGTGTCAGTTGATCTTGCCGGATTGATTTGTTTTGTGTCTTTCTTCTCCCTTCCTTTCGTGCGGTGATATATACACCTGCTCTCCTGCAATAAACACTCAGTTGTGTTACGTTTCGCCTACGACGTGCGGTATAGCCGGCGCGGATGCAACGGACGCCGGGGCTTCATTCAAAGCGGCGGACATTTTGGCCCGTTCCGCGCCGCCGCAACGCCTCCCCGCCAAGCGCGTCCAGGCATGTTTCAGTGCCACGTGTCTTCAAGTGTGTGTGTGTGCATGGTGGTGCCCACGCTTGTCAAAGCGCGGCAGCCGGGGAGAGGAGCTCCCCAAGTGTGAAGCGAGGAGGTCTGACCGGCGCCGGCCCGGCGGATGCGTCACTACACTCGTCTCAACATGTCTCTCAGCGTGTCCGTGCCCCGCCGTCACGTGGCCTCGTCACGAGGCCTTCCTACTTGCCCTCGACTCCGAGAGTATAAAAGCAGCTGCCCCCGGACGGCAAGAGAGAGGCTCCGATTTCTTCCGTTGAGTAGCCTGCTCTCCCGTCTCTCCACTTCGGTCGACCTGACCGGCCGCTCTGGCCGCTCTTTGCGATGCTAGAATAAACAAGTGGTTCTGTTAGCAGTCGACTCATGCTTTGCCGGGACCTTCGGATGCTTCCAGTTGTGCCCCAGGCCGCCAGGCCAACGCTACCCTTGGAGCTTGCGACACAGTTGCAACAACTGGTGTCAGCGGTCCGATTACAACAGTTGTTAGCGCTGCGTCCCGTCTTTTCATTTCGTCGTCCATGTGCTTCTGCGCTACTGCGTAAATAATGCCACAGCAACTGGCCCACCGATTTGTCCTCCTGATATGCTGGAGCGTTCCCTGTCACATGCGTCTCTTATATGTCAACCTAAGTAATTCAGGGGAAACAGGGGGAATGCGGGAGGCGGAAATGCTAGACGACGAGCAAAACAAGAACGAGGTGAAAGTGGGAGCCAACGTTGCCACAGGTGGGCTTGTCTTTTTCAAGGCGACATATATGCTCTCCTCGCCACAGTGTACATAAATAGGTAGGGTTCGTCTAAGCCTAACTAATTTGTCATTCACGCGCAGAATACTCGCTAAGCGTCCGCAAAGAGAAGAGAGTCCATCCGCGGGAAAAATCATTACTAATGGGGTGGTCTGCTGGGTCGCCGATAGTCGTATCTGCAAACGTATGCAAATGACTCCGTCGCGTTGCCGTTACTTCAGTGATGGCATTTCGAAATTAGCGCTCCGAACTAAGCGAACACACGAGGGACGAAATGGGCGAGGGAGGGCTTTTCACTTAAACGTGCGCTACGCTAAATGTTTGCGCAGATCTGAGACATACCTGTTTTTTTTTTGTTCTTTCTGTTTGTATCACATTCAACTACGTACTGATACACATCTGTGTCCTTTACAGGAGAAAGGGTGACGGAAACAGGTGGCCGAGCGGAACTCTGGAGCCGAGTTTGACTATATGCAGATATCCATCCGCTTGGACAGGTCGCGCACGTGGTTGACCTTGGCATCAAGTGCCACGCTCGTGCTCGCCCATGAAAGAGTGTTTCTTTTTTTTTATGCGAAGCATATTACGAGAGCTCAACCCAGCTCCTCAGGCGCGGCGGTGTCGCCTTGAAACCACGTGACACCGTGACGTCACGACAGAGGAGAAGTGGCTTTGGCTCAACTCTTGCAAGACGGGCTGGGTGGGAATCGAACCAGGGTCTCCGGAGTGTGGGACGGAGACGCTACCACTGAGCCACGAGTACGATGCTTCAAAGCGGTACAAAAGCGCCTCTAGTGAATGCGGTGTTGCCTTAGAAACGAGCTGTTTCTAAGGCGTGCGTCTCTTGCTCAGGCGCACATTTCGTTGCCGCACCGAACGCTGCTTTGCTCGACGCTCACCGCGTCCAATGCGGGGCGCGTAGTCGCTGCCCTGTAGCCCATTGTCTTACACCCCTTGGCGGGTCGACGGGAACGCTGTCGCGTTCCACTCTTGAAGGCGAAGCAGTAATGCATGAGTTGT
Source organism: Dermacentor albipictus (assembly GCF_038994185.2). Lineage (NCBI taxonomy): Eukaryota > Metazoa > Arthropoda > Arachnida > Ixodida > Ixodidae > Dermacentor > Dermacentor albipictus. The sequence goes on along the minus strand of NC_091825.1, from coordinate 117,904,245 downwards.
TTCTTCGTCTAGCCGAACCAAATATAGCCAAGCAACAGCAGTTCACCAGGCTAAACAGTGGTTCAACAACTAAAATAAAGGCTAGTATGCTTCGCATCCTGGGCTTAACCTTACCTAAGCCACAGCCATTTTTTTTTTAGATGGACGCAAGGCGTTGGGGCCCCTTTACCTAAAGGTATGTTTTAATGTCGCTAACGGAGCGACGTTCTTTAGCATAAGGCCAGTAGACAACGAAGCCAAAAGAATGCCAATGAGCCCTTTGCATGTCGGCTTTATATGGTCGAATATATATATAAAAAAATATGGAGGCCCTCGGTTTGCCTTCTCTCTTCTAACCTAATGTTTGTATTTCATCATCAACGTTGTCGTCATCATCATCGTCGTCGTCGTCGTTTTATTTATGTCAATTGTAGGACAAAGGCCTCTTCCAGCGATATCCGATCACCCCCGGTCTTATTACCAGTTACCATTACCACCGGTCGGTACCCGCCGTGGTTGCTCAGTGGCTATGGTGTTGGGCTGCTGAGCACGAGGTCGCGGGATCGAATCCCGGCCACGGCGGCCGCATTTCGATGGGGGCGAAATGCGAAAACACCCGTGTGCTTAGATTTAGGTGCACGTTAAAGAACCCCAGGTGGTCAAAATTTCCGGAGTCCTCCACTACGGCGTGCCTCATAATCAGAAAGTGGTTTTGGCACGTAAAACCCCAAATATTATTATTATTATTACCACCGGTCGGTGTATCTCAGACGCCGTCGTGGCACGACTATATGCCAAGTCAACACTGCGACTTTGATCGAGGGCTTCAAGCTCACGCAATATCTGGGACGTAACACGCCAGAGCGTGATCAGTAAACTCTGCAGCTGTCATTGCGAGGTATAATGTTGAAACGTTGCGCGTTACACGGGCAGAACACCCTCCGCAAAGAGAAAGGGTGCATGCATCCGTTCGAAACAAGGGAACGTATACGAAGGGAGAGGGGGGCGGGCGGTGAGTGCGCGAGAATTTGAGGCTTATCACAAACATGGGCAGTCACCTGGCTGTTTGCGCGAATCCAGGCGATCTGCTTTTTTTCTTTCCTTCTTCCTTTCTCTTTCTTTCTTTGTTTATTTTCCACAGTGCTTGGCTACACAGCTGTGACTTTTGTGGGAGAATCACGAATGAAAACCTCTAAACCGAACGGAACCGCGGCGACGAGTTTTACTAACCCTTGTGGAAGTAACCATCCGCTCGTATACAGGTCGCGCACCCGGCTAAAATTGGCATCAAGTGCCGCACTCTACCCTCGCCCGCAAAAGGACGTCTCTCCTGCCCCCTCCCCCCCCCCCCCCCCTTCTCGCTGCCAAACATATCCTTCTATCTGTTCTCTTTAGTACTGCGTTTAAAACCGCCTACTCCGCTGAGCTCATTCATTATAATACACGAATTCAGCTATAGTTAGGAGCGGTGTAGCACGCGGGGTTCGTACATCGCAGTCGACGACTCGTCAAACCTAACCGATCACTGCGCCAAGAGTAGCTCCAGCTTCAATCATGCCGGAGGCGGTGACGTGGCAGTGCGTGATCACGGCGCTGGTCGTCGCACTGGCGGCACCGCTGCTGCATTACCTGTGGTTCTCGCTGCGGAGGGTGTTTCGACCCGACCTGCCGCCTGGACCGCGAGGCCTGCCTCTCCTCGGCTACCTGCCCTTCATGACCGAGCACAGGCATCGGGACATCGAGACGCTCAAGCGGAAGTACGGCAACGTGTTCGGGTATGTTCATAGTGGATTGGATGTTCACGTAGCCAAAGTACTTGTTAAATTAAATTAAATTATGGGGTTTTACGTGCCAAAACCACTTTCTGATTATGAGGCACGCCGTAGTGGAGGACTCCGGAAATTTCGACCACCTGGAGTTCTTTAACGTGCACCTAAATCTAAGTACACGGGTGTTTTCGCATTTCGCCCCCGTCGAAATGCGGCCGCCGTGGCCGGGATTCGATCCCGCGACCTCGTGCTCAGCAGCCCAACACCATAGCCACTGAGCAATCACGGCGGGTGAAAGTACTTGTTGTTGTTGTTGTTGTTGTCCTGAGTGGCCGTGGCACATACCCACAGTGGGGGATTGGCCAAGAATCGGGTGGTTCAAATAGGTGCATAAAATAATAATAATAATAATAATAATAATAATAATAATAATAATAATAATAATAATAATAATAATAATACTGGATCAGAAATAAAAGAAAACTATCGTTGGGAGGGAGAATGATCAGTCTAACATAGAAATCGATTGGTTTCAATGAGGTAATTTTGGATTGCCAAGCAAACATTTCTGTGGCTGAGCCCAATAATGGAGGCTCCAAAAGATAGGATCACAGGCACTGATAAAGTTAGACCAATAGAGCGAAGCGGGATTTCGAGTAGTTGTTTTCTTTTAATAGAAAAACATCTGCGAGACAACAAGAAATGGTCTATTGTCTCCGCTTCGCCACAGAATGAGCGTAATGGTAAGGGGACCAGACCAGACCTGTGGAGGTAGAAGTTCAATGCAGGTATACGGCAGCGCAGCCTCGTGATGGACACTTCAATTTTCCGTGTTCGGCAAAAATCTCCGTGTCAAGGGCGTTTAGGAGATGTCTGTAATCCACAGAGTTGGCAATTGCGGAGCCTGATACTGTCTGTATAATGACATTCCTGCGAAATCTAGCGGCTATAACATAAGCAGTCAAAGGCTTCTTCTTCTTCTTCATTTCCTCTTTTTTTTTTTAAGTTCGAGCAGATCATTTAGCCGCAGAAAACCGAAACACCGTTCTACACGAAAGAAAATTGGAACAACTTGGATCACTTTTACCTCTGGCCATGGATAGCTAAAAAAAAAAATGAAATTGTAATCGCATTCTGGGGTTTTACGTGAAAAAAAGAAAGCAAAGCAAAAACATGACTTCATTCTGTGGCACGCCGTAGGGGTGGGGCTCCGGCTTAATTTTCTCCACCTGGAGTTCTTTAATGAGCACGCAGAACAGGGTGCATGAGCGTTCTCGAGTCCCGCCCCTAACAGACTCCAGCCACCGCGGCCTGTACCGCACCCGCGACCTCGTCCTCGCCAGCGCAACTTGCGCGTTGCCATATAGCTGCAGGGCTACCGCGTCGGGTTGTCGAGAGCACATTCGTGATTGCATTCGGGTGACGGAGGGTATACACTGCCTTGAAAACTCCGCTTACAATTCGTAAATTTCTACAGCAACTAATTAGGAAAGATAATTAGACATCTTTTGTTTAGTCTGGTCGATTGTGCGTTTTGATTTTTCATACGAGATATGTCCGCCAGTTTAAGTAGTACAGCTCAAAAACTAGAATTATCTGCCTCGGGCGATCTCTAAAAATTCTGTACACTCTAAAAGCAGCAGCAACAACAACAGTAACAAAACACGCCTTAAGTAAAACCTTGTTATAACGAAGTTGAAGGAGGAGACACAAATTCCTTCGTTATATCCATTATTACACTTACTGCACTACGTACCTCTATGGGGATTTCAAGGTGAATTTCATTCACTTTGTTATATCCATTATTTCGTTATGTCAAGTTTCGTTATAACGATACTATGGTCCGTTGTATTGGGTATCTGCCCTTTTCACTCCGGATCTGTAACTTGTGACAAAGTGGCAAGTGGTTTTTCTGTAGACTCCAGCTCGGTTCCCGGTACGTGGTCTTCTTGTGTGACTTCGGCTCCATAAAGGAGGCCCTCTGGAACGACGCCCTGCTCGACCGGGCTCATGAATTCCCCCTCAACGTCCACGAGAAATCTCAAAGTAAGCACAAGTCTCGGTAGTAGAAGATAGTACTTAGCCCGCCAGTGTGGCTGTGGTATAATGTCACTGTCACCCACTAGCATCTAACGAACATCGATAGCGGTTTCTTCAAATCAAGCACCCTCGCCTCATGAGCAACAAGCAGTACATCCACAGCATATCGCGGCATCATCTGCCAATCACCCATCAACATCCGATGAACGCCCAATGAACATTGGTCGTGGCAGTGGTGTTGGGGGCGTTGCCAGAGGCAAGGTTATAGCCTGGCAATTGCTCCGCCTCGGCGTCCCAATCCGTGTCGTGAAAGCGTGTCACCGTGAGTCCGTCAGTTCGTGTCTTTCGCAGAAATGTGAGCAGATGGTGCGCGACATTTCCTAGCGCACTGTCTGCGGACCTTTCAGAGAAAACTACACCTACTCTTCACTCGAGCGAGGAAACCCTCTTCAAGTATAGTGCTGGCGTTACTTCAAGTATAGTTAGTTAGTTCAAGTATAGTATAGTATATAGTATAGTTCAAACGCCCGCTTCAAATATAGAAGCGGGCGTTAGTTAAGCACTTCCTATACGTGGGCCGATCCCGAAGATAGTGCGATGCCGGGCCGACCCACGGCAGAAGCTCAGTTCGCCATTAAGGGGGCCCACATACACAGCTTCGCTGGTCATCCTTCACAAAGTGGAAGGGAACGGAGTTTTTTTTTTTTTTGGTACTCGGATTCTATTTTACGCTGCGATCGCGTAACGTCGAAGCATCTTAACTGCGCGTTCCTCCCGCAGTCATGATTCTGGCCAACGGGCCGCGTTGGAAGGAACAGCGCCGGTTCACAATGAGGACGTTCAAGACACTGATCAGCACCACGCAGGTTCTCGAGACGCACATACACGTGAGCTATGGCTACGGCTGTCCCTCCGCCGACTTTCTCTTGGAGTCATGTCGTTGTCACTAAGAAAAAAAAATTACCGAGACCATAGACAAAGGCCTCTTCACCGCGATCGTATAGGCGGACGACCATGTATTTCTAAGTTGCAGACGATCAGCAGACGATGAAAGCGATAATAGCCTCACCCACACTGACAAACGAAATCATATTTTCTTGCAAAACAAAGAATAGAGTTTAGTATTACAAGTTTATACAAATCTGATAAGTACTTTGATCCCACCAACGACAGATGATGCGCTTGAGCTCACCCAACTGGATCCGAATCTTTGGATCGTGTAGCAGCGATCATTGTCGATCGCGATCAAGAGATTCGATGCGGAGCGAGCACGATGGCGATCAAAAGTGAACGTGTGACACCGGTATAACAGACCAGAAAAGTCACTCTTAACGACATTAGAGGCTTGGTAGGCCAGCGAGAACGAAAAAAAAAGAAGAAAAAAAAACTATAGACGGTTGGTGGCGCTTTGAATTCGCCGCGACTCCGTAGATTTTGATCGGAACTGCTCGAGCTTAATTAATTTTTTTGTCGGTAGAAATTAACCGCATTCTGTTTGTTTAAAAAAAGATGTAGATCGAACTTCCCAGGTTTCAGGAGCGTTTACTAAGGCTGCGTTCACACCTGGTCTCGGAGCAAGCGGAAGCGGAAAAAACTTGAAAAATCCGCCTGCCTGGGCGCAAAAACGGGATAAAAAAAGAGGCGGCGAAGCGGAAAATGGTTCCCCTTCACCAGAAGCTGCACTAACATGTAAACATCCGGTCGTATAATTTAACATTTTCCGTTGTTCATTGTCTATTTTTGGACAAGAAACTAGCTAAAACTATCGAAACTATGTCTTGTTTATCTTCCATGGTAGATGAAAGTTATTAGGTGCACGTTAAAGAACCCCAGGTGGTCAAAATTTCCGGAGTCCTCCACTACGGCGTGCCTCATAATCAGAAAGTGGTTTTGGCACGTAAAACCCCAAATATTATTATATTATTAGATGAAAGTTAAAACCGACACGCGCAGTTGCGCTAAATGATAGCTTTTAGTAACTGATAGGTTAATGATTGAACGTATGTCTTGAAGTAGTGTGATGAACAGTGTCATCGCGCGGACAAACGTACGCAAACTAGATGGATGTGGACGAAAGCGGCAGTGGTTTCCGCTGCAGTGGCGAAAGAAATGTGAACATCTTGTACAAGCGCGGAAAAGATTTTCCGGCCGCTCTGGATTTTCCGCCCGCTTGCCGTTTCCCACGTGTGAACGTAGCCTGGCCAAACGCGGAGAAAAATGCTTTAAAATGCGTGACGTCACACCGACCTATACCGTCGCATAGGGTTCGCCGCGAAAATAAATAAAATGTAACTTTCGCCTAAAAATGTTTTGTCCGATAATCATTATGTTACCACTAAATAATGAAAAGAGTGTTTTTAAAGGACACTGCGGATCATTATCACGGGATTACGTGTTTCTTTCCTAATATCCCTCTAAAAGCGCTTCTTCAATTTACCTATAGTTCGGGCAATCCGCTCTAGTTCGGGCAATCCGTTTACTGACCTCTGCTTTCGCTCTTATAGTAGGCTCGTCACTGCCAGGGCATATAGCTGCAAAAAGTTGTTCGTCATTCCACCAGGGGAGGGGGGGGGGGATGTGCTGTTCTGAGGCATTATTGTGGACAGGAAAATTCCGCCATGTTGTTGAATTCACCATCTTGTGAGCTCCGATTGGCCTACACGGCTGCTACTGCCTTTCTGATTGGCCCAAAACATCCGCATGGTGGAATTTGACAGTGTCCGGAATAGTTTCGCGGAAATCTGTGTCCTGAGTGTCGACGTGAGCTCGTACCCCAGTGCCACTCGGTGGAGCATTAATCAGTGGTACAGCCACAATGCAACCGTGTTGCAGCCTGAGTTCGTAAAGTACCTGGTCAAAAAGAAAATTGAGAGAGAGAGGGAGGAGAGAGAGAGAACGTCGTTCACCCTGCACTCTCTCTCTCTCTTCATGTCGCTTAAAGGGCACCTCGCCAGGACCCATAGCAAATTTGGTTATACGCTGGAAGTTGTTACGTGTCCTCCAGGGAGCGTTCCGCCTCAAAAATATTTCAAATCGGCTCATTAATAGCCGAGATAGAAACATTTCAGTGCTTCGAACCCACGAATTCAGCAGGCGGGCCCCACTTCCAAGCAAGACGCTCTTTCCACTCGCCCCGTCTAGCCTACGCAAGCGAAATTCATTCCCTGCGTTCTCCCATACCGCACCTCGAGGATCGCGTGTTGCATACGTCACTGTGCCCGACTTTATTGTTCTTTTTTTTGCTCCTCGCTTTTTTTTTTCGGCGCTAGGCACGTCCGCTGACGGCGTCGGGCGCGAACTGTTGCCTCGTTCGCGCAGCACATGATTTTGAACGCTGTGCACAAGGAAACATCACTAGCGGTGTAATTCAATGCCACACGAATACTGAGGCAGAAGAAGCGGATCGCAGAGCATGATCACGCGTTGGAGCGCGTAGAAAATGGCATAGTTTCGGTACCTGCCCACGTGACCGCACGACCATGGTAACAAGCAGACGAAGCGGAAGTACATCTCTCTCGCTTCGGTTCGAAGTAAAACGAAAAACGCGCAGACATTCCGTTTGCGTTTTATTATTTCTCTAAACTTCAATTCAAGCAACAGATCGCACAGATAACAGATGTTGTCTTGAACAATTCTCGAAGTCACGCGTCACCACGAGCGACGTCACACTGCGGACACGACTGCGTAGGCGCAGGGCCACGACTACGTCATCGTCCGGCTTGCAGCGCGGCGTCCGCGAAGAGGAGAAAAAACAGCGTTATGTTTGAAATTTCAGGTCTTTCCGCGGCGTGTAGTGATGTGACACTTTGCAGACACGATCGTTACCGCGCAATCTATGCTCTGAACTTATCAGCTCAAGATGGCCAAGCCTGGTGAGGGGCCCTTTAAGCGCAGTGAGCCATCGCTGACTGCGATACGTGGCACGTGAACTTTGCATAACCGCCTGAAATAGCTACATTCCCATCGCGGGCGCAGAAGTTATTATCATAACTGAAGCGGAACTTAAGCTAACGCGGGTGAGATCGCGATCGCATCACGTTGCCCTTCACGAAGAATGCGCACGCTGATATCGCAACCGTATCAGGAAAGCAAGCCACGGGAGCAGGTTAACTGCGTGTTTCACCAAGACCTTGTGATCTTTACTGTGTTCTAAGGCTTCTTCCTTCGAAGATGGGAGGTGGCGGGTTCAAACACCTTATAGTGTATATTGTGAACCGACTAACGGTGAAACGGTGATTACGTGCAGCTTTACTTGGCGTCTCATCGTGGAGAACACAATTAGCCGCATAGCGAACTAGCCATGGATGTGGTTGATAATTGTGGAGGCTGTTCGACGCGGCGTCACTTTAATTCCGGATGCTGAGTTCTACTTCAGTCTTTAGATTTGTCCTGTTGCAGTGTCCTGTTGCTCTCCTTTCCTCTTTCCGTTTTCCTCCCCTCCTTCCTATCCTCTATTTCTGTGTTGCTGTCACCTCCCTCCAGAAGAGTAGGCAGGCGTTGTGCCCCTTCCGGTGGCAGTTGCCAGCCTGCCCCTCGCTTTCCCTTTCCTAATACCTGTGTATATGTGTATATGTGTTCAAAACAAATAATAATAATAATTTGTTTTACTGAACCTTCGCAAACGGGACCACTACCGCATGCAGGACGAACTGTCGAACTTGGTTCGTGAGCTGGCGTCTCGCAAGGGCGAGCCCGTTGCCATCGCCCCGTTGTTGTGTTCGAGCACGTCCAACGTCATCACGGCGCTGCTGTACGGCCGGAGGTTCGAGTACGGCAGCCCCGAGCGTGTCGATCTGGACGAGCTCGCCGACGGGATCCCGGCGTTGGCGGCACAGATTTCGGCCATCAACTTCTTCCCGTGGCTGCGCAGAGTGCTCTCCATCCTTCGCATGGGAGCATGCGGGAGGCTCAGGAGCGCCATGATACGAAGGGATCGCCTCTCAGAGTGAGTGGGCTGGCCGAGTATAGCTCGAATTCGGGGTTACGGGGGTCTACCAGAGATTCTATACTTGCGATGGCAAGTTGTACGTCTTTGTGCTGGTTCGTGAGATTGCTTTTCCGGAGACCTTTGTACTTAATGTGGTCCCCCGAGATGGGTAATTGTGCGAAACTTTACTTGTGATAGCCAGTTACGCTTAGTGTTTGCACTAGTTAGTGAAGCGCCTTGGATGAAGCTGCTTGTGTGTCACAGATGCCCCCGAGATGTCTAATCACGCAAAATTGTACTTAGTGTTTTCATTGGTTCATGCCAGCTTTGCTGAAACCCTTTGAATGTCTAATGACAAAAAAAAAAAAAAGATCTGGGAGAAAAGCAAATGTCGTCACCGATATTTCGGAGTCAAACGCAATAATTCGCAGACTGCCTGATAGATGTCACCGCAATACGCGCTGCGGTAAAATTTGCTAAGTTAGCTCGGAGGCTTCACCAAGGAGTATAGCTCTGCGCCTTGCTAGCGCAAGGTGGTCAGCGTGTGCCTGAATTAAGCCCTGCTTGATGGGCTATAGAGAATATACATGTATACCAGGTTTCGTCACCATACGCATGGGAGATATGAACTTGCAAGTTCTTTCAGGTTCAGTTTTAGGTGACGAGTCTTTGTTCTTGTCTGATTAAAATTCCTTTAGTTGACAAGATTGAATTTCACACTTTGTGATGCAGTGAATTGCTATTGAGAGACCCTCCTTGTGTTCCTTGTATTCTCTCCCTACAGGACCCTAATAGGCCTTCACGAGAAAACCTATCAGGACGGCGTGGTTCGTGACTATGTTGGTGGTTTTCTCAGTGAGATGAGACGACTAGAGCAAGAAAAGAAGACTTTCACGCGTGAGTGCGTAGAGTAACTGCAATTCTAGGAATAGGAATTATAGCCCCATCTAACGTTCCCTGTCCAGCGGCATCGTCTTCCTGTGTCTTTGGCCCCTGCGCCATCTGCAGTGCACTTTTCAATGAACATGAACTCGTACAACCTTCAGCCTCCTTCGGAGCGCTTCTGCACCATGTGTTTCAGCAACGTGTAGTAGATTTAACACGCCATAGTTAGCGTCCATCAGATTGTGGCACGAAGCTGCTAAGGAAACTGATCAAACGTTTCTTTCTTTTTCCGTGCATCTGCGTCCACTTTGAGAATTCCTGCAGAATTCATTCGCTTTGGTCGTGTTTCAGCGCTTCGAGTGAAGGCGGCGATGTCGAGTTCAATCCTCGGAGGCGGATGGAACTCGACGCCAGTTGCGAAGCTCTCCGTTTCCCTAAAAGGTGTTTCGGTTTACTTGTTGGCTTCGGGCTTTGTTCTGGTGGATGACAAATTTCACTTTTGGGAACCTTTCCATAGGCACTTGGCGCTTGGAGAAATATTGCGAATATTTCTCCGCCCGTTGTCTACATTCAGTTTTAGAAACGTACCAAACCGTGCCTAATTGGTTCCTCGAGATTGACAGTAGTCCTTTTCCTGACCAAGGGACGATTGACCAGACCCGTATAGACGTCGCCAAAACGCGTGATCTCACAGTCAGCTGGTGCAGGAATTTCAGTGTAGCGTCACGACCTGTCCTGATATTTTTTTAGTCTTTTTTTCACTTAGCCCCCTCTCACGATAAGAGTGGCCGTGTCGCTATTGCAATTTCGTATTTTCCTATTAACAGCTCATTTCACTATTCACAGTAAGTGTCTCTCTTAAGGGATGATAGAGAGAAAACTAATTCTGCCTGTAGTAGTCAACTGGCCTTTTACCATAAAAAAGAAAGCCACTTTTGCCGCAATAGAGAAATTGAGCCAGAAAAGACGCAAGAGCGAAGGACAGGCAGCGACGCCTCCTTGAAGTTCACGCACCAGTTTTCCGTGACGTCATGAATTTTGACGGCATCTGCTAGGACTTAGTTAATTTTTTGCCTGTAAAAGTGGAATGCACTGTAACTTAAAAAAGAAATGCCATAAACTAAACATAGCATGTTTCGGCAACCTTTAGTGAGCCAGGAGGTGGCCTGAATACGGGGAAAAAAAAAATCGGTGACGTAACACTTACCTACGCGGTGCTCCGGTTACGGCGCGAAACTTGAAAAGGAACTTTGATCTCCCCTTCTTTTTCTTCCAGTAATCAACCTGTATTACCGCGCAATGAACGAAAACAGTACTTTGAAAGAACACTTTATCATTCTTAGCATATGCGATGTTTACATTTATTGTCTATTGTCTTTTAATGTCTATTGCGGACATATTTGCTTTACCACTGCTCCATCTGAACCCAAGGGCTTCAAGGAGGCCAGTGGTGCCTAAATCAACCGCTGGGTAGACGTCTTCACATTCTAATAAAACATGCTCCATAGTTTCCCTAGCTTTACCACAGCAAGCACATGCTTCTTCTTCCTTTACTCCTCTCTACTTACTTTACTCTCTATCTACTTTACCTCTCTACCTACTTTACTCCTCCTTCTTCCTTTACTCCCTCTCTAAAACGCCCTCTACCCGCCGTGGTTGCTCAGTGGCTATGGTGTTGGGCTGCTGAGCACGAGGTCGCGGGATCGAATCCCGGCCACGGCGGCCGCATTTCGATGGGGGCGAAATGCGAAAACACCCGTGTACTTAGATTTAGGTGCACGTTAAAGAACCCCAGGTGGTCGAAATTTCCGGAGTCCTCCACTACGGCGTGCCTCATAATCAGAAAGTGGTTTTGGCACGTAAAATCCCAAATATTATTATTATTATTAAAACGCCCTCTGTCGTCGACCATGCGCTTTGTTGCAGACGACGTGCTCACTAGCAACGCGTCCTCCTTCTTCGGTGCCGGGAGCGAGACGGTGCGCTCCGCGGTAGAGTGGCTTCTGCTGACGTGCGCCGCCAAGCCGGAGGTGCAGAACCGCATCCGGGCCGAGATCGACGTCGTGCTCGGTCAAAGCGGTCAAGGTTCTCGCGTCGTGTGGGAAGACCGCAGCAGGATGCCGTACACGCAGGCCTTCATCTGGGAGATGACGCGCCTCGAGCCGATCAACCCTTTCGGCCTCATGCGATGGTGAGCTCGCGAAACAAGCACGTCCCCGCTTTTGCGCTGTTCTTAGCGAAGCTGTAGACCCTGTTCGTGTTTACAGAGTTCCCAGAAGACTTCTGGTTAAGCCCTCAGAAGCAACACAAGTTAGAATAGCCTATAAACTTACAGGACCCTCCAGCTGGCATCAGCTTTATTGGGGATTTGGAGTGTTTGACAATGAATTGTACCGTTAAGTGCAACAACAAAGAAAGCCCACACGTGAGTTCGACGCGCGGTGCACTTTCTTTATACCTGAAAACGTCAGGAATATGTGCCTACAGTATACAATGCGGCAAACTACTTCTTTTTTCTTGGCTAACTGGACTCTCGAAAATGGCTGACCGGAAGTTCTCTAGGGTTTCAACGCACTGCTGCCACATCGACGATGAAGACGCTGCTTCCAACCGACTTCATCTTTCTCTTCGCGAAGACCTCTTTCGCCTCCTCCTCCTGCTCTTGGTCCAATTTGGAAACGCCGCCGCATGCATTCAGACTCGTTTACGTTGTTGTTCTCTCCGTTAGGAATGTGGTCGAGATACCCGCACGTATGATAAGGAGTAGGTATAACGTTGCTGGTACCAAGACAACCTACAGCCCAGTTACCTTCCAGAGTGGTGTCAGTACGTACGCTCTCTAGGTTGGATCGAAAGTATATATGGACATTTTTTTTCTTCACTTCAACGGGATCAGCTGGTAGCCTGCGCTTACAAATTGTATATTTGTATCCGTGTGTGGTGTGAATTTCTTCGGATATGCGCTTTGCATGTGCGCAATGCCTTCCAGTAGGCGCATGGAAAGTGCTTTCGAGCTCGTTCTGTCGCGTTTTCAACCTCTAAGTCGTAGCGCTACCGGTGATATAGCTTGACGCATTCTACTATAGCGCTATCTGTGATATGGCTTGACGCATTCTGCTCTAGGTCTCAGTAACGCTAAACAACGTTTTTGTTATTGCCTGATGTGATCTCTCCGCGCTATCTCTGATATGGCTTGACGCATTCTGCTTTAGGTTTCAGTAACGCTAAACAACGTTTTTGTTGTTGCCTGATGTGATCTCTCCGCGCTATCTCTGATATGGCTTGACGCATTCTGCTTTAGGTTTCAGTAACGCTAAACAACGTTTTTGTTGTTGCCTGATGTGATCTCTCCGCGCTATCTCTGATATGGCTTGACGCATTCTGCTCTAGGTCTCAGTAACGCTAAACAACGTTTTTGTTGTTGCCTGATGTGATCTCTCCGCGCTATCTCTGATATGGCTTGACGCATTCTGCTTTAGGTTTCAGTAACGCTAAACAACGTTTTTGTTGTTGCCTGATGTGATCTCTCCGCGCTATCTCTGATATGGCTTGACGCATTCTGCTTTAGGTTTCAGTAACGCTAAACAACGTTTTTGTTGTTGCCTGATGTGATCTCTCCGCGCTATCGCCGCAGTGCCAGCGAGGACACGAAAGTAAGCGGCTACGTCATTCCGCGAGGTAGCGTCGTGGTCCCTTCGCTGAGGTCCATCTTCTACGACACGTCCTTCTGGGAGGACCCAGAAGTTTTCCGGCCCGAGCGCTTCTTGGTCGAAGGAGGGACTCGAGCCAGCAAGCCTGAGAGGCTGATCGCCTTCTCATCCGGTAAGAGTGTGGTCTTCCTTCGTAATTTATTGCCGCAGCGTCTAAAAAGGCAGTACTATGACGCTAAAGATCACAACAAGGCAAAGGAGGCACAGGTAGATGCGTATGGTGGAATAGGAGTAAAGTACAGGGGGCGAGGATAGATATCGGCGAACAAAGAAGCCTCAGGATCGAACCATTGCATTTCGAAGAGGAACTTGTCTTCGTCCTCTTCTCCCCTCCTCCCTTCCCCATGTGGAGAGCAGCCTAAGCGAGCTCACAGAGGAGCGAGATAAGGGCTGGGTTTACCCAGCACGGTATCCCGCTAATACGCAACAGGTAATACGCATGCGTCAAGCTAAACACCTCCACATTAAGTTCATCATCATCATCATCATCAGCAGCAGCAGCAGCCTGGTTACGCCTACTGCAGGGCAAAGGCCTCTCCCATACTTCTCCAACAACCCCGGTCATGTACTACACATTAATGTATGGCATAGTTGATACGTACTGCATGTAGCGTGGACATATACGCCGCAGTAAAATAAATGTGAGTGAACGTTGATGATCGATGACGATGATGTTATATTGACATGCCCTTTGAAACGAGGCGCCGAGAATTGCGCGGCTAGCCCATATATTATAAGCGCTAGTAGTGACATCACTTAGTGGCAGCGTGGTCACCTATAGCAACAGTAGGGTGCCTGAATGCGTTCCCTCTTCCACGGGAGTGGAGGACAGCGGCGCTAGGTGGTGACATCTGGTAACACTGCGGTCAACCAATGCTAAACCGAAGCAGAAGTTTCGTTACAGTTCGCAACGGCGCAACGATTAGCAGCTGGCTTAAACGCATTTGCAGCTCCATAATCAACACTAAATTTGAATCGTTGCTCTTGAAGCAAAGAGTTGTGCGTAGCACATGAGTGTTCTTACCGGGGTATGTTGATCACAATGTTATCAGGTGTCACTACGAGTGCTGCCGTTGCCGGGTACCTATTCTGGCATACTCCTGCGCACGTATCAGCTAGTGCGTCTCTGGTACACTAAATCTCCATTATCAGGTATTCAGGTTCATCGTATTGCTTGACGCAAAAAATAGAACGCAACAGCATATCTCGCGCTCTTGAAGCGTGAGAAACAAAACATTCTTATCGAAAACGTCGCTTCCTTACAGGCAAGCGTTCTTGTCCCGGGGAGATGATCGCCAACATGGAGACGTTCATCTTTCTTACCACCATCCTGCAGCACTTCGTCATCGAGGTGCCTCCCAGTGGTCCGGCCCTCGCTTTCGACGAGGTGTTGACCATATCGCTTAGGCCCCGATCGCAGGAATTAGTTTTCCGCGCGAGAGAAATCCGCGGTTGAAAACACCTTTAAAGCTCCTCTAACAAGTGGTTTTGCAGAGTACTTGAATCATACTCGTTCCGAAATGACGTTTGGAACTCCTGCGAGTCCTCGGTTACCTGTCTTCGGTGGTGGGGGTGGTGGTGATGATGATATTAATGTATTAATGGCATTCCCTTTTGAAATTGGGCGGTGAAAGTTTATCACCTAGCCTGCTTGATTTAATCGGGTATGCTATACGTGTTTTTAACTTGCATTTTTCTGTACATTTCCGTGATCATTTTTTCCCTAAAAATCTACCTTGCACCGCTAGCCATGACTGCAAGAGATCCGGTCGTATCAATCTCAAACCTGCCTTTTTCCCACCAATACTCTAAACGTCCCTTGCTAATCTCGATTGCTGACCGGATGTAGCTTCCGCCCTCTACCCAAGCGCTTCCGGAAGTTGTACGTTACCTACGGTTCTCTCCTGGCTGAATCTCTTTGGATTCCTTTAGGGTGTGCTGAGTGTTCTCCGGATTTTTGCTTCAGCATACACACGCTGACTGACGCGCCACCGGTAAGCGACAAGATGAAGCTTGTCATCACTCTAATGAACTTCAATGGCGCAGGCTTCTCCAATCTCGGAGGTCATGTCACGCACCGCCTAATAAAGCGTTTGAAATTGCTTATGTGACTGGCAAGTTGTCTTGAAGTGGTCACTAGGCCAGTCAAGTTCAGCCCACCATCAACAACCTTACAAACTACAGGCTGTGAGACTACATATTATAGAATTGGTTTTATGTCGTGACTGTATTCCTTTATTGCGTGGAAAAGAGGTGTGCTCTCTGGCAATTTTTCTGGCTTTTAGCGTAGCTCAGGAAGGGCAAAAAGGAAGGGATAATGAAAAAGAACGGAGAACAAAGTGAGCGCTAACTTCCAACTTATGGTTTATTTCGTGACACAGAAGGCTATTTATACACTCGGCGAACCATGTGACATCAATAGATTTCGCAAAACTAAGCAAAAAAACCGACAGTAACCATGTGAAACATATTCAGACAGCGTGTGGCTGCAGTCGGAGATACGCCAATTCATTGCTTGATAATGACAATGAAGGTGAGCTTACACATGCATGGCCCAGACCTATGATAGCCTTTGCTTCGATGATTTCGCTTGTGAGCTGATTACGACTACCACCTAGAATAACGCATTCCTCTAAGACAAGTTCGAAACCACACGTTTTGCAGTGCTGCGCAAGAAATACCCCAGCTGTAATACAATTCTTATTGTAACAGGCTGTCTGCATATGTTTGACATAGTTACTATGAGTTTTGTTGCTTAGTTTTGTGTAATCTCTTGATGTCACATGGTCACAAAGTGGCTGCGTCGAGTTATTGAATTGTCAAAATTTCAAGAACCAAATGACGATGAGATAGCGCCTGAAACCATGCACATTGTTCATACGAAGCTGCGCATCGCAGCGCACCAGGTCATTCAGAGAAGACAATGTTAACCGCTATAGGCCGAACATCAGAATCTCTTTCATGTATTCGCTACCGAACGAAATAGATTACTAAAATTCAGTAATATTGGTTTATTCAGCGACATTCAAGCAATGCTGTAAGAGATTAACTGAATTTTGCCAGAACGCGAACCTTGCCTATTAATTGCGATTAATATTCTTTAGGAACTTCATCAACATTGCGGTGTCTAACATCTTATACCCGGTAGCTAAAGTTGTGTACCATATATGACCACTAAGTAAGTTCTGGCTGCTATCTTGTTCAGCAAACAAATAACCAAGGCTACACAGTATGTGCCCGAATAAACACCTTGCAAGTAGCTGCAGATCTCCACTGACCTCTCTGGAAAACGCTGGTTCGTGGCGTACAAGTCAACATCCATGCTATTAAAAGTGCTTCCGCCTGTCCACCGGGGAATAAATCGACTACGAAAATTGGCATTTCCGAAAAACAGGTAAAGATATGCCCAGTAAAAATATTGAAACAGCCATGTCTACTGAATTCTCTTGAAAACGCTGGTTCCTGGCGTAAAAGCAAATCTCCATCCTATTGGAAGTGTTCCCGGCTATTCACGCGATGAATGAATGAACGGCGGAAATTGGCACTTCCGGAAGACAGGTAAGCCCCAATAAAAATATCAGAACAGCCATGTCTACCGACTGTTTTGCAAAACGCTGGTTAGTCGCATACACATCGATATCCATGCTATGGGAAGTGTTCCCGCCTATTCACACGATAAATAAATGGATTGCCAAAATTGGCAATACCAAAAAAACAAACAATGTAAGCCTACATACAGCCCAGTAAAATGACGAAACAGTGATGTCCATTGACGTTTCTAGAAAACGCTCGTTCGTGTCACATACACAACTTCCATCCAATTAGAGTAGTTCCACCTATTCATACAAATAATACACGGATTACGAAACGCCGGGGCGGATGCGGATTAACACGATAAATAAACCAGCTTGAAACTCGCGCGTAGAGGCCAAATTAGGTGATAAATAAACGAATAGGCGAAGAATAATTTTATCGGGAAAAATGAGAAAACATTAAGCGAAGGGCAACATCGTCTCAGCCAGGTTCGAAAAGTTCGGTCTAAATCGCTCGTTCTCTGCCTACACCACTCCCCACGGATGCCTAGAGGCCGAATTACGCGATAAATAAAGGAATAGGCGAAGAATAATTATATAGGAAAAATTGGAAAAACACCAAGCCTATAGCCCAGGGAAATATCGTTTCAGTCTGGTTCGAAAAGTTCGGTCTGAATCGCTCGTTCTCTGCCTACACCACTCCCCACGCATGCCTAGAGGCCGAATTACGCGATAAATAAAGGAATAGGCGAAGAATAATTATATAGGAAAAATTGGAAAAACACCAAGCCTATAGCCCAGGGAAATATCGTTTCAGTCTGGTTCGAAAAGTTCGGTCTGAATCGCTCGTTCTCTGCCTACACCACTCCCCACGCATGCCTAGAGGCCGAATTACGCGATAAATAAAGGAATAGGCGAAGAATAATTATATAGGAAAAATTGGAAAAACAGCAAGCCTATAGCGCAGGGAAATATCGTCTCAGCCAGGTTCGAAAAGTTCGGTCTGAATCGCTCGTTCTCTGCCTACACCACTCCCCACGCATGCCTAGAGGCCGAATTACGCGATAAATAAACGAATAGGCGAAGAATAATTTTATCGGGAAAATTGGAAAAACACCAAGCCCGAGGGAAATATCGTTTCAGCCAGGTTCGAAAAGTTCGGTCTAAATCGATCGTTCTCTGCCTACACCACTCCCCACGCATGCCTAGAGGCCGAATTACGCGATAAATAAAGGAATAGGCGAAGAATAATTATATAGGAAAATTTGGAAAAACACCAAGCCTATAGCCCAGGGAAATATCATTTCAGTCTGGTTCGAAAAGTTCGGTTTGAATCGCTCGTTCTCTGCCTACACCACTCCCCACGCATGCCTAGAGGCCGAATTACGCGATAAATAAAGGAATAGGCGAAGAATAATTATATAGGAAAAATTGGAAAAACACCAAGCCTATAGCCCAGGGAAATATCGTTTCAGTCTGGTTCGAAAAGATCGGTCTAAATCGCTCGTTCTCTGCCTACACCACTCCCCACGCATGCCTAGAGGCCGAATTACGCGATAAATAAAGGAATAGGCGAAGAATAATTATATAGGAAAAATTGGAAAAACACCAAGCCTATAGCCCAGGGAAATATCGTCTCAGCCAGGTTCGAAAAGTTCGGTCTAAATCGCTCGTTCTCTGCCTACACCACTCCCCACGCATGCCTAGAGGCCGAATTACGCGATAAATAAAGGAATAGGCGAAGAATAATTATATAGGAAAAATTGGAAAAACACCAACCCTATAGCCCAGGGAAATATCGTCTCAGCCAGGTTCGAAAAGTTCGGTCTAAATCGCTCGTTCTCTGCCTACACCACTCCCCACGCATGCCTAGAGGCCGAATTACGCGATAAATAAAGGAATAGGCGAAGAATAATTATATAGGAAAAATTGGAAAAACACCAAGCCTATAGCCCAGGGAAATATCGTTTCAGTCTGGTTCGAAAAGTTCGGTCTAAATCGCTCGTTCTCTGCCTACACCATTCCCCACGCATGCCTAGAGGCCGAATTACGCGATAAATAAAGGAATAGGCGAAGAATAATTATATAGGAAAAATTGGAAAAACACCAGGCCTATAGCCCAGGGAAATATCGTCTCAGCCAGGTTCGAAAAGTTCGGTCTAAATCGCTCGTTCTCTGCCTACACCACTCCCCACGCATGCCTAGAGGCCGAATTACGCGATAAATAAAGGAATAGGCGAAGAATAATTATATAGGAAAAATTGGAAAAACACCAAGCCTATAGCCCAGAGAAATATCGTTTCAGTCTGGTTCGAAAAGTTCGGTCTAAATCACTCGTTCTCTGCCTACACCACTCCCCACGCATGCCTAGAGGCCGAATTACGCGATAAATAAAGGAATAGGCGAAGAATAATTATATAGTAAAAATTGGAAAAACACCAAGCCTATATAGCCCAGGGAAATATCGTTTCAGTCTGGTTCGAAAAGTTCGGTCTAAATCGCTCGTTCGCTGCCTACACCACTCCCCATGCATGCCTAGAGGCTGAATTACGCGATAAATAAAGGAATGGGCGAAGAATACTTTTATCGGGAAAATTGAAAAAACACCAAGCCTATAGCCCAGGGAAATATCGTTTCAGTCTGGTTCGAAAAGTTCGGTTTGAATCGCTCGTTCTCTGCCTACACCACTCCCCACGCATGCCTAGAGGCCGAATTACGCGATAAATAAAGGAATGGGCGAAGAATAATTTTATCGGGAAAATTGAAAAAACACCAAGCCTATAGCCCAGGGAAATATCGTTTCAGTCTGGTTCGAAAAGTTCGGTTTGAATCGCTCGTTCTCTGCCTACACCACTCCCCACGCATGCCTAGAGGCCGAATTACGCGATAAATAAAGGAATGGGCGAAGAATAATTATATCGGGAAAATTGAAAAAACACCAAGAATATAGCCCAGGGAAATATCGTTTCAGTCTGGTTCGAAAAGTTCGGTTTGAATCGCTCGTTCTCTGCCTACACCACTCCCCACGCATGCCTAGAGGCCGAATTACGCGATAAATAAAGGAATGGGCGAAGAATAATTATATCGGGAAAATTGAAAAAACACCAAGCCTATAGCCCAGGGAAATATCGTTTCAGTCTGGTTCGAAAAGTTCGGTTTGAATCGCTCGTGCTCTGCCTACACCACTCCCCACGCATGCCTAGAGGCCGAATTACGCGATAAATAAAGGAATGGGCGAAGAATAATTTTATCGGGAAAATTGAAAAAACACCAAGCCCAGGCAAATATCGTTTCAGTCTGGTTCGAAAAGTTCGGTTTGAATCGCTCGTTCTCTGCCTACACCACTCCCCACGCATGCCTAGAGGCCGAATTACGCGATAAATAAAGGAATGGGCGAAGAATAATTTTATCGGGAAAATTGAAAAAACACCAAGCCTATAGCCCAGGGAAATATCGTTTCAGTCTGGTTCGAAAAGTTCGGTTTGAATCGCTCGTTCTCTGCCTACACCACTCCCCACGCATGCCTAGAGGCTGAATTACGCGATAAATAAAGGAATGGGCGAAGAATAATTATATAGGAAAAATTGGAAAAACACCAAGCCTATAGCCCAGGGAAATATCGTTTCAGTCTGGTTCGAAAAGATCGGTTTGAATCGCTCGTTCTCTGCCTACACCACTCCCCACGCATGCCTAGAGGCCGAATTACGCGATAAATAAAGGAATGGGCGAAGAATAATTTTATCGGAAAAATTGAAAAAACACCAAGCCTATAGCCCAGGGAAATATCGTTTCAGTCTGGTTCGAAAAGTTCGGTTTGAATCGCTCGTTCTCTGCCTACACCACTCCCCACGCATGCCTAAAGGCCGAATTACGCGATAAATAAAGGAATGGGCGAAGAATAATTTTATCGGGAAAATTGAAAAAACACCAAGCCTATAGCCCAGGGAAATATCGTTTCAGTCTCGTTCGAAAAGTTCGGTTTGAATCGCTCGTTCTTTGCCTACACCACTCCCCACGCATGCCTAGAGGCTAAATTACGCGATAAATAAAGGAATGGGCGAAGAATAATTATATCGGGAAAATTGAAAAAACACCAAGCCTATAGCCCAGGGAAATATCGTTTCAGTCTGGTTCGAAAAGTTCGGTTTGAATCGCCCGTTCTCTGCCTACACCACTCCCCACGCATGCCTAGAGGCTGAATTACGCGATAAATAAAGGAATGGGCGAAGAATAATTATATCGGGAAAATTGAAAAAAACACCAAGCCTATAGCCCAGGGAAATATCGTTTCAGTCTGGTTCGAAAAGTTCGGTTTGAATCGCTCGTTCTCTGCCTACACCACTCCCCACGCATGCCTAGAGGCCGAATTACGCGATAAATAAAGGAATGGGCGAAGAATAATTTTATCGGGAAAATTGAAAAAACACCAAGCCTATAGCCCAGGGAAATATCGTTTCAGTCTGGTTCGAAAAGTTCGGTTTGAATCGCTCGTTCTCTGCCTACACCACTCCCCACGCATGCCTAGAGGCCGAATTACGCGATAAATAAAGGAATAGGCGAAGAATAATTATATAGGAAAAATTGGAAAAACACCAAGCCTATATAGCCCAGGGAAATATCGTTTCAGTCTGGTTCAAAAAGTTCGGTCTAAATCGCTCGTTCTCTGCCTACACCACTCCCCACGGATGCCTAGAGGCCGAATTACGCGATAAATAAAGGAATAGGCGAAGAATAATTATATAGGAAAAATTGGAAAAACACCAAGCCTATAGCCCAGGGAAATATCGCCTCAGCCAGGTTCGAAAAGTTCGGTCTAAATCGCTCGTTCTCTGCCTACACCACTCCCCATGCATGCCTAGAGGCCGAATTACGCGATAAATAAAGGAATAGGCGAAGAATAATTATAAAGGAAAAATTGGAAAAACACCAAGCCTATAGCCCAGGGAAATATCGTTTCAGTCTGGTTCGAAAAGTTCGGTCTAAATCGCTCGTTCTCTGCCTACACCACTCCCCACGCATGCCTAGAGGCCGAATTACGCGATAAATAAAGGAATAGGCGAAGAATAATTATATAGGAAAAATTGGAAAAACACCAAGCCTATAGCCCAGGGAAATATCGTTTCAGTCTGGTTCGAAAAGTTCGGTCGAAATCGCTCGTTCTCTGCCTACACCACTCCCCACGTATGCCGAGAGGCCGAATTACGCGATAAATAAACGAATAGGCGAAGAATAATTTTATCGGGAAAATTGAAAAAAAAACACCAAGCCTATAGCCCAGGGAAATATCGTCTCAGCCAGGTTCGAAAAGTTCGGTCTAAATCGCTCGTTCTCTGCCTACACCACTCCCCACGCATGCCTAGAGGCCGAATTACGCGATAAATAAAGGAATAGGCGAAGAATAATTATATAGGAAAAATTGGAAAAACACCAAGCCTATAGCCCAGGGAAATATCGTTTCAGTCTGGTTCGAAAAGTTCAGTCTAAATCGCTCCTTCTCTGCCTACACCACTCCCCACGCATGCCTAGAGGCCGAATTACGCGATAAATAAACGAATAGGCGAAGAATAATTTTATCGGGAAAATTGAAAAAACACCAAGCCTATAGCCCAGGGAAATATCGTTTCAGTCTGGTTCGAAAAGTTCGGTTTGAATCGCTCGTTCTCTGCCTACACCACTCCCCACGCATGCCTAGAGGCCGAATTACGCGATAAATAAACGAATAGGCGAAGAATAATTTTATCGGGAAAATTGAAAAAACACCAAGCCTATAGCCGAGGGAAATATCGTTTCAGTCTGGTTCGAAAAGTTCGGTTTGAATCGCTCGTTCTCTGCCTACACCACTCCCCACACATGCCTAGAGGCCGAAATACGCGATAAATAAACGAATAGGCGAAGAATAATTTTAACGGGAAAATTGAAAAAACACCAAGCCTATAGCCCAGGGAAATATCGTTTCAGTCTGGTTCGAAAAGTTCGGTTTGAATCGCTCGTTCTCTGCCTACACCACTCCCCACGCATGCCGAGAGGCCGAATGACGCGATAAATAAAGGAATGGGCGAAGAATAATTTTATCAGGAAAATTGAAAAAACACCAAGCCTATAGCCCAGGGAAATATCGTTTCAGTCTGGTTCGAAAAGTTCGGTTTGAATCGCTCGTTCTCTGCCTACACCACTCCCCACGCATGCCTAGAGGCCGAATTACGCGATAAATAAAGGAATGGGCGAAGAATAATTTTATCGGGAAAATTGAAAAAACACCAAGCCTATAGCCCAGGGAAATATCGTTTCAGTCTGGTTCGAAAAGTTCGGTTTGAATCGCTCGTTCTCTGCCTACACAACTCCCCACGCATGCCTAGAGGCTGAATTACGCGATAAATAAAGGAATGGGCGAAGAATAATTATATAGGAAAAATTGGAAAAACACCAAGCCTATAGCCCAGGGAAATATCGTTTCAGTCTGGTTCGAAAAGTTCGGTTTGAATCGCCCGTTCTCTGCCTACACCACTCCCCACGCATGCCTAGAGGCTGAATTACGCGATAAATAAAGGAATGGGCGAAGAATAATTATATCGGGAAAATTGAAAAAAACACCAAGCCTATAGCCCAGGGAAATATCGTTTCAGTCTGGTTCGAAAAGTTCGGTTTGAATCGCTCGTTCTCTGCCTACACCACTCCCCACGCATGCCTAGAGGCCGAATTACGCGATAAATAAAGGAATGGGCGAAGAATAATTTTATCGGGAAAATTGAAAAAACACCAAGCCTATAGCCCAGGGAAATATCGTTTCAGTCTGGTTCGAAAAGTTCGGTTTGAATCGCTCGTTCTCTGCCTACACCACTCCCCACGCATGCCTAGAGGCCGAATTACGCGATAAATAAAGGAATAGGCGAAGAATAATTATATAGGAAAAATTGGAAAAACACCAAGCCTATATAGCCCAGGGAAATATCGTTTCAGTCTGGTTCAAAAAGTTCGGTCTAAATCGCTCGTTCTCTGCCTACACCACTCCCCACGGATGCCTAGAGGCCGAATTACGCGATAAATAAAGGAATAGGCGAAGAATAATTATATAGGAAAAATTGGAAAAACACCAAGCCTATAGCCCAGGGAAATATCGCCTCAGCCAGGTTCGAAAAGTTCGGTCTAAATCGCTCGTTCTCTGCCTACACCACTCCCCATGCATGCCTAGAGGCCGAATTACGCGATAAATAAAGGAATAGGCGAAGAATAATTATAAAGGAAAAATTGGAAAAACACCAAGCCTATAGCCCAGGGAAATATCGTTTCAGTCTGGTTCGAAAAGTTCGGTCTAAATCGCTCGTTCTCTGCCTACACCACTCCCCACGCATGCCTAGAGGCCGAATTACGCGATAAATAAAGGAATAGGCGAAGAATAATTATATAGGAAAAATTGGAAAAACACCAAGCCTATAGCCCAGGGAAATATCGTTTCAGTCTGGTTCGAAAAGTTCGGTCGAAATCGCTCGTTCTCTGCCTACACCACTCCCCACGTATGCCGAGAGGCCGAATTACGCGATAAATAAACGAATAGGCGAAGAATAATTTTATCGGGAAAATTGAAAAAAAAACACCAAGCCTATAGCCCAGGGAAATATCGTCTCAGCCAGGTTCGAAAAGTTCGGTCTAAATCGCTCGTTCTCTGCCTACACCACTCCCCACGCATGCCTAGAGGCCGAATTACGCGATAAATAAAGGAATAGGCGAAGAATAATTATATAGGAAAAATTGGAAAAACACCAAGCCTATAGCCCAGGGAAATATCGTTTCAGTCTGGTTCGAAAAGTTCAGTCTAAATCGCTCCTTCTCTGCCTACACCACTCCCCACGCATGCCTAGAGGCCGAATTACGCGATAAATAAACGAATAGGCGAAGAATAATTTTATCGGGAAAATTGAAAAAACACCAAGCCTATAGCCCAGGGAAATATCGTTTCAGTCTGGTTCGAAAAGTTCGGTTTGAATCGCTCGTTCTCTGCCTACACCACTCCCCACGCATGCCTAGAGGCCGAATTACGCGATAAATAAACGAATAGGCGAAGAATAATTTTATCGGGAAAATTGAAAAAACACCAAGCCTATAGCCCAGGGAAATATCGTTTCAGTCTGGTTCGAAAAGTTCGGTTTGAATCGCTCGTTCTCTGCCTACACCACTCCCCACGCATGCCTAGAGGCCGAATTACGCGATAAATAAAGGAATGGGCGAAGAATAATTTTATCGGGAAAATTGAAAAAACACAAAGCCTATAGCCCAGGGAAATATCGTTTCAGTCTGGTTCGAAAAGTTCGGTTTGAATCGCTCGTTCTCTGCCTACACCACTCCCCACGCATGCCGAGAGGCCGAATTACGCGATAAATAAAGGAATGGGCGAAGAATAATTTTATCTGGAAAATTGAAAAAACAACAAGCCTATAGCCCAGGGAAATATCGTTTCAGTCTGGTTCGAAAAGTTCGGTTTGGATCGCTCGTTCTCTGCCTACACCACTCCCCACGCATGCCTAGAGGCCGAATTACGCGATAAATAAAGGAATGGGCGAAGAATAATTTTATCGGGAAAATTGAAAAAACACCAAGCCTATAGCCCAGGGAAATATCGTTTCAGTCTGGTTCGAAAAGTTCGGTTTGAATCGCTCGTTCTCTGCCTACACAACTCCCCACGCATGCCTAGAGGCTGAATTACGCGATAAATAAAGGAATGGGCGAAGAATAATTATATAGGAAAAATTGGAAAAACACCAAGCCTATAGCCCAGGGAAATATCGTTTCAGTCTGGTTCGAAAAGATCGGTTTGAATCGCTCGTTCTCTGCCTACACCACTCCCCACGCATGCCTAGAGGCCGAATTACGCGATAAATAAAGGAATGGGCGAAGAATAATTTTATCGGAAAAATTGAAAAAACACCAAGCCTATAGCCCAGGGAAATATCGTTTCAGTCTGGTTCGAAAAGTTCGGTTTGAATCGCTCGTTCTCTGCCTACACCACTCCCCACGCATGCCTAGAGGCCGAATTACGCGATAAATAAAGGAATGGGCGAAGAATAATTTTATCGGGAAAATTGAAAAAACACCAAGCCTATAGCCCAGGGAAATATCGTTTCAGTCTGGTTCGAAAAGTTCGGTTTGAATCGCTCGTTCTCTGCCTACACCACTCCCCACGCATGCCTAGAGGCTAAATTACGGGATAAATAAAGGAATGGGCGAAGAATAATTATATCGGGAAAATTGAAAAAACACCAAGCCTATAGCGCAGGGAAATATCGTTTCAGTCTGGTTCGAAAAGTTCGGTTTGAATCGCCCGTTCTCTGCCTACACCACTCCCCACGCATGCCTAGAGGCTGAATTACGCGATAAATAAAGGAATGGGCGAAGAATAATTATATCGGGAAAATTGAAAAAACACCAAGCCTATAGCCCAGGGAAATATCGTTTCAGTCTGGTTCGAAAAGTTCGGTTTGAATCGCTCGTTCTCTGCCTACACCACTCCCCACGCATGCCTAGAGGCCGAATTACGCGATAAATAAAGGAATGGGCGAAGAATAATTTTATCGGGAAAATTGAAAAAACACCAAGCCTATAGCCCAGGGAAATATCGTTTCAGTCTGGTTCGAAAAGTTCGGTTTGAATCGCTCGTTCTCTGCCTACACCACTCCCCACGCATGCCTAGAGGCCGAATTACGCGATAAATAAAGGAATGGGCGAAGAATAATTTTATCGGGAAAATTGAAAAAACACCAAGCCTATAGCCCAGGGAAATATCGTTTCAGTCTGGTTCGAAAAGTTCGGTTTGAATCGCTCGTTCTCTGCCTACACCACTCCCCACGCATGCCGAGAGGCCGAATTACGCGATAAATAAAGGAATGGGCGAAGAATAATTTTATCTGGAAAATTGAAAAAACACCAAGCCTATAGCCCAGGGAAATATCGTTTCAGTCTGGTTCGAAAAGTTCGGTTTGAATCGCTCGTTCTCTGCCTACACCACTCCCCACGCATGCCTAGAGGCCGAATTACGCGATAAATAAAGGAATGGGCGAAGAATAATTTTATCGGGAAAATTGAAAAAACACCAAGCCTATAGCCCAGGGAAATATCGTTTCAGTCTGGTTCGAAAAGTTCGGTTTGAATCGCTCGTTCTCTGCCTACACAACTCCCCACGCATGCCTAGAGGCTGAATTACGCGATAAATAAAGGAATGGGCGAAGAATAATTATATAGGAAAAATTGGAAAAACACCAAGCCTATAGCCCAGGGAAATATCGTTTCAGTCTGGTTCGAAAAGATCGGTTTGAATCGCTCGTTCTCTGCCTACACCACTCCCCACGCATGCCTAGAGGCCGAATTACGCGATAAATAAAGGAATGGGCGAAGAATAATTTTATCGGAAAAATTGAAAAAACACCAAGCCTATAGCCCAGGGAAAAATCGTTTCAGTCTGGTTCGAAAAGTTCGGTTTGAATCGCTCGTTCTCTGCCTACACCACTCCCCACGCATGCCTAGAGGCCGAATTACGCGATAAATAAAGGAATGGGCGAAGAATAATTTTATCGGGAAAATTGAAAAAACACCAAGCCTATAGCCCAGGGAAATATCGTTTCAGTCTGGTTCGAAAAGTTCGGTTTGAATCGCTCGTTCTCTGCCTACACCACTCCCCACGCATGCCTAGAGGCTAAATTACGGGATAAATAAAGGAATGGGCGAAGAATAATTATATCGGGAAAATTGAAAAAACACCAAGCCTATAGCGCAGGGAAATATCGTTTCAGTCTGGTTCGAAAAGTTCGGTTTGAATCGCCCGTTCTCTGCCTACACCACTCCCCACGCATGCCTAGAGGCTGAATTACGCGATAAATAAAGGAATGGGCGAAGAATAATTATATCGGGAAAATTGAAAAAACACCAAGCCTATAGCCCAGGGAAATATCGTTTCAGTCTGGTTCGAAAAGTTCGGTTTGAATCGCTCGTTCTCTGCCTACACCACTCCCCACGCATGCCTAGAGGCCGAATTACGCGATAAATAAAGGAATGGGCGAAGAATAATTTTATCGGGAAAATTGAAAAAACACCAAGCCTATAGCCCAGGGAAATATCGTTTCAGTCTGGTTCGAAAAGTTCGGTTTGAATCGCTCGTTCTCTGCCTATACCACTCCCCACGCATGCTTAGAGGCTGAATTACGCGATAAATAAAGGAATGGGCGAAGAATAATTATATAGGAAAAATTGGAAAAACACCAAGCCTATAGCCCAGGGAAATATCGTTTCAGTCTGGTTCGAAAAGATCGGTTTGAATCGCTCGTTCTCTGCCTACACCACTCCCCACGCATGCCTAGAGGCCGAATTACGCGATAAATAAAGGAATGGGCGAAGAATAATTTTATCGGAAAAATTGAAAAAACAGGGAAATATCGTTTCAGTCTGGTTCGAAAAGTTCGGTTTGAATCGCTCGTTCTCTGCCTACACCACTCCCCACGCAAGCCTAGAGGCCGAATTACGCGATAAATAAAGGAATGGGCGAAGAATAATTTTATCGGGAAAATTGAAAAAACACCAAGCCTATAGCCCAGGGAAATATCGTTTCAGTCTGGTTCGAAAAGTTCGGTTTGAATCGCTCGTTCTCTGCCTACACCACTCCCCACGCATGCCGAGAGGCCGAATTACGCGATAAATAAAGGAATGGGCGAAGAATAATTTTATCTGGAAAATTGAAAAAACACCAAGCCTATAGCCCAGGGAAATATCGTTTCAGTCTGGTTCGAAAAGTTCGGTTTGAATCGCTCGTTCTCTGCCTACACCACTCCCCACGCATGCCTAGAGGCCGAATTACGCGATAAATAAAGGAATGGGCGAAGAATAATTTTATCGGGAAAATTGAAAAAACACCAAGCCTATAGCCCAGGGAAATATCGTTTCAGTCTGGTTCGAAAAGTTCGGTTTGAATCGCTCGTTCTCTGCCTACACAACTCCCCACGCATGCCTAGAGGCTGAATTACGCGATAAATAAAGGAATGGGCGAAGAATAATTATATAGGAAAAATTGGAAAAACACCAAGCCTATAGCCCAGGGAAATATCGTTTCAGTCTGGTTCGAAAAGTTCGGTTTGAATCGCTCGTTCTCTGCCTACACCACTCCCCACGCATGCCTAGAGGCCGAATTACGCGATAAATAAAGGAATGGGCGAAGAATAATTTTATCGGAAAAATTGAAAAAACACCAAGCCTATAGCCCAGGGAAATATCGTTTCAGTCTGGTTCGAAAAGTTCGGTTTGAATCGCTCGTTCTCTGCCTACACCACTCCCCACGCATGCCTAGAGGCCGAATTACGCGATAAATAAAGGAATGGGCGAAGAATAATTTTATCGGAAAAATTGAAAAAACACCAAGCCTATAGCCCAGGGAAATATCGTTTCAGTCTGGTTCGAAAAGTTCGGTTTGAATCGCTCGTTCTCTGCCTACACCACTCCCCACGCATGCCTAGAGGCCGAATTACGCGATAAATAAAGGAATGGGCGAAGAATAATTTTATCGGGAAAATTGAAAAAACACCAAGCCTATAGCCCAGGGAAATATCGTTTCAGTCTGGTTCGAAAAGTTCGGTTTGAATCGCTCGTTCTCTGCCTACACCACTCCCCACGCATGCCTAGAGGCTAAATTACGGGATAAATAAAGGAATGGGCGAAGAATAATTATATCGGGAAAATTGAAAAAACACCAAGCCTATAGCGCAGGGAAATATCGTTTCAGTCTGGTTCGAAAAGTTTGGTTTGAATCGCCCGTTCTCTGCCTACACCACTCCCCACGCATGCCTAGAGGCTGAATTACGCGATAAATAAAGGAATGGGCGAAGAATAATTATATCGGGAAAATTGAAAAAACACCAAGCCTATAGCCCAGGGAAATATCGTTTCAGTCTGGTTCGAAAAGTTCGGTTTGAATCGCTCGTTCTCTGCCTACACCACTCCCCACGCATGCCTAGAGGCCGAATTACGCGATAAATAAAGGAATGGGCGAAGAATAATTTTATCGGGAAAATTGAAAAAACACCAAGCCTATAGCCCAGGGAAATATCGTTTCAGTCTGGTTCGAAAAGTTCGGTTTGAATCGCTCGTTCTCTGCCTATACCACTCCCCACGCATGCTTAGAGGCTGAATTACGCGATAAATAAAGGAATGGGCGAAGAATAATTATATAGGAAAAATTGGAAAAACACCAAGCCTATAGCCCAGGGAAATATCGTTTCAGTCTGGTTCGAAAAGATCGGTTTGAATCGCTCGTTCTCTGCCTACACCACTCCCCACGCATGCCTAGAGGCCGAATTACGCGATAAATAAAGGAATGGGCGAAGAATAATTTTATCGGAAAAATTGAAAAAACAGGGAAATATCGTTTCAGTCTGGTTCGAAAAGTTCGGTTTGAATCGCTCGTTCTCTGCCTACACCACTCCCCACGCAAGCCTAGAGGCCGAATTACGCGATAAATAAAGGAATGGGCGAAGAATAATTTTATCGGGAAAATTGAAAAAACACCAAGCCTATAGCCCAGGGAAATATCGTTTCAGTCTGGTTCGAAAAGTTCGGTTTGAATCGCTCGTTCTCTGCCTACACCACTCCCCACGCATGCCGAGAGGCCGAATTACGCGATAAATAAAGGAATGGGCGAAGAATAATTTTATCTGGAAAATTGAAAAAACACCAAGCCTATAGCCCAGGGAAATATCGTTTCAGTCTGGTTCGAAAAGTTCGGTTTGAATCGCTCGTTCTCTGCCTACACAACTCCCCACGCATGCCTAGAGGCTGAATTACGCGATAAATAAAGGAATGGGCGAAGAATAATTATATAGGAAAAATTGGAAAAACACCAAGCCTATAGCCCAGGGAAATATCGTTTCAGTCTGGTTCGAAAAGTTCGGTTTGAATCGCTCGTTCTCTGCCTACACCACTCCCCACGCATGCCTAGAGGCCGAATTACGCGATAAATAAAGGAATGGGCGAAGAATAATTTTATCGGAAAAATTGAAAAAACACCAAGCCTATAGCCCAGGGAAATATCGTTTCAGTCTGGTTCGAAAAGATCGGTTTGAATCGCTCGTTCTCTGCCTACACCACTCCCCACGCATGCCTAGAGGCCGAATTACGCGATAAATAAAGGAATGGGCGAAGAATAATTTTATCGGAAAAATTGAAAAAACACCAAGCCTATAGCCCAGGGAAATATCGTTTCAGTCTGGTTCGAAAAGTTCGGTTTGAATCGCTCGTTCTCTGCCTACACCACTCCCCACGCATGCCTAGAGGCCGAATTACGCGATAAATAAAGGAATGGGCGAAGAATAATTTTATCGGGAAAATTGAAAAAACACCAAGCCTATAGCCCAGGGAAATATCGTTTCAGTCTGGTTCGAAAAGTTCGGTTTGAATCGCTCGTTCTCTGCCTACACCACTCCCCACGCATGCCTAGAGGCTAAATTACGGGATAAATAAAGGAATGGGCGAAGAATAATTATATCGGGAAAATTGAAAAAACACCAAGCCTATAGCGCAGGGAAATATCGTTTCAGTCTGGTTCGAAAAGTTTGGTTTGAATCGCCCGTTCTCTGCCTACACCACTCCCCACGCATGCCTAGAGGCTGAATTACGCGATAAATAAAGGAATGGGCGAAGAATAATTATATCGGGAAAATTGAAAAAACACCAAGCCTATAGCCCAGGGAAATATCGTTTCAGTCTGGTTCGAAAAGTTCGGTTTGAATCGCTCGTTCTCTGCCTACACCACTCCCCACGCATGCCTAGAGGCCGAATTACGCGATAAATAAAGGAATGGGCGAAGAATAATTTTATCGGGAAAATTGAAAAAACACCAAGCCTATAGCCCAGGGAAATATCGTTTCAGTCTGGTTCGAAAAGTTCGGTTTGAATCGCTCGTTCTCTGCCTATACCACTCCCCACGCATGCCTAGAGGCTGAATTACGCGATAAATAAAGGAATGGGCGAAGAATAATTATATAGGAAAAATTGGAAAAACACCAAGCCTATAGCCCAGGGAAATATCGTTTCAGTCTGGTTCGAAAAGATCGGTTTGAATCGCTCGTTCTCTGCCTACACCACTCCCCACGCATGCCTAGAGGCCGAATTACGCGATAAATAAAGGAATGGGCGAAGAATAATTTTATCGGAAAAATTGAAAAAACAGGGAAATATCGTTTCAGTCTGGTTCGAAAAGTTCGGTTTGAATCGCTCGTTCTCTGCCTACACCACTCCCCACGCAAGCCTAGAGGCCGAATTACGCGATAAATAAAGGAATGGGCGAAGAATAATTTTATCGGGAAAATTGAAAAAACACCAAGCCTATAGCCCAGGGAAATATCGTTTCAGTCTGGTTCGAAAAGTTCGGTTTGAATCGCTCGTTCTCTGCCTACACCACTCCCCACGCATGCCTAGAGGCTAAATTACGCGATAAATAAATGAATGGGCGAAGAATAATTATATCGGGAAAATTGAAAAAACACCAAGCCTATAGCCCAGGGAAATATCGTTTCAGTCTGGTTCGAAAAGTTCGGTTTGAATCGCCCGTTCTCTGCCTACACCACTCCCCACGCATGCCTAGAGGCTTAATTACGCGATAAATAAAGGAATGGGCGAAGAATAATTATATCGGGAAAATTGAAAAAACACCAAGCGTATAGCCCAGGGAAATATCGTTTCAGTCTGGTTCGAAAAGTTCGGTTTGAATCGCTCGTTCTCTGCCTACACCACTCCCCACGCATGCCTAGAGGCCGAATTACGCGATAAATAAAGGAATGGGCGAAGAATAATTTTATCGGGAAAATTGAAAAAACACCAAGCCTATAGCCCAAGGAAATATCGTTTCAGTCTGGTTCGAAAAGTTCGGTTTGAATCGCTCGTTCTCTGCCTACACCACTCCCCACGCATGCCTAGAGGCCGAATTACGCGATAAATAAAGGAATAGGCGAAGAATAATTATATAGGAAAAATTGGAAAAACACCAAGCCTATATAGCCCAGGGAAATATCGTTTCAGTCTGGTTCAAAAAGTTCGGTCTAAATCGCTCGTTCTCTGCCTACACCACTACCCACGGATGCCTAGAGGCCGAATTACGCGATAAATAAAGGAATAGGCGAAGAATAATTATATAGGAAAAATTGGAAAAACACCAAGCCTATAGCCCAGGGAAATATCGTCTCAGCCAGGTTCGAAAAGTTCGGTCTAAATCGCTCGTTCTCTGCCTACACCACTCCCCATGCATGCCTAGAGGCCGAATTACGCGATAAATAAAGGAATAGGCGAAGAATAATTATAAAGGAAAAATTGGAAAAACACCAAGCCTATAGCCAAGGGAAATATCGTTTCAGTCTGGTTCGAAAAGTTCGGTCTAAATCGCTCGTTCTCTGCCTACACCACTCCCCACGCATGCCTAGAGGCCGAATTACGCGATAAATAAAGGAATAGGCGAAGAATAATTATATAGGAAAAATTGGAAAAACACCAAGCCTATAGCCCAGGGAAATATCGTTTCAGTCTGGTTCGAAAAGTTCGGTCGAAATCGCTCGTTCTCTGCCTACACCACTCCCCACGTATGCCGAGAGGCCGAATTACGCGAGAAATAAACGAATAGGCGAAGAATAATTTTATCGGGAAAATTGAAAAAAAACACCAAGCCTATAGCCCAGGGAAATATCGTCTCAGCCAGGTTCGAAAAGTTCGGTCTAAATCGCTCGTTCTCTGCCTACACCACTCCCCACGCATGCCTAGAGGCCGAATTACGCGATAAATAAAGGAATAGGCGAAGAATAATTATATAGGAAAAATTGGAAAAACACCAAGCCTATAGCCCAGGGAAATATCGTTTCAGTCTGGTTCGAAAAGTTCGGTTTGAATCGCTCGTTGTCTGCCTACACCACTCCCCACGCATGCCTAGAGGCCGAATTACGCGATAAATAAACGAATAGGCGAAGAATAATTTTATCGGGAAAATTGAAAAAACACCAAGCCTATAGCCCAGGAAAATATCGTTTCAGTCTGGTTCGAAAAGTTCGGTTTGAATCGCTCGTTCTCTGCCTACACCACTCCCCACGCATGCCTAGAGGCTGAATTACGCGATAAATAAAGGAATGGGCGAAGAATAATTTTATCGGGAAAATTGAAAAAAAACACCAAGCCTATAGCCCAGGGAAATATCGTCTCAGCCAGGTTCGAAAAGTTCGGTCTAAATCGCTCGTTCTCTGCCTACACCACTCCCCACGCATGCCTAGAGGCCGAATTACGCGATAAATAAAGGAATAGGCGAAGAATAATTATATAGGAAAAATTGGAAAAACACCAAGCCTATAGCCCAGGGAAATATCGTTTCAGTCTGGTTCGAAAAGTTTGGTTTGAATCGCTCGTTCTCTGCCTACACCACTCCCCACACATGCCTAGAGGCCGAATTGCGCGATAAATAAACGAATAGGCGAAGAATAATTTTAACGGGAAAATTGAAAAAACACCAAGCCTATAGCCCAGGGAAATATCGTTTCAGTCTGGTTCGAAAAGTTCGGTTTGAATCGCTCGTTCTCTGCCTACACCACTCCCCACGCATGCCTAGAGGCCGAATTGCGCGATAAATAAAGGAATGGGCGAAGAATAATTATGTCGGGAAAATTGAAAAAACACCAAGCCTATAGCCCAGGGAAATATCGTTTCAGTCTGGTTCGAAAAGTTCGGTTTCAATCGCTCGTTCTCTGCCTACACCACTCCCCACGCATGCCTAGAGGCCGAATTACGCGATAAATAAAGGAATGGGCGAAGAATAATTTTATCGGGAAAATTGAAAAAACACCAAGCCTATAGCCCAGGGAAATATCGTTTCAGTCTGGTTCGAAAAGTTCGGTTTGAATCGCTCGTTCTCTGCCTACACCACTCCCCACGCATGCCTAGAGGCTGAATTACGCGATAAATAAAGGAATGGGCGAAGAATAATTATGTCGGGAAAATTGAAAAAACACCAAGCCTATAGCCCAGGGAAATATCGTTTCAGTCTGGTTCGAAAAGTTCGGTTTCAATCGCTCGTTCTCTGCCTACACCACTCCCCACGCATGCCTAGAGGCCGAATTACGCGATAAATAAAGGAATGGGCGAAGAATAATTTTATCGGGAAAATTGAAAAAACACCAAGCCTATAGCCCAGGGAAATATCGTTTCAGTCTGGTTCGAAAAGTTCGGTTTGAATCGCTCGTTCTCTGCCTACACCACTCCCCACGCATGCCTAGAGGCCGAATTACGCGATAAATAAAGGAATGGGCGAAGAATAATTTTATCGGAAAAATTGAAAAAACAGGGAAATATCGTTTCAGTCTGGTTCGAAAAGTTCGGTTTGAATCGCTCGTTCTCTGCCTACACCACTCCCCACGCAAGCCTAGAGGCCGAATTACGCGATAAATAAAGGAATGGGCGAAGAATAATTTTATCGGGAAAATTGAAAAAACACCAAGCCTATAGCCCAGGGAAATATCGTTTCAGTCTGGTTCGAAAAGTTCGGTTTGAATCGCTCGTTCTCTGCCTACACCACTCCCCACGCATGCCGAGAGGCCGAATTACGCGATAAATAAAGGAATGGGCGAAGAATAATTTTATCTGGAAAATTGAAAAAACACCAAGCCTATAGCCCAGGGAAATATCGTTTCAGTCTGGTTCGAAAAGTTCGGTTTGAATCGCTCGTTCTCTGCCTACACCACTCCCCACGCATGCCTAGAGGCCGAATTACGCGATAAATAAAGGAATGGGCGAAGAATAATTTTATCGGGAAAATTGAAAAAACACCAAGCCTATAGCCCAGGGAAATATCGTTTCAGTCTGGTTCGAAAAGTTCGGTTTGAATCGCTCGTTCTCTGCCTACACAACTCCCCACGCATGCCTAGAGGCTGAATTACGCGATAAATAAAGGAATGGGCGAAGAATAATTATATAGGAAAAATTGGAAAAACACCAAGCCTATAGCCCAGGGAAATATCGTTTCAGTCTGGTTCGAAAAGTTCGGTTTGAATCGCTCGTTCTCTGCCTACACCACTCCCCACGCATGCCTAGAGGCCGAATTACGCGATAAATAAAGGAATGGGCGAAGAATAATTTTATCGGAAAAATTGAAAAAACACCAAGCCTATAGCCCAGGGAAATATCGTTTCAGTCTGGTTCGAAAAGTTCGGTTTGAATCGCTCGTTCTCTGCCTACACCACTCCCCACGCATGCCTAGAGGCCGAATTACGCGATAAATAAAGGAATGGGCGAAGAATAATTTTATCGGAAAAATTGAAAAAACACCAAGCCTATAGCCCAGGGAAATATCGTTTCAGTCTGGTTCGAAAAGTTCGGTTTGAATCGCTCGTTCTCTGCCTACACCACTCCCCACGCATGCCTAGAGGCCGAATTACGCGATAAATAAAGGAATGGGCGAAGAATAATTTTATCGGGAAAATTGAAAAAACACCAAGCCTATAGCCCAGGGAAATATCGTTTCAGTCTGGTTCGAAAAGTTCGGTTTGAATCGCTCGTTCTCTGCCTACACCACTCCCCACGCATGCCTAGAGGCTAAATTACGGGATAAATAAAGGAATGGGCGAAGAATAATTATATCGGGAAAATTGAAAAAACACCAAGCCTATAGCGCAGGGAAATATCGTTTCAGTCTGGTTCGAAAAGTTTGGTTTGAATCGCCCGTTCTCTGCCTACACCACTCCCCACGCATGCCTAGAGGCTGAATTACGCGATAAATAAAGGAATGGGCGAAGAATAATTATATCGGGAAAATTGAAAAAACACCAAGCCTATAGCCCAGGGAAATATCGTTTCAGTCTGGTTCGAAAAGTTCGGTTTGAATCGCTCGTTCTCTGCCTACACCACTCCCCACGCATGCCTAGAGGCCGAATTACGCGATAAATAAAGGAATGGGCGAAGAATAATTTTATCGGGAAAATTGAAAAAACACCAAGCCTATAGCCCAGGGAAATATCGTTTCAGTCTGGTTCGAAAAGTTCGGTTTGAATCGCTCGTTCTCTGCCTATACCACTCCCCACGCATGCTTAGAGGCTGAATTACGCGATAAATAAAGGAATGGGCGAAGAATAATTATATAGGAAAAATTGGAAAAACACCAAGCCTATAGCCCAGGGAAATATCGTTTCAGTCTGGTTCGAAAAGATCGGTTTGAATCGCTCGTTCTCTGCCTACACCACTCCCCACGCATGCCTAGAGGCCGAATTACGCGATAAATAAAGGAATGGGCGAAGAATAATTTTATCGGAAAAATTGAAAAAACAGGGAAATATCGTTTCAGTCTGGTTCGAAAAGTTCGGTTTGAATCGCTCGTTCTCTGCCTACACCACTCCCCACGCAAGCCTAGAGGCCGAATTACGCGATAAATAAAGGAATGGGCGAAGAATAATTTTATCGGGAAAATTGAAAAAACACCAAGCCTATAGCCCAGGGAAATATCGTTTCAGTCTGGTTCGAAAAGTTCGGTTTGAATCGCTCGTTCTCTGCCTACACCACTCCCCACGCATGCCGAGAGGCCGAATTACGCGATAAATAAAGGAATGGGCGAAGAATAATTTTATCTGGAAAATTGAAAAAACACCAAGCCTATAGCCCAGGGAAATATCGTTTCAGTCTGGTTCGAAAAGTTCGGTTTGAATCGCTCGTTCTCTGCCTACACCACTCCCCACGCATGCCTAGAGGCCGAATTACGCGATAAATAAAGGAATGGGCGAAGAATAATTTTATCGGGAAAATTGAAAAAACACCAAGCCTATAGCCCAGGGAAATATCGTTTCAGTCTGGTTCGAAAAGTTCGGTTTGAATCGCTCGTTCTCTGCCTACACAACTCCCCACGCATGCCTAGAGGCTGAATTACGCGATAAATAAAGGAATGGGCGAAGAATAATTATATAGGAAAAATTGGAAAAACACCAAGCCTATAGCCCAGGGAAATATCGTTTCAGTCTGGTTCGAAAAGTTCGGTTTGAATCGCTCGTTCTCTGCCTACACCACTCCCCACGCATGCCTAGAGGCCGAATTACGCGATAAATAAAGGAATGGGCGAAGAATAATTTTATCGGAAAAATTGAAAAAACACCAAGCCTATAGCCCAGGGAAATATCGTTTCAGTCTGGTTCGAAAAGATCGGTTTGAATCGCTCGTTCTCTGCCTACACCACTCCCCACGCATGCCTAGAGGCCGAATTACGCGATAAATAAAGGAATGGGCGAAGAATAATTTTATCGGAAAAATTGAAAAAACACCAAGCCTATAGCCCAGGGAAATATCGTTTCAGTCTGGTTCGAAAAGTTCGGTTTGAATCGCTCGTTCTCTGCCTACACCACTCCCCACGCATGCCTAGAGGCCGAATTACGCGATAAATAAAGGAATGGGCGAAGAATAATTTTATCGGGAAAATTGAAAAAACACCAAGCCTATAGCCCAGGGAAATATCGTTTCAGTCTGGTTCGAAAAGTTCGGTTTGAATCGCTCGTTCTCTGCCTACACCACTCCCCACGCATGCCTAGAGGCTAAATTACGGGATAAATAAAGGAATGGGCGAAGAATAATTATATCGGGAAAATTGAAAAAACACCAAGCCTATAGCGCAGGGAAATATCGTTTCAGTCTGGTTCGAAAAGTTTGGTTTGAATCGCCCGTTCTCTGCCTACACCACTCCCCACGCATGCCTAGAGGCTGAATTACGCGATAAATAAAGGAATGGGCGAAGAATAATTATATCGGGAAAATTGAAAAAACACCAAGCCTATAGCCCAGGGAAATATCGTTTCAGTCTGGTTCGAAAAGTTCGGTTTGAATCGCTCGTTCTCTGCCTACACCACTCCCCACGCATGCCTAGAGGCCGAATTACGCGATAAATAAAGGAATGGGCGAAGAATAATTTTATCGGGAAAATTGAAAAAACACCAAGCCTATAGCCCAGGGAAATATCGTTTCAGTCTGGTTCGAAAAGTTCGGTTTGAATCGCTCGTTCTCTGCCTATACCACTCCCCACGCATGCCTAGAGGCTGAATTACGCGATAAATAAAGGAATGGGCGAAGAATAATTATATAGGAAAAATTGGAAAAACACCAAGCCTATAGCCCAGGGAAATATCGTTTCAGTCTGGTTCGAAAAGATCGGTTTGAATCGCTCGTTCTCTGCCTACACCACTCCCCACGCATGCCTAGAGGCCGAATTACGCGATAAATAAAGGAATGGGCGAAGAATAATTTTATCGGAAAAATTGAAAAAACAGGGAAATATCGTTTCAGTCTGGTTCGAAAAGTTCGGTTTGAATCGCTCGTTCTCTGCCTACACCACTCCCCACGCAAGCCTAGAGGCCGAATTACGCGATAAATAAAGGAATGGGCGAAGAATAATTTTATCGGGAAAATTGAAAAAACACCAAGCCTATAGCCCAGGGAAATATCGTTTCAGTCTGGTTCGAAAAGTTCGGTTTGAATCGCTCGTTCTCTGCCTACACCACTCCCCACGCATGCCTAGAGGCTAAATTACGCGATAAATAAATGAATGGGCGAAGAATAATTATATCGGGAAAATTGAAAAAACACCAAGCCTATAGCCCAGGGAAATATCGTTTCAGTCTGGTTCGAAAAGTTCGGTTTGAATCGCCCGTTCTCTGCCTACACCACTCCCCACGCATGCCTAGAGGCTTAATTACGCGATAAATAAAGGAATGGGCGAAGAATAATTATATCGGGAAAATTGAAAAAACACCAAGCGTATAGCCCAGGGAAATATCGTTTCAGTCTGGTTCGAAAAGTTCGGTTTGAATCGCTCGTTCTCTGCCTACACCACTCCCCACGCATGCCTAGAGGCCGAATTACGCGATAAATAAAGGAATGGGCGAAGAATAATTTTATCGGGAAAATTGAAAAAACACCAAGCCTATAGCCCAAGGAAATATCGTTTCAGTCTGGTTCGAAAAGTTCGGTTTGAATCGCTCGTTCTCTGCCTACACCACTCCCCACGCATGCCTAGAGGCCGAATTACGCGATAAATAAAGGAATAGGCGAAGAATAATTATATAGGAAAAATTGGAAAAACACCAAGCCTATATAGCCCAGGGAAATATCGTTTCAGTCTGGTTCAAAAAGTTCGGTCTAAATCGCTCGTTCTCTGCCTACACCACTACCCACGGATGCCTAGAGGCCGAATTACGCGATAAATAAAGGAATAGGCGAAGAATAATTATATAGGAAAAATTGGAAAAACACCAAGCCTATAGCCCAGGGAAATATCGTCTCAGCCAGGTTCGAAAAGTTCGGTCTAAATCGCTCGTTCTCTGCCTACACCACTCCCCATGCATGCCTAGAGGCCGAATTACGCGATAAATAAAGGAATAGGCGAAGAATAATTATAAAGGAAAAATTGGAAAAACACCAAGCCTATAGCCAAGGGAAATATCGTTTCAGTCTGGTTCGAAAAGTTCGGTCTAAATCGCTCGTTCTCTGCCTACACCACTCCCCACGCATGCCTAGAGGCCGAATTACGCGATAAATAAAGGAATAGGCGAAGAATAATTATATAGGAAAAATTGGAAAAACACCAAGCCTATAGCCCAGGGAAATATCGTTTCAGTCTGGTTCGAAAAGTTCGGTCGAAATCGCTCGTTCTCTGCCTACACCACTCCCCACGTATGCCGAGAGGCCGAATTACGCGAGAAATAAACGAATAGGCGAAGAATAATTTTATCGGGAAAATTGAAAAAAAACACCAAGCCTATAGCCCAGGGAAATATCGTCTCAGCCAGGTTCGAAAAGTTCGGTCTAAATCGCTCGTTCTCTGCCTACACCACTCCCCACGCATGCCTAGAGGCCGAATTACGCGATAAATAAAGGAATAGGCGAAGAATAATTATATAGGAAAAATTGGAAAAACACCAAGCCTATAGCCCAGGGAAATATCGTTTCAGTCTGGTTCGAAAAGTTCGGTTTGAATCGCTCGTTGTCTGCCTACACCACTCCCCACGCATGCCTAGAGGCCGAATTACGCGATAAATAAACGAATAGGCGAAGAATAATTTTATCGGGAAAATTGAAAAAACACCAAGCCTATAGCCCAGGAAAATATCGTTTCAGTCTGGTTCGAAAAGTTCGGTTTGAATCGCTCGTTCTCTGCCTACACCACTCCCCACGCATGCCTAGAGGCTGAATTACGCGATAAATAAAGGAATGGGCGAAGAATAATTTTATCGGGAAAATTGAAAAAAAACACCAAGCCTATAGCCCAGGGAAATATCGTCTCAGCCAGGTTCGAAAAGTTCGGTCTAAATCGCTCGTTCTCTGCCTACACCACTCCCCACGCATGCCTAGAGGCCGAATTACGCGATAAATAAAGGAATAGGCGAAGAATAATTATATAGGAAAAATTGGAAAAACACCAAGCCTATAGCCCAGGGAAATATCGTTTCAGTCTGGTTCGAAAAGTTTGGTTTGAATCGCTCGTTCTCTGCCTACACCACTCCCCACACATGCCTAGAGGCCGAATTGCGCGATAAATAAACGAATAGGCGAAGAATAATTTTAACGGGAAAATTGAAAAAACACCAAGCCTATAGCCCAGGGAAATATCGTTTCAGTCTGGTTCGAAAAGTTCGGTTTGAATCGCTCGTTCTCTGCCTACACCACTCCCCACGCATGCCTAGAGGCCGAATTGCGCGATAAATAAAGGAATGGGCGAAGAATAATTATGTCGGGAAAATTGAAAAAACACCAAGCCTATAGCCCAGGGAAATATCGTTTCAGTCTGGTTCGAAAAGTTCGGTTTCAATCGCTCGTTCTCTGCCTACACCACTCCCCACGCATGCCTAGAGGCCGAATTACGCGATAAATAAAGGAATGGGCGAAGAATAATTTTATCGGGAAAATTGAAAAAACACCAAGCCTATAGCCCAGGGAAATATCGTTTCAGTCTGGTTCGAAAAGTTCGGTTTGAATCGCTCGTTCTCTGCCTACACCACTCCCCACGCATGCCTAGAGGCTGAATTACGCGATAAATAAAGGAATGGGCGAAGAATAATTATGTCGGGAAAATTGAAAAAACACCAAGCCTATAGCCCAGGGAAATATCGTTTCAGTCTGGTTCGAAAAGTTCGGTTTCAATCGCTCGTTCTCTGCCTACACCACTCCCCACGCATGCCTAGAGGCCGAATTACGCGATAAATAAAGGAATGGGCGAAGAATAATTTTATCGGGAAAATTGAAAAAACACCAAGCCTATAGCCCAGGGAAATATCGTTTCAGTCTGGTTCGAAAAGTTCGGTTTGAATCGCTCGTTCTCTGCCTACACCACTCCCCACGCATGCCTAGAGGCCGAATTGCGCGATAAATAAAGGAATGGGCGAAGAATAATTTTATCGGGAAAATTGAAAAAACACCAAGCCTATAGCCCAGGGAAATATCGTTTCAGTCTGGTTCGAAAAGTTCGGTTTGAATCGCTCGTTCTCTGCCTACACCACTCCCCACGCATGCCTAGAGGCCGAAGTACGCGATAAATAAAGGAATGGGCGAAGAATAATTTTATCTGGAAAATTGAAAAAACACCAAGCCTATAGCCCAGGGAAATATCGTTTCAATCTGGTTCGAAAAGTTCGGTTTGAATCGCTCGTTCTCTGCCTACGCCACTCCCCACGCATGCCTAGAGGCCGAATTACGCGATAAATAAAGGAATGGGCGAAGAATAATTTTATCGGGAAAATTGAAAAAACACCAAGCCTATAGCCCAGGGAAATATCGTTTCAGTCTGGTTCGAGAAGTTCGGTTTGAATCGCTCGTTCTCTGCCTACACAACTCCCCACGCATGCCTAGAGGCTGAATTACGCGATAAATAAAGGAATGGGCGAAGAATAATTATATAGGAATAATTGGAAAAACACCAAGCCTATAGCCCAGGGAAATATCGTTTCAGTCTGGTTCGAAAAGATCGGTTTGAATCGCTCGTTCTCTGCCTACACCACTCCCCACG
Source organism: Dermacentor albipictus (assembly GCF_038994185.2). Lineage (NCBI taxonomy): Eukaryota > Metazoa > Arthropoda > Arachnida > Ixodida > Ixodidae > Dermacentor > Dermacentor albipictus. The sequence continues at coordinate 117,861,379 of NC_091825.1, read as the reverse complement.
CATGCCTAGAGGCCGAATTACGCGATAAATAAAGGAATGGGCGAAGAATAATTTTATCGGAAAAATTGAAAAAACACCAAGCCTATAGCCCAGGGAAATATCGTTTCAGTCTGGTTCGAAAAGTTCGGTTTGAATCGCTCGTTCTCTGCCTACACCACTCCCCACGCATGCCTAGAGGCCGAATTACGCGATAAATAAAGGAATGGGCGAAGAATAATTTTATCGGGAAAATTGAAAAAACACCAAGCCTATAGCCCAGGGAAATATCGTTTCAGTCTGGTTCGAAAAGTTCGGTTTGAATCCCTCGTTCTCTGCCTACACCACTCCCCACGCATGCCTAGAGGTTAAATTACGGGATAAATAAAGGAATGGGCGAAGAATAATTATATCGGGAAAATTGAAAAAACACCAAGCCTATAGCCTAGGGAAATATCGTTTCAGTCTGGTTCGAAAAGTTCGGTTTGAATCGCCCGTTCTCTGCCTACACCACTCCCCACGCATGCCTAGAGGCTGAATTACTCGATAAATAAAGGAATGGGCGAAGAATAATTATATCGGGAAAATTGAAAAAAACACCAAGCCTATAGCCCAGGGAAATATCGTTTCAGTCTGGTTCGAAAAGTTCGGTTTGAATCGCTCGTTCTCTGCCTACACCACTCCCCACGCATGCCTAGAGGCCGAATTACGCGATAAATAAAGGAATGGGCGAAGAATAATTTTATCGGGAAAATTGAAAAAACACCAAGCCTATAGCCCAGGGAAATATCGTTTCAGTCTGGTTCGAAAAGTTCGGTTTGAATCGCTCGTTCTCTGCCTACACCACTCCCCACGCATGCCTAGAGGCCGAATTACGCGATAAATAAAGGAATGGGCGAAGAATAATTTTATCGGGAAAATTGAAAAAACACCAAGCCTATATATAGCCCAGGGAAATATCGTTTCAGTCCGGTTCGAAAAGTTCGGTTTGAATCGCTCGTTCTCTGCCTACACCACTCCCCACGCATGCCTAGAGGCCGAATTACGCGATAAATAAAGGAATAGGCGAAGAATAATTATATAGGAAAAATTGGAAAAACACCAAGCCTATATAGCCCAGGGAAATATCGTTTCAGTCTGGTTCAAAAAGTTCGGTCTAAATCGCTCGTTCTCTGCCTACACCACTCCCCACGGATGCCTAGAGGCCGAATTACGCGATAAATAAAGGAATAGGCGAAGAATAATTATATAGGAAAAATTGGAAAAACACCAAGCCTATATATAGCCCAGGGAAATATCGTCTCAGCCAGGTTCGAAAAGTTCGGTCTAAATCGCTCGTTCTCTGCCTACACCACTCCCCATGCATGCCTAGAGGCCGAATTACGCGATAAATAACGGAATAGGCGAAGAATAATTATATAGGAAAAATTGGAAAAACACCAAGCCTATAGCCCAGGGAAATATCGTTTCAGTATGGTTCGAAAAGTTCGGTCTAAATCGCTCGTTCTCTGCCTACACCACTCCCCACGCATGCCTAGAGGCCGAATTACGCGATAAATAAAGGAATAGGCGAAGAATAATTATATAGGAAAAATTGGAAAAACACCAAGCCTATAGCCCAGGGAAATATCGTTTCAGTCTGGTTCGAAAAGTTCGGTCGAAATCGCTCGTTCTCTGCCTACACCACTCCCCACGTATGCCGAGAGGCCGAATTACGCGATAAATAAACGAATAGGCGAAGAATAATTTTATCGGGAAAATTGAAAAAAAAAACACCAAGCCTATAGCCCAGGGAAATATCGTCTCAGCCAGGTTCGAAAAGTTCGGTCTAAATCGCTCGTTCTCTGCCTACACCACTCCCCACGCATGCCTAGAGGCCGAATTACGCGATAAATAAAGGAATAGGCGAAGAATAATTATATAGGAAAAATTGGAAAAACACCAAGCCTATAGCCCAGGGAAATATCGTTTCAGTCTGGTTCGAAAAGTTCGGTTTGAATCGCTCGTTCTCTGCCTACACCACTCCCCACGCATGCCTAGAGGCCGAATTACGCGATAAATAAAGGAATAGGCGAAGAATAATTATATAGGAAAAATTGGAAAAACACCAAGCCTATAGCCCAGGGAAATATCGTTTCAGTCTGGTTCGAAAAGTTCGGTTTGAATCGCTCGTTCTCTGCCTACACCACTCCCCACACATGCCTAGAGGCCGAATTACGCGATAAATAAAGGAATGGGCGAAGAATAATTATGTCGGGAAAATTGAAAAAACACCAAGCCTATATAGCCCAGGGAAATATCGTTTCAGTCTGGTTCGAAAAGTTCGGTTTGAATCGCTCGTTCTCTGCCTACACCACTCCCCACGCATGCCTAGAGGCCGAATTACGCGATAAATAAAGGAATGGGCGAAGAATAATTTTATCGGGAAAATTGAAAAAACACCAAGCCTATAGCCCAGGGAAATATCGTTTGTCTGGTTCGAAAAGTTCGGTTTGAATCGCTCGTTCTCTGCCTACACCACTCCCCACGCATGCCTAGAGGCTGAATTACGCGATAAATAAAGGAATGGGCGAAGAATAATTTTATCGGGAAAATTGAAAAAACACCAAGCCTATAGCCCAGGGAAATATCGTTTCAGTCTGGTTCGAAAAGTTCGGTTTGAATCGCTCGTTCTCTGCCTTCACCACTCCCCACGCATGCCTAGAGGCCGAATTACGCGATAAATAAAGGAATGGGCGAAGAATAATTTTATCGGGAAAATTGAAAAAACACCAAGCCTATAGCCCAGGGAAATATCGTTTCAGTCTGGTTCGAAAAGTTCGGTTTGAATCACTCGTTCTCTGCCTACACCACTCCCCACGCATGCCTAGAGGCTGAATTACGCGATAAATAAAGGAATGGGCGAAGAATAATTATATCGGGAAAATTGAAAAAACACCAAGCCTATAGCCCAGGGAAATATCGTTTCAGTCTGGTTCGAAAAGTTCGGTTTGAATCGCTCGTTCTCTGCCTACACCACTCCCCACGCATGCCTAGAGGCCGAATTACGCGATAAATAAAGGAATGGGCGAAGAATAATTTTATCGGGAAAATTGAAAAAACACCAAGCCTATAGCCCAGGGAAATATCGTTTCAGTCTGGTTCGAAAAGTTCGGTTTGAATCGCTCGTTCTCTGCCTACACCACTCCCCACGCATGCCTAGAGGCCGAATTACGCGATAAATAAAGGAATGGGCGAAGAATAATTTTATCGGGAAAATTGAAAAAACACCAAGCCTATAGCCCAGGGAAATATCGTTTCAGTCTGGTTCGAAAAGTTCGGTTTGAATCGCTCGTTCTCTGCCTACACCACTCCCCACGCATGCCTAGAGGCCGAATTACGCGATAAATAAAGGAATGGGCGAAGAATAATTTTATCGGGAAAATTGAAAAAACACGAAGCCTATAGCCCAGGGAAATATCGTTTCAGTCTGGTTCGAAAAGATCGGTTTGAATCGCTCGTTCTCTGCCTACACCACTCCCCACGCATGCCTAGAGGCTGAATTACGCGATAAATAAAGGAATGGGCGAAGAATAATTATATCGGGAAAATTGAAAAAACACCAAGCCTATAGCCCAGGGAAATATCGTTTCAGTCTGGTTCGAAATGTTCGGTTTGAATCGCTCGTTCTCGGCCTACACCACTCCCCACGCATGCCTAGAGGCCGAATTACGCGATAAATAAAGGAATGGGCGAAGAATAATTTTATCGGGAAAATTGAAAAAACACCAAGCCTATAGCCCAGGGAAATATCGTTTCAGTCTGGTTCGAAAAGTTCGGTTTGATTCGCTCGTTCTCTGCCTACACCACTCCCCACGCATGCCTAGAGGCCGAATTACGCGATAAATAAAGGAATGGGCGAAGAATAATTTTATCGGGATAATTGAAAAAACACGAAGCCTATAGCCCAGGGAAATATCGTTTCAATCTGGTTCGAAAAGATCGGTTTGAATCGCTCGTTCTCTGCCTACACCACTCCCCACGCATGCCTAGAGGCTGAATTACGCGATAAATAAAGGAATGGGCGAAGAATAATTATATCGGGAAAATTGAAAAAACACCAAGCCTATAGCCCATGGAAATATCGTTTCCGTCTGGTTCGAAAAGTTCGGTTTGAATCGCTCGTTCTCTGCCTACACCACTCCCCACGCATGCCTAGAGGCCGAATTACGCGATAAATAAAGGAATGGGCGAAGAATAATTTTATCGGGAAAATTGAAAAAACACCAAGCCTATAGCCCAGGGAAATATCGTTTCAGTCTGGTTCGAAAAGTTCGGTTTGAATCGCTCGTTCTCTGCCTACACCACTCCCCACGCATGCCTAGAGGCCGAATTACGCGATAAATAAAGGAATGGGCGAAGAATAATTTTATCGGGAAAATTGAAAAAACACCAAGCCTATAGCCCAGGGAAATATCGTTTCAGTCTGGTTCGAGAAGTTCGGTTTGAATCGCTCGTTCTCTGCCTACACCACTCCCCACGCATGCCTAGAGGCCGAATTACGCGATAAATAAAGGAATGGGCGAAGAATAATTTTATCGGGAAAATTGAAAAAACACCAAGCCTATAGCCCAGGGAAATATCGTTTCAGTCTGGTTCGAAAAGTTCGGTTTGAATCGCTCGTTCTCTGCCTACACCACTCCCCACGCATGCCTAGAGGCTGAATTACGCGATAAATAAAGGAATGGGCGAAGAATAATTATATAGGAAAAATTGGAAAAACATCAAGCCTATAGCCCAGGGAAATATCGTTTCAGTCTGGTTCGAAAAGTTCGGTTTGAATCGCTCGTTCTCTGCCTACACCACTCCCCACGCATGCCTAGAGGCCGAATTACGCGTTAAATAAAGGAATGGGCGAAGAATAATTTTGTCGAGAAAATTGAAAAAACACCAAGCCTATAGCCCAGGGAAATATCGTTTCAGTCTGGTTCGAAAAGTTCGGTTTGAATCGCTCGTTCTCTGCCTACACCACTCCCCACGCATGCCTAGAGGCCGAATTACGCGATAAATAAAGGAATGGGCGAAGAATAATTATATCGGGAAAATTGAAAAAACACCAAGCCTATAGGCCAGGGAAATATCGTTTCAGTCTGGTTCGAAATGTTCGGTTTGAATCGCTCGTTCTCTGCCTACACCACTCCCCACGCATGCCTAGAGGCCGAATTACGCGAAAAATAAAGGAATGGGCGAAGAATAATTTTATCGGGAAAATTGAAAAAACACCAAGCCTATAGCCCAGGGAAATATCGTTTCAGTCTGGTTCGAAAAGTTCGGTTTGAATCGCTCGTTCTCTGCCTACACCACTCCCCACGCATGCCTAGAGGCCGAATTACGCGATAAATAAAGGAATGGGCGAAGAATAATTTTATCGGGAAAATTGAAAAAACACCAAGCCTATAGCCCAGGGAAATATCGTTTCAGTCTGGTTCGAAAAGTTCGGTTTGAATCGCTCGTTCTCTGCCTATACCACTCCCCACGCATGCCTAGAGGCCGAATTACGCGATAAATAAAGGAATCGGCGAAGAATAATTTTATCGGGAAAATTGAAAAAACACCAAGCCTATAGCCCAGGGAAATATCGTTTCAGTCTGGTTCGGAAAGTTCGGTTTGAATCGCTCGTTCTCTGCCTACACCATTCCTCACGCATGCCTAGAGGCCGAATTACGCGATAAATAAAGGAATGGGCGAAGAATAATTTTATCGGGAAAATTGAAAAAACACCAAGCCTATAGCCCAGGGAAATATCGTTTCAGTCTGGTTCGAAAAGTTCGGTTTGAATCGCTCGTTCTCTGCCTACACCACTCCCCACGCATGCCTAGAGGCCGAATTACGCGATAAATAAAGGAATGGGCGAAGAATAATTTTATCGGGAAAATTGAAAAAACACCAAGCCTATAATAGCCCAGGGAAATATCGTTTCAGTCTGGTTCAAAAAGTTCGGTTTGAATCGCTCGTTCTCTGCCTACACCACTCCCCACGCATGCCTAGAGGCCGAATTACGCGATAAATAAAGGAATGGGCGAAGAATAATTTTATCGGGAAAATTGAAAAAACACCAAGCCTATAGCCCAGGGAAATATCGTTTCAGTCTGGTTCGAAAAGTTCGGTTTGAATCGCTCGTTCTCTGCCTACACCACTCCCCACGCATGCCTAGAGGCCGAATTACGCGATAAATAAATGAATGGGCGAAGAATAATTTTATCGGGAAAATTGAAAAAACACCAAGCCTATAGCCCAGGGAAATATCGTTTCAGTCTGGTTCGAAAAGTTCGGTTTGAATCGCTCGTTCTCTGCCTACACCACTCCCCACGCATGCCTAGAGGCCGAATTACGCGATAAATAAAGGAATGGGCGAAGAATAATTTTATCGGGAAAATTGAAAAAACACCAAGCCTATAGGCCAGGGAAATATAGTTTCAGTCTGGTTCGAAAAGTTCGGTTTGAATCGCTCGTTCTCTGCCTACACCACTCCCCACGCATGCCTAGAGGCCGAATTACGCGATAAATAAAGGAATGGGCGAAGAATAATTTTATCGGGAAAATTGAAAAAACACCAAGCCTATAGCCCAGGGAAATATCGTTTCAGTCTGGTTCGAAAAGTTCAGTCTGAATCGCTCGTTCTCTGCCTACACCACTCCCCACGCATGCCTAGAGGCCGAATTAAGCGATAAATAAAGGAATAGGCGAAGAATAATTATAAAGGAAAAATTGGAAAAACACCAAGCCTATAGCCCAGGGAAATATCGTTTCAGCCAGGTTCGAAAAGTTCGGTCTGAATCGCTCGTTCTCTGCCTACACCACTTCCCACGCATGCCTAGAGGCCGAATTACGCGACAAATAAAGGAATAGGCGAAGAATAATTATGTAGGAAAAATTGGAAAAACACCAAGCCTATAGCCCAGGGAAATATCGTTTCAGCCAGGTTCGAAAAGTTCGGTCTGAATCGCTCGTTCTCTGCCTACACCACTTCCCACGCATGCCTAGAGGCCGAATTACGCGACAAATAAAGGAATAGGCGAAGAATAATTATGTAGGAAAAATTGGAAAAACACCAAGCCTACAGCCCAGGGAAATATCGTTTCAGTCTGGTTGGAAAAGTTCGGTCTGAATCGCTCGTTCTCTGCCTACACCACTCCCCATGCATGCCTAGAGGCCGAATTACGCGATAAATAAAGGAATCGGCGAAGAATAATTATATTGGAAAAATTGGAAAAACACCAACCCTATAGCCCAGGGAAATATCGTTTCAGTCTGGTTCGAAAAGTTCGGTCTGAATCGCTCGTTCTCTGCCTACACCACTCCCCACGCATGCCTAGAGGCCGAATTACGCGATAAATAAAGGAATCGGCGAAGAATAATTATATTGGAAAAATTGGAAAAACACCAAGCCTATAGCCCTGGGAAATATCGTTTCAGTGTGGTTCGAAAAGTTCAGTCTGAATCGCTCGTTCTCTGCCTACACCACTTCCCACGCATGCCTAGAGGCCGAATTACGCGACAAATAAAGGAATAGGCGAAGAATAATTATGTAGGAAAAATTGGAAAAACACCAAGCCTACAGCCCAGGGAAATATCGTTTCAGTCTGGTTGGAAAAGTTCGGTCTGAATCGCTCGTTCTCTGCCTACACCACTCCCCATGCATGCCTAGAGGCCGAATTACGCGATAAATAAAGGAATCGGCGAAGAATAATTATATTGGAAAAATTGGAAAAACACCAACCCTATAGCCCAGGGAAATATCGTTTCAGTCTGGTTCGAAAAGTTCGGTTTGAATCGCTCGTTCTCTGCCTACACCACTCCCCACGCATGCCTAGAGGCCGAATTACGCGATAAATAAAGGAATGGGCGAAGAATAATTTTATCGGGAAAATTGAAAAAACACCAAGCCTATAGCCCAGGGAAATATCGTTTCAGTCTGGTTCGAAAAGTTCAGTCTGAATCGCTCGTTCTCTGCCTACACCACTCCCCACGCATGCCTAGAGGCCGAATTAAGCGATAAATAAAGGAATAGGCGAAGAATAATTATAAAGGAAAAATTGGAAAAACACCAAGCCTATAGCCCAGGGAAATATCGTTTCAGCCAGGTTCGAAAAGTTCGGTCTGAATCGCTCGTTCTCTGCCTACACCACTTCCCACGCATGCCTAGAGGCCGAATTACGCGACAAATAAAGGAATAGGCGAAGAATAATTATGTAGGAAAAATTGGAAAAACACCAAGCCTATAGCCCAGGGAAATATCGTTTCAGCCAGGTTCGAAAAGTTCGGTCTGAATCGCTCGTTCTCTGCCTACACCACTTCCCACGCATGCCTAGAGGCCGAATTACGCGACAAATAAAGGAATAGGCGAAGAATAATTATGTAGGAAAAATTGGAAAAACACCAAGCCTACAGCCCAGGGAAATATCGTTTCAGTCTGGTTGGAAAAGTTCGGTCTGAATCGCTCGTTCTCTGCCTACACCACTCCCCATGCATGCCTAGAGGCCGAATTACGCGATAAATAAAGGAATCGGCGAAGAATAATTATATTGGAAAAATTGGAAAAACACCAACCCTATAGCCCAGGGAAATATCGTTTCAGTCTGGTTCGAAAAGTTCGGTCTGAATCGCTCGTTCTCTGCCTACACCACTCCCCACGCATGCCTAGAGGCCGAATTACGCGATAAATAAAGGAATCGGCGAAGAATAATTATATTGGAAAAATTGGAAAAACACCAAGCCTATAGCCCTGGGAAATATCGTTTCAGTGTGGTTCGAAAAGTTCAGTCTGAATCGCTCGTTCTCTGCCTACACCACTCCCCACGCATGCCTAGAGGCCGAATTACGCGATAAATAAAGGAATCGGCGAAGAATAATTATATTGGAAAATTGGAAATACACTAAGACGAAAAGTTTGGTCTGAATCGCTCGTTCTCTGCATACACCACTTCCCACGTATGCCTAGAGGCTGAATTACGCGATAAATAAAGGAATAGGCGAAGAATAATTAAATTGGAAATATTGGAAAAACGCCAAGCCTATAGCCCAGGGAAATATCGTTTCTGTCTGGTTCGAAAAGTTCGGTCTGAATCGCTCGTTCTCTGCCTACACCACTCCCCACGCATGCCTAGAGGCCGAATTACGCGATAAATAAAGGAATAGGCGAATAATAATTATATACGAAAAATTGGAAAAACAGCAAGCCTATAGCCCAGGGAAATATCGTTTCAGCCAGGTTCGAAAAGTTCGGTCTGAATCGCTCGTTCTCTGCATACACCACTCCGCACGCATGCCTAGAGGCCGAATTACGCGATAAGTAAAGGAATAGGCGAAGAATAATTATATACGAAAAATTGGAAAACCACCAAGCCTATAGGCCAGGGAAATATCGTTTCAGCCAGGTTCGAAAAGTTGGCTCTATATCGCTCGTTCTCTGCCTACACTACTCCCCACGCATACCTAGAGGCCGATTACGCGATAAATAAAGGAATAGGCGAAGAATAACTATTTCGGAAAAATTGGAAAAACACCAAGCCTATAGCCCAGGGAAATATCGTTTCAGCCAGGTTCTAAAAGTTCGCTTTAAATCGCTCGTTCTCTGCCTACACCACTCACCACGCATGCCTAGAGGCCGAATTACGCGATAAATAAAGGAATAGGTGAAGAACAACTATATCGGAAAAATTGGAAAAACACCAAGCCTACAGCCCAGGGAAATATCGTTTCAGTCTGGTTCGAAAAGTTCGGTCTGAATCGCTCGTTCTCTGCCTACACCACTCCCCACGCATGCCTAGAGGCCGAATTACGCGATAAATAAAGGAATAGGCGAAGAATAATTATATTGGAAAAATTCGAAAAACACCAAGCCTATAGCCCAGGGAAATATCGTTTCAGCCAGGTTCGAAAGGTTCGCTCTGAGTCGCTCGTTCTCTGCCTACACCACTCCCCACGCATGCCTAGAGGCCGAATTACGCGATAGATAAAGGAATAGGCGAAGAATAATTATATCGGAAAAATTGGAAAAACACCAAGCCTATAGCCCAGGGAAATATCGTTTCAGCCAGGTTTGAAAAGTTCACTCTGAGTCGCTCGTTCTCTGTCTACACCACTCCCTACGCATGCGTAGAGGCCGAATTACGCGATAAATAAAGGAATAGGCGAAGAATAACTATATCGGAAAAATTGGAAAAACACTAAGCCTATAGCCCAGGGAAATATCGTTTCAGCCAGGTTCGAAAAGTTCGCTCTAAATCGCTCGTTCTCTGTCTACACCACTCCCTACGCATGCGTAGAGGCCGAATTACGCGATAAATAAAGGAATAGGCGAAGAATAACTATTTCGGAAAAATTGGAAAAACACTAAGCCTATAGCCCAGGGAAATATCGTCTCAGCCAGGTTCGAAAAGTTCGCTCTAAATTCCTCGTTCTCTGTCTACACCACTCCCTACGCATGCCTTGAGGCCGAATTCCGCGATAAATAAAGGACTAGGTGAAGAATAACTATATCGGAAAAATGGGAAAAACACTAAGCCTATAGCCCAGGGAAATATCGTTTCAGCCAGGTTCGAAAAGTTCGCTCTAAATCCCTCGTTCTCTGTCTACACCACTCCCTACGCATGCGTAGAGGCCGAATTACGCGATAAATAAAGGAATAGGCGAAGAATAACTATTTCGGAAAAATTGGAAAAACACTAAGCCTATAGCCCAGGGAAATATCGTTTGAGCCAGGTTCGAAAAGTTCGCTCTAAATTCCTCGTTCTCTGCCTACACCACTCACCACGCATGCCTTGAGGCCGAATTACGCGATAAATAAAGGACTAGGTGAAGAATAACTATATCGGAAAAATTGGAAAAACACTAAGCCTATAGCCCAGGGAAATATCGTTTGAGCCAGGTTCGAAAAGTTCGCTCTAAATTCCTCGTTCTCTGCCTACACCACTCACCACGCATGCCTTGAGGCCGAATTACGCGATAAATAAAGGACTAGGTGCAGAATAACTATATCGGAAAAATTGGAAAAACACTAAGCCTATAGCCCAGGAAAATATCGTTTCAGCCAGGTTCGAGAAGTTCGGTTTAAATCGCTCGTTCTCTGCCTACACCACTCACCACGCATGCCTTGAGGCCGAATTACGCGATAAATAAAGGAATAGGCGAAGAATAATTATATTGGAAAAATTTGAAAAACACCAAGCCTATAGCCCAGGGAAATATCGTTTCAGCCAGGTTCGAAAAGTTCGCTCTATATCGCTCGTTTTCTGCCTACACCACTCCCCACGCATGCCTAGAGGCCGAATTACGCGATAAATAAAGGAATAGGCGAAGAATAATTATATCGGAAAAATTGGAAAAACACCAAGCCTATAGCCCAGGGAAATATCGTTTCAGCCAGGTTCGAAAAGTTCGCTCTATATCGCTCGTTCTCTGCCTACACCACTCCCCACGCATACCTAGAGGCCGATTACGCGATAAATAAAGGAACAGGCGAAGAATAACTATTTCGGAAAAATTGGAAAAACACCAAGCCTATAGCCCAGGGAAATATCGTTTGAGCCAGGTTCGAAAAGTTCGCTCTAAATCGCTCGTTCTCTGCCTACACTACTCCCCACGCATGCCTTGAGGCCGAATTACGCGATAAATAAAGGAATAGGTGAAGAATAACTATATCGGAAAAATTGGAAAAACACTAAGCCTATAGCCCAGGGAAATATGTTTCAGCCAGGTTCGAAACGTTCGCTCTAAATCGCTCGTTCTCTGCCTACACTACTCCCCACGCATGCCTTGAGGCCGAATTACGCGATAAATAAAGGACTAGGTGAAGAATAATTATATCGGAAAAATTGGGAAAACACTAAGCCTATAGCCCAGGGAAATACGTTTCAGCCAGGTTCGAAACGTTCGCTCTAAATCGCTCGTTCTCTGCCTACACTACTCCCCACGCATGCCTTGAAGCCGAATTACGCGATAAATAAAGGACTAGGTGAAGAATAATTATATCGGAAAAATTGGAAAAGCACTAAGCCTATAGCCCAGGGAAATATCGTTTCAGCCAGGTTCGAAAAGTTCGCTCTAAATTGCTCGTTCTCTGCCTACACCACTCACCACGCATGCCTAGAGGCCGAATTACGCGATAAATAAAGGAGTAGGCGAAGAATAATTATGTCGGAAAAATTGGAAAAACACTAAGCCTATAGCCCAGGAAAATATCGTTTCAGCCAGGTTCGAAAAGTTCGGTTTAAATCGCTCGTTCTCTGCCTACACCACTCCCCACGCATGCCTAGAGGCCGAATTACGCGATAAATAAAGGAATAGGGGAAGAATAACTATGTCGGAAAAGTTGGAAAAGCACCAAGCCTATAGCCCAGGGAAATATCGTTTCAACCAGGTTCTAAAAGTTCGCTCTAAATTGCTGGCCTGGTGGAATCGCTGGCTTTTTTAGAAAAAAAAAGGTAATGCTGTAGCCCAGTAGAATTTCCGCACAGCCTGGTGCGCTCATACGTCAATGCGAATGCTCATACGCGTGCTCTGCTCGATTTACGAGAGGAATAAATGAATATAAAAAATCGGCCTTTTCAGAAAAAAAGGTAAGGCTATAGCCCCGTAGAATTTCTGCGCAGGCTGGTGCGCTCATTTGTATTCGTCAATGCGCATGCTTATACACGTGCTAAACTAAAAAAAAAAATAAGCTAAACTAAAAGATCCCGTCAGCAGTGCTACCCAGCACGCCGGATGGTCCCACTTTCGCTCCAGGCTTACAGAATGCTCGGTGCTGATATTAAGCGAACGCCCAAGCGTGAACCTCTAGTGAGGTCTCTGAAAACGCGGTTTGTATTCAAAGCCGCCATAGAGAACGTGCGAACACGTGGAGAAGACACCCTCGAAAGGTCAAATGTGAGCCCTTTAAATGCTTACCTTGAGAAGTTTGCACTTCGACGATTTAGCGTTGAAGCACTGTTTAGATGGATGACACGCAAAGCATGCTTGCAGATGATGTAGAAGTAGTTAGTCGATAGTTCGAGGCAATACCGTCTCGTCTGGTAAAGTTATGTTTAGGAGCGAAACAGATCCCTGGCCGTAGTCAAAACAAAATGACGTTCCGAGATTTGTGCTGATCGCTCGCTGAGTACGTGATTGTAAGCAGTTTGCGGAGGGAACTGTACGAATCCCGAAGCGTCATTTTGTTTCGACTACGGTCAGTGAGCCGCTTCGTTCCCTACGTGCAAGCAACTAAATCACCAATTCATGGGACAGAGTGTATAATGAGACACATACAAACCGTGTTCATCGTCAGTAGCTTTTTTTATTATTATTTCAATAAATAACATGCCTATTCTACACTGCTCTCACAATTTACTCGTTCTATACAGCACTATGTACATGATATATCGTCAGACTGTCCTTATTGCAGTCGAGCTATTGCATTAGAACTCTACATGACACAAACCTCGGTCTGTATTCGCAAAAGCGATCTCACGCTAGAACTATTGGTTAGAGTAGGTGCCAGACGAACGTAACATAGGACATATATCTTTAGCGAAATCGACCGGCCAATGGCAAACAGCTCGGACGATCGAATAGCTTTGTGAATTCGACCCCTGTAGTACCGTGCGATGTAGTGGAGCTTGCTCAGTGATGAAAACTGAACTGCATATTAGGAGTTTCCGGCACTGCCATATATATATATATATATATATATATATATATATATATATATATATATATATATATATATATATATATATATATATATATATATATATATATATATATATATATATATATATATATATATATATATATATATATATATATATATATATATATATATATATATATATATATGTTGCATTACATGTTCCTCCTGCTTAAATCGAGCCTTTGTGCTAGTCACTTAGCTGTAGTCGTCTTATTTCGAAAATAACTAGATTCACGGTCTTGTATTGGAGTGTTTAGCATACATGTATTGCTCTGTACCACTACCGCTGCCACGGAAGTCAGGTGCCGGCAATAACGTATTGGGTGTAAATTAACCCACATTCCTATACGCTGAGAGGTATAATGCCATGCCATACATCTAGAAAAGCCTTGGCGTTTCGGTCGTGCCGTTAGTTTGTACAGCAGCGCTTTAGCCCGAGCTCTCTTTGACAAATGGAACAATTTGAAAATGGATGTTTTTAGTTTTTTTTAAATAAAAAATATCTAATGAGATTCTGTGTATTTCCTTGGAAAGCTTTTTTTTTCTCTTCTTATTTTTCACACATGGGGGAACCAAGCCCACAAATGCGGGAACACCGCTTCAGTTGGTTCTACTTGTGGAGTAATGCAACATTGTTCGTTTCATCACGCCTGAACCCCGGGACATATGAAAAAAAAAAGAATAAGAGTAACCAGAAGCCACCATCTATGCTGAAGCTTTTCCCGTTGGAAGGGCAGTTGAAGGCGAGTGTGAGCTTGTTTTGATACTATGATACTGGTTAGATGGCCGGGAAAAAAAAAACAGAACAAAAAACCGTTGTGACCTGCCTGGTGATGTGCACACAGACATTGCAGCGTTATTTTGGCCGTTCGTTAGTCCCTACATGCGCTATCGTAAGCATTATTCCTCAAGGGAAAATAAATGGCCATGATATGGACTTCGTGAAGAATATTAGCCCAAGCTCTTCAGTTCTAAAGTAGGAGAAGGTTACTTGCGTGTTCTCTTTGAGTCGTGATCAGGTGCGGTTTCCTACGAGCCCACCATGCTTACATATGCACATATCGTGTCATAAAGCCCGCTGCCACCCCGTGATTTATTGGTGTTTTTTTTTTCAATACGCCGACACTGAGCGTAATTGGCGCGGTCTGCTATAACAGCACCAGAGAATGTTGTGACAAATGTTTCCGCGAGGCTGGACGCGTCTCGGATTCTGTAACACACATTCCGCAAACATTTCACACGCATTTGCACCTCCGCCTTAATTATTACAAACTAAACAGATCTGCATTTATGACTCAATTCAACAAGTTCCACGATCAGGGACCCATATGGGCAGAGGGTAAGCACAGCAAGTGTCCCACACGGACTTGATCTGTCGTGGTACACCACACACACCCAACAACTGCGCTCAGCAAAGTGCAGTCCTTTAAAGTGAATCGTCCAGTAGCTCATGCTTGGTTCAACAACACTGCATTCCTCTTGCGTAAGTCTGGTCCGGGAATGTCGGCACATAAAGCAAGTGACACGGGGTACGATTCCGCGAGCTATTCGACTTTGTAGGGTCGTGACAACAGCAGCATGGGCCACCACGTTTCCGAGACGTCCCTCCAGTCAGAGCGGCCATCTTGTCGACGTACCGCACGCCGCATCGGCAATGCATCACTTCCTACACATGTTGCGACGTGAATTCTGGTAGCGATGTGTACGCCCCCTGCCTTGACTGTCGGAGCCCGTTGGGGAGCTACCGTGGCCTCCGAGACCATTATGCGTGAGAAGAGGAGCGCACTGGAGGTCTCGGACGCCGCGCACTCCAAGTTGCAGGCGCAGGTAATACGTCAGATCGCCCGCGGAACCGTACACCGGCGGTGGTCTGCTGCTTGAGAACGGTGCCGTACGCCGCGCCTCCTCGCCGCAGGTCAGAGGAGCCCGGCGGGCATCATGGCGCGGTCGACGAGGATCCCGGACGCGGCCACGAACGGGGCGGCGTGCAGCTGCTGGAACCTCGCCACCACCGTGGTCTCGGCGGGCGACGGTCGGCGCGACGGAGTTGTGCTGGACGCGACGACGCTCTCGTGAAGCTTTCGCGAGTGCTTCTTGAGGTCAAAGTTCCTGCAGAACCCCTTGCCGCACACCTTGCACGTGTAGGGCTTCTTGTCGTTGTGCGTGTGCATGTGGAAGGTGAGGTTGTACACCTGGTGGAAGGCCTTGTTGCACACGCTGCACTTGTACGCCTTCTCGCCCGTGTGCGTGAGCCGGTGGTTCTTGTAGTTGCCCTTCTGGTGGAACCCCTTGCCGCAGTACTCGCACACCCAGGGCTTGAAGCCCGCGTGGATGCGCACGTGAGTGTTCAGCGTCGAGCTGCGGTTGAACGCCTTGCCGCAGGTGGCGCACTTGTGCGGCTTCTCCTGGGTGTGGATGATCTTGTGGCGGCACAGCGTGCTGGCCTGCCGGAAGCCCTTGCCGCACACCTTGCACACGAACGGCCGGGCGCCCGTGTGCACGGGCATGTGTCGCGTCAGGTTGTAGTGCGCGTTGAACACCTTCCCACACTCGGTGCACGTGAATGTCTTCTGCTTGTTGCCGGCTCCGCCGGCTCCGCCGGCTCCGCCGCCTCCGCCTGCTCCTGCGGCGGCCTTTTCCGTGTCCTGCAGCCGGGAGTGCTTCAGGACCTCGCACGCCATGGTTGCCAGGCGCGGCTGAGGTCGCACCAGCCTCGCCGTCGTCTGCTCTGCGTGGGTCGCGACGTCTGGCAGCCCCGACGCCGGCGTCGAGGAGGCGAGGCCGTCGGAAGCCTGCTGCAGCCAGGGGTAGACGAGACCGCCGCCTCCTCCCTGGTGTAGCCTGGCCAGCTGGCTCAGCGCGGTCGTGGCGATGCCCAGGGCTAGGGTCGAGTCCTGGCGCTCGACTCCGGGGTTGTGGTGAGGGCCGCCGTACGGCAGCGAGGGCCTGATCCAGGTCGCCCCGGAGGCCTGCAGCTTTCGGCGCCAGTCGTGGAGCATCGCCGAGAGCGAGCAGGCGGCGGAAGACGCGCTGTTCCTGTGCGCCTTGTCCGGGGCCATGATGCGTGCGATGGAGAAGCCCAGGGCGCCGGCCGCCTTCTTGGCGGATGAGGACGGCTCGGCTCTGGTGCTGCCGCAGTCTTCCTCGTCGTCGTCCTCGACGTCCAGCTCCGAGTCGGAGCCCACCTGGCTCGTCGGCAGTGGTTCCCCCATGGCCGTTTGGTGCCGGTTCTTACGCCTCGCATCTGGACATCTGCATCAACGAAAAAAAATCAAGAAACGCAGAATAAGTTATTTAATAGCGCACGCTTTTAAGCCTTACACTACACGTATACGCACGCAGCTATGGGCATGAGCTTTCGAACGCCATCGTCATTGACGACATGTGTTATGCTTATGTAAAACAGACGAGTTACAGGCTCTGCCGAAAACAAAATGCAGACCATACGATATCTAAGCATTATAAGTAGGTCAATGGGACATAGAGATTTGAAGTGGTAAACGGTGGCCCAACAAGGGATGCCTCTGCCTGAAACCAACGTTTTCGACAAGAGTCTTAGTCTCATCTACAATGTCCGCGAAAAAAAAAAGACGTAGCTCTTGATTCTATGTCAACTGAGTACCGCTTAAACTTTGCAGATTGATCAGAAGTTTTGCCCTCATTTGTTGTAGCTTCGAGCATAGGCGTGCACAGGGCTTTCTATTAGAAGGCGCCAGACTATATTGCAATCATCGAAGTCGCTAATAGGGCACGAAAGTAACGGCTGTGCACTTGATATTAGGTATTCCCACAGCAGCAGGCTTGTAGAGGGGGGGGGGGGGGGGGTCGCACAGCATACCTGGCCCTCTTGTGCTCACGCCTATGGATTCGCATTCGTGAAGTGCCGCATGAGCACCACCGCGTAGGCCAGCGAAGTTCCCCCGTAAGGTACGTCACCTTCACCTGAACTACACTTGCGGCAGAAGTCTTACCCTATAGGTATCGGATCATGAAGCTACAGTACCACTACCATATGTAAGCATTCTTCTCACTTTAAGTGTTATGAAAATGGAAGATTTTTATGATCTCGTGAGAAAATGAAAAAGTCACACGACAGCTTTTTATTATAGACGCCATTTAGACCCGGCATTAGATAACCAAAAGGAGACAAACTGCGTTTCAACATTTACTTGTAGCAACTACTGCACAATAACTTTTAAACGTGGGCATTTATTTGTAGGCGTCACTGTGATAGTAGTTGATATAGGCGCGACGCATACGACTACGCAGTCAGGTGTACTTAGAGAAAAGGAAAGCTTGACAAGTCAAAGTAAAGCTCAGTAAAAGGCAAAAAGAAAGAAAAAAGGAAGGCGAGGTATGGGTATACAAAAGAGAAAGTCAAACGAGCTTTCCAGAATGGCGTACTACAGATTGAGCGCCCTGGTTCGACCTAACTACACCCACTAAGTGAGAGCTCAAACAACGTATGTACATGCGGGTTATAATACAAACTTGTCAATGCCAGTGAGCGGGCGTATTGCCGCGGTGGAGAGGGGGAGTGGAAGTAGCAGGGGGGTGGGTGGGGGGTGTAGAGAGGCATTCACGAAGTCCACTCCATTTGCAATGGAGATGAGCCCGGGGCTCTCCCCCCGACTCCCCCGGTTTTCGGTATCCATCTGTTGCGCCCCTCTGCCTTTATACCTCCCTTTCCTGTTGCTCTGTCCCGCTCTCAAATCACTCTATTTGCTACGCTCCTGTTGTGTGTGTGCACAGTCTGGCCGACAGCGGCGAAACCCCGAGTGGGTATCGTCCGGGCCCGGCCCGCGTGCAAACATTCGAAGCCGACGTAACACTATAGGCTGCCGTGCAAGTGGAGGCTTACGCGTATTACTACGCTCTCTGACGCGCGCCCCGTCGCCTTTCGATGGACGGGGGATCCCTGGAGAGGCAGCTGAAAAGGAGGGGGCGGGGTGGATGGGGGAGGGGGAGGAAGTCTGGGGACTTTTGCGAGTAAATATACATTCGTTAAAGCAATGCGCTTTCGTCCGGCCGGTCGAGACTGAAACGTGTAGGGTATTGGGATCTCGCTGCCCTGCTTAATAAGACTAGGTAAAATGCAGTACCTGTACGGGCAGAAAGGACGTCGAACCCGGCACATGACACAGTCGCTCGGATCGGACAGGTAGAATTTCAGTTTAGGTATCCTACGTTAGGCATCTCATGGGCATCAGGAGGGTGTGATTACTGATCAAATGATGCATTTTCATCGTACGAAAGGATTATCGGCAACCAATATGTCACTGACTTATCCACAACGTTAAGCTGTTTGAATGAAATGATGAGGTATGTGTGAAAAAAAATCATTTATGCAATGGCAGGAAGGTTATAACCAAACGTTGTTCTCGTTGGCTACATTGAAACTGGCAAAGACGTGAGAGGATAAAAAGAGTAAGCTAGCGTAAGGGGAGAGAAAAAAGTCGCAGTTTCGCCCGAAAGGCGAAGCACTCATAGCGATGGCGAATCCTTAGACATCCGCACGCAGTAAGGTTAGTGGTTTCCTCAGCTACATAAACTGCTGTGAACATTCGCTCTCTAACTAATCTAACAATCGCGGTGCCACGCGCGCAAATGGCAACCATGAACACATCTCACTCGACGACTGTGGATATTCGCTGTCAGAACGCTGGCGTGATGAATCGCGGCAGCAGTGGCGAGCGAATTCCCCTTTGTGTTGCCTTTCGCTTCAACGCGAACTATAGGTGCGCGAGAACACAGTGCACACAAAGCCATCAACTATAACGGGTAGGCTGGCCTTCGAACTCATCGCAGATTACCTCCAAGATAGGACAAGCGCGGCCGTGCCTTGCGGAACCGCTGCAGAAACAAAGACGCGCGCTACCCTTCCCCTTCCTTCTTTCCCCTCTCCCTCCCCATCGTGCGCACGTCCCATGCTTTCCTCCTTGCGCGCGCTACCCTTGCCCCCCCCCCTTCTTCCCTATCGTGCGCACGGCTCCAGGTTTCCTCCTTGCGCGCGCGGAAACTCGGCCCGCGAGCAGCCGCCTTCGTCCTTTGCGCGTGTGGGAAGACGCCACCGCACCAACCCGCCATCCCTCTCGGCTCATCCTCGCGTGCTTTCCCTCGCACCTAAATCACACGGCCCACGACTTCGATCTCACGGCACTTGAAATTTATACGGAAACTCACGGCGACAACGACGACGGGAATTCGCCTGGAGTTATCGCAACAACTGTTATCGCAACAAAAGTATCACAGAGGACAGGGTAATGTGTAAACCAGAGGCAGAAAGAACAAGAAAACAAGGTACAGACTCGGGAGAGGATGATCCTTCAGCCCATCATGCAGCCGCAGTAATTAGGGCGGTAACATTTTTTTTTAAGATGGGACAGAACACGAGTTGCCAACGAAATTCTTGAAATCTTCAAAATTAGAATGACGTATATATCGGTGTACCGTCACTCGTGTTAACTGAAAAGGAGTGTTCGCATCTAGAACCACGATTGTGATGGTAAGTTTGAGCGGTGAAGTGTGTAGTGCGCGCCGGTTGTAGTTAAATTTTAAAGAAAATTGAATTCCGGGGTTTCATGTCCCAAAAGTATACGATTCGATCATAAGGCACGACCTAGTGGGTGGCTCCGGATTGATTATCAGCTCAACAGTGCACCATAGTCACTAATCTACCGCAGCGGGTCCTGACTAGGCTTGCCAACTCTCGAATGGAAGAACTCAGTACGGGGGTTAGTGGGTGGGTGGGGGGGGGGGGGGGGCGGTTGAATAGGGGTATGGGTGCTGCTGGCGACTACCGACCCTGCCAGTGCAGGATCCGCTAGGCCGCGCGTGCAACAAAGTTAAACATTTTATTTTAGTACTGCCGCACTGTAAAATAATTTACACCCTTACAAGTGAAAAGGGTGTAAATGTGCGTATAACTCCTACCGTTAGGGTGTAATCGCGTAACGGACATCATAAGGGTGTCAGTTACAGACACATTTACACCCTTTTTCACTTTTAAAGGTGTAAATTATTTTACAGTGCGTGTCGCGATTTAGAGCGAGAAAGGTGCAGCACAGTTACCTGAATAACACGGCTACCAATGCGAACAGAGAGGCTGTGAGTGGCTAGGGCCTGCAATTTGAACTTGAACCACTACAAAAGCTAAGCCGCCTTTATGTTTATGACACTGTGACAGAATGCCAACGATAACACTTCATTTGGGCCTAGTTGGTACATAATTCTGAACTAAACGTAACAGCGCAAATACCTAAGACGCCAGTGTGTGTCGTGTCTTTCCTTTTTGTGGCTCGTCTTAGGTGTTTGCGCTGTTGCGTTTACCAACGATAAGAATGCGCAATCAAGCTGCCAGGCATCAGAAAAAGAAAATCTGGTCTATTTGTTGTTATCCAGTCGACTAAGAAAGAAAAGAAAAAAGTAAGGTCATTTGGCCGTCTTGACTGTGTCACGTCGGGACACGGGACACTTACTCTGACGTCGGGACTGTGCCGCTAAATTTGGGACGGTTGGCCACCCTAATCCTGATGGCACTTGTATTGTTGCTTTGTGCTGGCGCATGCGCTTGGTGAGATCTTTCGGGTTTATTTCAAAGACTGTGCACACCGGTACATTGTGGACGAGGAGGTGGACGCACGCGTCTATTTCGACTGGCTTTCGTCTTAGTGGCTTCACCGCTGTGACCGGGCGCCCCGCACAAAGACAATAGCCTGCAGGAGCTGCACCTATACCGATCTCCTTCGCCATAAGGAAACGCAGCGTTAATTTCATTAGCTTTCGTACTTTTCGTGCCTAATAATATATATCAAGAGAAACTTTCTCCAAGCATGGACCTTTTGCGTGCTCGTAAACACTTCGAATAAGGTGGCACTCGCCAGAAAATAAAATTAGAATTCAATTAGGTCCCGGTGAAGCTGGTTTCTCCGCATATAAAGCGCACTTACGTGAAAGCTTACTTTACAAACAGATTTATTGAGATACGTATGAGTGCCGCGGCACTTATCGAAGGCCGCTGTCGCACGTAAAAAGGCTAACAGTATGAATACCACAGTCACAGATCGCGCAGGTATTTTTTATGCCGATAGATGGATGCCGATAGATGGATGCCGATAGATGCCGATAGATGCCGATAGATGCCGATAGATGGATGCCGATATGCCGATAGATGGATGGATGGAAAAGCTTTATTGAGAGTCTTGAGATCACAAATGGGTCTTCACGTAATACCTTACTCCGATCAGTCGGTTGGTCCCTCAAAAACCAAAATGCCGTCGAGCAGAGAAAAATTAAAAATAAATATAAGTAATATTGTTCGTCAAGGTGGTGGTTGGGGCGAGTCATTATTAAATATTGACGATGCAAAAGCAAACAGCGTCAGACAAAGACCCTCGTCAGTGCTTGTCACTGCTCCTCGTTAGCTCTTGTGTACTCCACGAACTTGCTTTCTCCTATAATGTACCGCCAAACTAGACAGTAACTCTCGCATTAACGACACGCCTCGAAAGAGACGAAAGAAAAAACAGATAGGTTTACAAAGTCACAAACTATAAAAAGGAGAGAGAGAGAAAAAAGAAAAAAAAAAGATCCGTCCACGGAAAGAGGCCGCCGACAGTTGCAGTTCGTTAAAAAGAAAAGAAAGAAAGAAGCACAGGCAGATACAGCCAAGCGATGCAAACGAAGGCTCATTTGCAAGGCAAATACGCTCGCGGGCCCCCGCCGACGACAAAACGGTGCGGCGGCCCGCGCGGTGTACGCACCTACGCGACCACTGCGACGCGAGCGAGCGATGTCGGGGGAGCACGCCAACTTCGTGTATCCCTGACGCACGCACTCTTACGCACGCACACACGCACGTACACACGCACGCACGTACAATGTGAGGACACTAGCGCAGCAGCAGTCGTAGTCGCATGCGTACGGCTAATAAAGAGAAAGCGCGGGCAGTAGACACCGGCTCTTTGGCCGGTACCGCGGCCGTCCGAACCTGCGTACACCGACAACGCGCGCAGCGCCGCGGCGCGGCGACCGCAAATAATAAAGCCGCTGCCTCCCTCGCCCCCAGCTACTCTAGGGAACACCCTCCCCTCTATTCCCCCTCCCCCCGCCTTGCTTCCCTTCCAACAACCCTCGGTTCCCATTTTTACCGACAATTGGTTCCTGATCCGATTGTGTGACCGGGGCGGCCGATCCCCGCCGGATTATCGGCTTTTGTGCTTGTGTACATAGCGGGCCCGGCGTGGCTCCCGCTGCTTCGCCGCTCCTGGCTACGCGAGGTGCGCGCCCTCTGCATACAGTGTTCCTCGCCGATTTTGTCTGCTCCTGCTCGCCGATGCCCTTTACATCCCTTCCTTATTTAACTACTCCCTTCGTCCTCCTTTTTTTTTTTCATTTCTCTTTCTCACTTTCTTTATCCCAACGTCGAGTTTTGAACGCATCCCTCTCTCTCCTTACCTCCTTTCTTTTTCTTCTCTTTCTCCGGGAGCCTGTCCCGTTTCATTACACTCGCTATGCTACCATGGACTCGCCTCCTCTACAGCACACACACAAACACACACACACACACACACACACACACACACACACACACACACACACACACACACACACACACACACACACACACACACATACTCTCTCTCTCTCTCTACGCTGGCCGATATCCCTTTGCGCCCAGTTGACGAAAGCCAACCGACCGGGCCCGCTTTGCAAGAGCACCGATCCCTATGTGTGTGCATGTGTGCGTGTGTGCCGAACCTGCACATAAGCGCCCGTATTATTATACTATACACTGCGGCGCTACCTACACAGGCTGCCGCAGAATCTAACCGCGTTGAAAGGCGGGTATTGACCAGCCACGTGTATACAGCAGGGTCTTGTATATACCATAACCACCATACATCGTGCATGGGCCGGGGTCCGGCAAGAGACCCCTGTGATGTGGAGCGCATTCTACTTGGACGGCGGCGGCGACTTGCTTGCTTTGAGCGGCGTTTTCCCCTCTATTGGCGTTAATCCTTCAGTGACGTTCGATAATCTACGAACACATGACAACACCTCCCTCCTTTTCATTGTGGTGGACATCACTGCCTCGCCGCTAGGGAACTAAATATAAGAAGACAAAAAAAAAAGAAGTAAATGAGAAAATGTATAGGTCCACTGCGCCGGGCACATACGTATAGCTCTGTCTGAGAAGCCGCCCCTGCATGGTTCAACCCGCGCCGTATAACGTCTTTGCCTTCGGGACAGGCTTCTCCTGCTGGCCTGTACTACGCAGCCTCTTCTGCATGCCTCAGTATTTGAAGAGGATCTGTCGGAGCAACCCCCCCCCCCATCTTTCACCCTTTCCACGCTGGGTTATAGAGCAACTCTAGTTCGTCGTTGTGTCCGGCTCTCTATTATCAAACATCGCTCTAAACACGTTGCTTTTTCTCCCTCCTCGTTCGAAAGTATTCGTATTCTTTTGAGCTTCCTCTTTTAACCCGTTTTATACAGTAGACTCACGGAACTCGCCGTGATCGGATTCCGGGGCCGCAAAATACCCGACTCGGCTGAGCGCACGTCTTGTCTCTTAACACTTTTGCATATGTAGGTTGGAAGAGCGGGGGAGGGGGCATTCTAATACCGTATTAACCGCGGCGTGCCCATTGTGGGGCGTATAAACGCACACCTCGCGCTTCGAGTGGATGCTCGGGACGGCGAAGAACGCGCATGCGCGAAACGGATCGGGTCTTCTTGGAGCGTTAGGAACCCAACGTTTGTCGTGCTTTCTTTTCTGGGGAGAGGAATGCGGCTGTGTGTAGCATAGGCACGCGCGGTCTTCTTTTAAACGCCTATTGTGCACAGGCGCGGGTCTTGATCCGGGATTTCCTTCTCGCTGATGATCCGGTGGATTTCGAATCGCACGTGTATACGCGCGAGCCCTGTGCGCGCGGCTATATAGGGGGGCGGGACGTCGTCTTTTGTGACGGGACCTCGAGTTTTGAATGCCGATGAAGCGGGATTAAGGGGTATTTTCGTCGCGTCCTCTGTAAGCGTGACCGCGGGAAGCGGATTACCGGCACAGAGAGTGTGCCGCGAATCCCGTGAGCCCCCGAAGGGATATCACAAGCGTGGCCTCGCTACAGAACTGTACAACACGCTATTAGGCAAAAGATGTTCTGCGTAAAAAAAAAGAGTGTATATATATATCGGGCTGCTCGTATGTTTTTGTTTATTTCGCACGTTATAAACGGTTTGGAAACGTAGTTAGAGGTTGATAGAACAATTTCGCCTCTTCGTGTAAATCACTTGATGATGCGGACCACTTGCGGTACGAGCCACAGTGTTGTCTTGTTGTTTATCATTTGTATATACACAAATGAGGAAGTATAGGTGACGTTACAGCCGTATGCCGATGACACATTTAAGAAGTTGATGCTATAGCGTCTTTCCACAATACCACACACACATGCCCCCCCCCCCCCCCCCACACACACACATAAATGCAGCAGCAGGTTATAAACTACTTGTCTACACGAAAAAAAAAAGAAAGCAGTGTTACTAAAATGGATATATCCAACATCGTTCTCAGACGTTCCTGTATGGCTGTGAACCTGTTTTTAATATTAATATGTTCACGAAAGAAGCGAGTGAATCGTGTAATTTGATTTATTTTGTCGATTGTTAGACGCCTTAATTGACGCAGTAAAACTGCAACACATTTTTTAGTGTCACGTAGTTGTAAACTTGGTATTGGACTGTAGGTAGCTATTGAGCCTTACAAAGAAAAATGGAGCAGTGTTACTGTGAATTGCCGGGTGCATTGTCGATTTGTCTACATTCAACGGTGCAAAACTCAGCTACTAGTGTCTCGAGCTTAACTTTCTTTTTCAGGTCCAAAGTGACATGGAGGAACCTCAAGAAAAGTTCAGTGTGGAAGAGCAGATGACCATAACCAAGTTTCTGTTTCTCGAAGGTAAAAGCGCGAAGCAAATCCACGATGAAATGTCACAAACATTAAGCGACAGTGGCGCTGAATATGGCACAATTAAACTTGGGTTGCCAATTTTAAAGCTGGCCATTCAGGTGTTGAAAGTGAGAAACCCAGTATAAGGCCTGTTTCGGTTTCTGTGCCTGCAAATGTCAAAGCCACCATGTCAAGTCAAATCAAATCAAACCAAGGTTGACCCAAAATCAGATGTACATGAGTACAGGAAGTGGACGAGGCAAAGAAAAAAACCTGGGTTGTCAGCGTGACTGGCCTGCGACTCGCCGCATTTCAAAGCAGATGACAGTGGTACGCGAGAGCGTTGCTTAAGGTGAATGTAGGAAATGCAAGCGATATATGATCGATTAGTGGTATATTATCGAAAGTAGTTGTTGCCTAATTAGGTAACAAATCAGTAAATGAGAACATATATATTTCCTTCGTGTGACCGCGAAAGCTTCAATGGAGGTGGAAACTGTGGCATCCTCTGGTCGTGCGTTGATAGTTTGCCGTTTTGTTGAGTAGCGTAGGAAGAATGCAGGATAAGCTTTGCTTGCGGCAGTTTGATCGCGGGTATTGCACGTGCCATTGTTCAGAGTACCACGTTGTGTGAATCATTGTTCTTTTTGCGAGTGACACTAGAATACAGAACAGAATTTATTGATATGAAAGACAGAGAGGTCGACCTGAGCTGGTGCGCTCTAGGCTGCTACTCTGAACAGGGGAAGAGGGAAGGGGAGTGAAAGTACTGGGATGGATGATGATGATAAGAGTAGTGGTGAGTGCTTATCTACATGATACAGTTGCCTTGCTAGAGCCACTCGTCGAGCTTGGTGTCGTCCTGCATAAACTTCAACACTTTACTTGCACGCATTGAAGTTGCCGTGTGAGGCCATGGGCCGAGGATATAGCTTCCTCCGACAGTAGTTGCCTGCCAACGCTGGCTGCTTTCTAACGTCCTTCGCTCCAGCATATATGCTGCGCACTCGCAGAGTATGCACAGCGACACACGTAGTAGTGTTGTGATGGCTACTCCGCGACGCTTTCAGACGTGCGAGAAATAGATCCAGTTCGAGCATGTTAAATGTGCTTACAATCCACGCATGTGGGGAAAAAAGGGACTCGGTGTTTGTATGCAGGCGCAAACCATCGACAGCTACTTATGAGCGCTCCTTTGCAGCGTATATATTACTTGTTATGGTCGTTGTTCCTCATATCAGGTGAAAATAATGAATAATGAAACAAGAATAAAGAATTATAGATTAGTAGCTTTAGCAACGAGAAATCGCGAGAGGCAGCGCGTGGGTGACGCGTGGGTTCGATTCCCAGCATCAGCCGCAAACCGACCTCCCAGACGATGCGCGCTACTCCGGCGCCATCTCGTAGCCATCGTCGCGGCACTACGCTTTTCTTACGCTACCCTCCTCCTCCGCTTTTCTCCCTCGCTGTGCTCCGCGTTCGTTTTTTCATCTTTCGCTGTGTTCATTCGCTCGGTTACGCCGACGTTCGCCGCTCTAAAAGAAAACATCGAGGAGCTGATATATATGGTATAATGCATTTACATAATGTATGTACCACCCGCTGACTAGACAATGTGTTGTTAGACGGAAATATCTTTTGTACTTTTGAGACTTTCATCTACATAAGTGTGGAGACATATACATTGTATTTTGTATGTTCCTTACGTCATAGTGTTCCTGTAGAAACGCTGCGTGATAAGTCATGGTGCTTGTGTGAAAAGACTATTTGATATGTAACCTTGAACCTTGTACGATATGTGACGGAACCACTCAAGAGATGAGGAGTAGCCGGCGCCTTAAATTGTGCGCCAACATCTCCTTATATCATATCAATAAAAAAAAAGAAAACATCGAGGAAAGTTTTCCAAAGGTGTCGTCCGGTTGCATCACGATGCGACCATCACACACTGTATGGTGAAACAATGGCAAAGCTAATCTACTTAGGCTTTCAAGTCATGCACCATGCGCCCTACACACATGAAATGGCCCCTCATGAGCATCACATTTTCCTTAATCTAAAGAAACACCCACAGGGACAAAGATTTCGGAGCGTTCTGGAGGCTACCTATGCTGCGAATGGGTGGTTACATAAACAGACGGAAGCATTTTGTTTGCAAGAACTTAATAAGCTGTAAGAGAGAGATACTGCAAGTGCATTGACTTCCTGTGAGAAAATGTAGAACATTGGGGCAGTTACAGCTTCGCAGCTAACTTTGTTCTTGTTTTCTTCAACGAGGGCTCGATAATAGGGCTCACTATCTACTAGCGCCCTCTCGTAGTCGACAATTTTCCTCAAAGCCTTGTGAGCTATATATACGAAGAACCTGATCACAACAGTCACTAGACATCGCTATTTTTGTTTACTGCGCTAACAATTATGAGCTATTTACAAATCTGACCATCTCTTCAACATCATGCTGGAACGTCTCGAAAGCGTTAATTAAATTCTCGTCATAAGTAAAGTTAGAACCAACAACCCCGCCGGCGGTGACACTGGCTCTCCACCGCTACTCCAGAGCCGGTAAGAAATAACTGCGTCATAATCTTACTTTCCTATGGCACAGTATGGTTTTAACGGGCCATATTAAAGGTTCCACCACGAAAAATATGACGTTTCTTGTTTCGTGGTTTCAAGTGAACCCGAAAAGTTCAGTTATGTGATAAAAAATATTCGCACTGTTTATTCTACAGCGCCATCACGAAAAGCGCCGTGTACGAGTGTGCTAAACAAATAAATGTAGCCTCCGAGACTCCCGTCTTGTCGAGTACACGAAGTCCACGGGCTTACTGTATGTCTTCGTTCAAGCCGACGTCTCTGGGCGAATAGTTAGGACTTTCGCGATCTCCCCTGAATGTTGCGTTGTCGAGGTGTACGTTCTGCAGCGTGCGAATGTTCTAAACCTTACAATAACGAATAGAAGCGTGTACCATTTGATTTCGTTCTTTTAATCGAGTGAACGCGATTCATAAATACAATTTTTTTTCAATAGCTTTCGAATACTTCACAACGATAACTGTGAAATGGAACCCCTATAAAATTGAAACAAATATGCAATAAATTCCATCCCATTGCATGTTCATCCATAACGTGTAGACGTTGACACAGACTTCCTGTTACCTTACACAGAACTTTATAGTTACTTTGTTTAGAAGGCTACTTCCACAATGCAGATTTCGTAGCTTCTGTAGCCGCAAGTACACATCATTTAACAGGGATAGGCGGGCTAGTTGGTGGTCGATATTGGGATGCATAATGTAACCACGCAAACAACAAAGGACAAAGAAGGAAACACACAGGACAGGCCGCCTTTGTCCTTTGCGGTTTACGCGGTTACATGATGCATTCCAGTACGCATCATCATGGCGTCGTCATCATGTTTCTTTTTCTAGTTCGAAGTCGCAAAAAAAAAAAGAAACTTGTTCACGTCCGCCATTTGATCTCTCTTGTGCGACGTGTGATTTTTTACTTCCGTCGTCGTCGCATATCGACATCGCCTTCGTGTCGTTGCAGCCATCGTGCCGCCTCCGTTACTGTCGCCGCACCATCGGCGACATAG
Organism: Dermacentor albipictus; assembly: GCF_038994185.2. Taxonomy (NCBI): domain Eukaryota; kingdom Metazoa; phylum Arthropoda; class Arachnida; order Ixodida; family Ixodidae; genus Dermacentor; species Dermacentor albipictus. Next base: position 117,832,144 of record NC_091825.1, on the reverse strand, counting down.
CCATCGACGTAGATGTAGACTCTATCATCGATCTCGCAGCCACTGTCGTCGGGAAGCCATCGCTGTTTTGGGTGATACTTTCCTTTGACGTTGTCTGGTTACGGATTTCTTTCTTGAGAGATATATGTGTGCATGTTCTCATTCGCCGGCAAATTCAGCCCAACGGCAGGCACCCAACTCGCACCTGGTTAGCCCATACACTCTTCCCGTGACAAACAGTTTACGACAAAGCCGAAATTCTGTCTTCAGCTCGAGCACACATACACACACATTCGTGAGGCACAAAAGCCTGGCGTACGCGCGCCCACGGAAGCCGCACCACGGCTCTCTTATCTTTCTCCCTGTGTGAAGACGTTTACGGTCCTTAAACAGCCATTCCCTCATTGTCTGTGCAACACAGCGCCCACGTTCTTGCGAATCGCGAAGCGATGGGCGTGACTCCCAGGTCCGCCTTCGCGACTTCGACCCGCGGTCCCCTCTTCGCTCTCTCTCTCTCTCCTCCCCCACTCTTCCCTTTCTGCGACTCCTTTCTTCGCTCCGCTTATTGACGCGACCGCATCTTGGCGCGAGCTTTGTGCCCCCAACGCAGGTGCGCGCTGGGCTCAGGAAAAAATAAAAATAAAGATAAGGAAGCTAGAAGAAGCAGCCCCGAGGAGCTAGCTGGCCTGACCCGGCGCGACCTGGAGGCGTGCGCGCGCGCACGGGACACTTCACCCGCATTGCCGAAGGCAATGCGGGAAAAGCCTCCTGCCGTCCGCCTCTTCTCCCAACCATCGTCACGTTATACAGGGTACACGCCGCCGCATGCTGCATTCGAGTCGCTCACGATGGACTCCCAAAGTCTGCAAGCCGTCCATTGTTACCGTGTACACACGCACCTTCTTCTACGGCACGGATGCCGAGGTGCACCCCCCTATTTAGGAGCACCCCCCCTCCCCCTTCATGCCGCCGCGCGGCCAGCTTCAATGCGCGACGGGTGGGGTGGACTGTCGCGCGGCCTACAGAGTTGTGTGTCCGAAGCCGCCCACGAGAGGGCGGCGGCGGCGGCTGTATAAAACGCGATTTTCGCGATGTCTTTCAAAAAGTCGGGGGTCCCGTGCGCCGAGTGCAAGTAGAGCATGCCGTATTTATTCGTGTAAAGCCCGCGCACTCGCCAATTTCGAGTTCGACATATTGAAGAAAGGTAGTTTCACACACACACACACACACACACACACACAAAAGAATTTCGAATGCTTGAGGTTAGATCTCAATTTATACCACCGCTAGAAGTTGCTGGTATGTTGGAGCAGCAGGGACGGCATCCGGCACGATACCGTCTTTGGCAGTGTATTATAGGGTGTAGATCGAATACTAGAGTGTATTACCTCACCCTTCGAGACGGTAGTAAGCTCCGGCGTCGACGGCAGTGGCGTTGAGAGCGGGAGCGATCAAGATTGATACGGAACTTAACCAGTAGTTCTGAGTCTTGCAATAGATTTGGCAAATTATAGTTCGGCGGAATTCCGCAAGTTGGAGGAAGTGGAGGAAGAAGAGTTTACGAAATGAAAAAAAAAAGAAAGATGTCGGATGGTGCGCTAGAAATAAACGAGCGTGTCTATAGCGTGTAGCCTGCAGTGTCAACATTATTCATCATTCGCGACGTCTCTGATACTTTTTAGCGGGTGATCGTACATATGCCCGACTCGTGTGAGAGCCGCACCCTGGCCGAGAAACCGAAAACATACAAAGCGCGCGCGTGCTATAGACGAGTAAACACGGTATACATGTGTCGGCGGCATAACGGCCTCGGGGTAGCTAGCTGCCTTGCGCCAGCGCCTGCAGCTCCGAGCCCGGTGAATCCAACTTGGCGTGGTCCGACTCGCCCGTGGCTTCGGCTTTGGCTTCGCGATCCACACGACCCGATCCCGTCCTTCTCCCTCTTTTTCTGTATCACGGTCTTCCTTTTCATGCATCTTCGAGTGCCCTCGTCACCGCGTCTCGGCGTGTCACTAAAAGCAAGGACGAGCTCGAAGAAAAAAAAAATAAAGGACAAGGAGAGAGAAAGGCTGGTTTATCCCGGTCTACTTCCTCGCTCTCTCTCTCTCTCTAGCAGGGATGCGAAGAAACACGTGTGCGTGTGTGCTTTGAAGTAGGTATGTGGAAGTGGTCTAGATATTATATATACATGCGGACGCTATAGCCGGCTTCGGGGGCAGCGCGAAAGGGGGCCGTTGATCGGAGAAGTGTCATCTGCGGTGTGTCCCATACACGACACGCGGAGGGAACGGAAGCTGTCCGCGGGTATACGCTCGGAAATGTCACCCCGCGAGCTCTTAACCGCATCCCTTCCTTGTCTAGTGGATGCGGTCGACGAAGTGGGCGCGTCTCCTCCTGAGCTTGAGTGCGAGTATAGCTACAATATTGAAAGCTTGTCGTAGAGGAATGTGTACTGCCTTGTCCGCGTTTTTTTTTTTTCTTTTTCTCAGCAGGAGCTTCTCCGAGCTGACCAGCTGTTCGAAGGGTGTGGGCGGAGGTTAGCGGGTGACGAGGGAAGCTTACAAACGCGAGCTGTAAGGCAGGCTTTCCGCGCGGTGCGTGTGTTCTTACGGAATGGAAAACTGAGAAGCGTTCGATGCTAATTTGCGGCCGGAATTCGTGCCCGCTGCTCGGCGACCACATCGATACTTGTTGGCTGGTTAATGAAAACGCGATTTTTTTTTATGTTGGAATTTGAATTTGAATTGGGTTTATTGACAGGAAAGACAGGGAGGTCGACCTGAGCTAGTGCGCTCTAGTCTGCTACTCTGCACTGGGGAAGAGGGGAGGGGAGTGAAAGTACCATGGGATGGATGATGATGGTAAGAGAAGTGGTGAGTGCTTGTGTACATGAGACAGTTGTCTCGCTAGAGCCGCTCGTCGAGCTTGGTGTCCTGTAGAAACTTCAACAATACTTTTGTTGCACGTATTGAAATTGCAGTGTCAGGCCATGGGCCGAGGATTGGAATGAATGACTAAGTCTTGAGAAGTCCCAGAAATCCTCAATTCCCACATAACAAAAAAAAACATAGTAAAGCTCTAACTATAGCAAAACAAACAAACACACAAACAAACCAGGGAACGTAAAATTATAACCCCATTGTGATCGGATTCCTTCACACGAGGCTATGTGCTCTGACGAGCACGTTGTAAAATATCACAGCAAAATACGGTCAATGGCGCCCGGCCGGCAACGCATTTAGTGAACGTGTTGCGTCACGGTTCTATCCTCGCCGACGCATTCAGGTCGAAACTGACACTCAGTGACAGCTTACGCTGTTCGCCGCATTCCTTCAGCTCTTCTCTTCAGGAAACGACAGGCGAAGTGCTATAAAAGCTGCTTCAAAGTATGGCCATAGTTGCAGTTTGAGTTTTCAAAAGATATAGCTCATTTAGCGACTAGCAGTAAATTACAGTGTTAATATTCAGACGGGCCTATGCAAACGCAGTTGTATGTAGCTCGAAAAAGACATGGAGATCTCACGCTCTATGTAATCAACGTCAGCCGAAGCATATTGGAGGTAGCTGGCTACGAATATTCGATTCGAGTTTCACAATGTTTTGCCAAAAGGGCTACAAAGTGCTACCAGAGTGTGTGTGTGACGACATCAATACGACGGTCCCTCAACAGCGGCACAATGACCGCGCGACGCGATGACAGTGGTATTACCATGATGTTGATGATCACTCCGCGACGATGACGCCGACGACGATGGCCTGATAGAGACTACCCGACGGTGATGGCAGCGGCTAACATAATGGCATGACAACGCTGACGACGTCCACGACCGTTTCAAGGGCCAAATTTTAACTCACCTTCACGGCGGCGTCAAAGGTTTTGTCGGCAAAAGCGCAGCGTTATTTACCCGAAGTTTCTCAACATTAACCAACAACCTTCGAATCAATTCTTCAGGGATGTCTTCCCTGACTTTGCAGTTACCACTGAAGTCTCCTCGTTGCTATTATTCTCCCGGACTTCTCTTGTTCGTCACGAGGTTTGTTTCCAGTGGCTACCGAACCACGGATATAGCCGGAAATGAGGTTTCTGACGGGTTAGCTGATATCTAGTCAGTCACGGATCAGCTGACATCGAGACAGATATCGCAGTTCCCAGACTTCAGGGTTCACAGTGAGTGATCCTTTGGCGGCCTTTTCTCGAAAGTGTTCTACAAAAAGCATTAGTCCCAAAGTGCAATCGTAAACAGAGCTTTACTTCTTTCTACGTCTTCTTCTTCTGTTTTTGACAAACACTGAGCAATTGGAAAGGAGCTCCTGCTCTTCGGCGCACGGAGTACAATATTATACCTGGGTACACAACCGCTGGCTCAGCTGTGCAGCTGGTGCACACAGTCGCGTCTTTCGGCACGAGGAAATCACAAGTGTACGTGTTAGCAACGTTGTTAGCAACAATGAAATCACGTGGTACACATTTAGACAACGACGGGCCAAGAAGGTACGAACGAACGAACATGAATGAACGAAAGAAAACGAACAAATGAACAAACAAACAAACTCAAAATGCGGCACCTGCTGCGTTCGCCAGATATCACAAGACAGAACAGTATGCAGTCAAAACGCGTCAAGGCCAAAGTTCACGTTTCAAGAGAGTCCTGCTTCGCTTGAGCATATGACATTTGCGCCGTAGCAAACAAAACGACGGACGACGGATACTCGACTCTTCTCCGAGGACCTGCGTGTGTGTAACCATCGACCTCATTCCCCTGAAGAATGGAAGAACAGAGAGGAAGAAAAAAAAAGCTTGAGGCAAAAGCGAAATTCAACCGAGAAGGGATGAAGAGAAGATTCGCAAGTTTTGGAGGTCACGTCTCAATCCCGTTCTAAAGACAGAAAGACGACACCCGAAGCGCACATGTCTTCGCTGTCGATTATATATATACATATACGTATATGCTTGCACGTACACATGCAAACGACGAGGCTTGGTTACACGCACGTGCGGAACATAACGCGCCCTTTTTTCGCCGCATCATGGGTCGCAACATTGACCTCGTTTTTTTCTGTTTTCAAATCCACTTCTCCCGTTCCCTAATCCTCGAAATCGCGAAGAAAGAAATAACGCGAACGAGTGACTGAAGAACAAAGTAATTCTGTTTCCGGCGGCCAAGCACCGCAAGGTAGTCGGGAGCTCCCGACCCCAGTTCGCGACCCGTGGCACAGGTGTTTCAGACAACAGGCACCAAAGGAGGGGGAGACGACATACGAGTCAGAAATCGGGGTCACTTCGACCTAGAACCACATCTAGACTCAACCAAGGCCGCTGTGGCTCGGATATATAGCTAGCTACAAGGCGGAAGTTTCTCTCGACAAACGTAAGACCGAAACATCGAGAAACGTAATTCGAGCAATAGCTATCCGAGTCAGTTGCACCGCGGCAACTGGACACCAGCCCTGCCATGAACCAGCAACGAGAGAGAGAGAGAAAGAAAGAAAGAAAAAGACAGGAAAGCTCTGCCCTTTTCAACTTCCCTGCCTTCCCTAACGTTTGAAGGACGTGGTCGAAATTGTCTCTGATGTCGCGCACAGTTGAACATCTATACTTGTGTTTACACTGCGTGCGTCCCTTAACAAACACGCATAGCAGACGACGAAGACGTCCGCGTGCTGAGGCTGCGAGTTGAAAGCAGGCACACAGAAAGGAAAGAGGTATACGCGCTATGCCTAACAGTAAACATATACAGACAAGCTACGTCCGTTTGGTTTACGTTACCGCGCCGTGGGTCTAAACGACGCTTCTCTTTCTTTATTTGTTTCCTTTTATCTTGCTCGAATTGGAGAGGAGAATTAACGGTCGCCATGCGTGCGGGGCGGCTTCCTTTGAGCCGCCTTTGACCGCGGCCTCCGTTCCTTCGCCGACTTCCCCGCGCTGTCGCTTGTATTTCGCTCAAAGCCGGCTCTTGAAGCTCGAGAAGGGTGGTTGGGTGGGTCGGTGGAGAGCGGGAAAGGCGAAGGTGCGGCTGTTTGCGGTGGTGGTGGTGGTGGTGGTGGTGGCGTATCGAAAGGCCGCTTGTAGAGCGCTCTCTGGCGGAAGCTGCATGGTGGCGTTGTTGACGAGGCAGCGGCGAGACGAAGATCCCGTTCTCTGATATACCATCGGTGTCGTCAAAAAAAAAAAAAAAAAACAGAAACTCTTCCTGCCCGCATGACTCGCGCGCTGGGTGGATTGATTTGTTACTTCAAAAGTCCTCCACGACAGGAGCGACTGCAGTGATGACAGCGGGTGTGCCGAGCGTGCCAGTGCCATATGGCACAATGGGGGAGCAGTTTTGCGGCAGTTAAGATTGCGATCGTGCTGGTGGGTGGTACGTACGTGCAAGCTGAGTGTACGTGTGGCCTTGTGTGGGGGCCGCGGTATCGCAAAGCGCTTGCAGGCAGCTTGGCTTTTTTCTGTATCGTGCGTGTGTATCTGCGTGCTTCTTAGCCGCGTGCCGTGACCTTAGCCGCGTGCGTGCCGTGACCGGCCGTGACTGCGCCTACACAAACGAATTTCGACTTCCCATGGATTGCCTATAAATGTGTACTTAACGGTGACCACATACAGAGTGAATTTAGACAATCCGCGGATTGTCTAAATAGAGACTTCTTGTAGATGACTTATAAGAACAAATTTAGGGAGTCCACGTACTGTCTGTAACGATATAGACTTGTAATTTAGATCCCTTCTGAAAGTGAAGTTAGACAATGCATGGATTGTCAGAATTCAGAAGGACAACGGCGACACAACTGTGACGACTGTGACGACAACGACATCACAATGCGACTCAATTAGGACGAAGAAGTGACGATTACAGATTAACGGTGATGGTTTTGGTGGAGTCAACTCGTGCACACTTTACATGCTTGCCTAGCGCAGCTTACCGAGGCCAGATCGCCGGAAGAAAGCAATAGCGAAGAGTGCTCCAGTACCTTTAACTCCAATACCAACAGCTTATAATTGTTCAATGTATATTCAATACTCACTCAATGCGCAGTTAATGTAAACTCAAAACACGACAAGAAGGATGCACACACACACACACACACACACACACACACACACACACACACACACACACACACACACACACACACACACACACACACACACACACACACACACACACACACACACACACACACACACACACACACACACACACACACACACACAGTATAAGCGTCAAACACTCGATATGCTATGAGATAAAATAGGAAATATTATTTGAAATAACGAGTATAATTTTGCTAGAGACCTACCGTGGTTACTTAGTGCATGGCTATGGCGTTGGGCTGCTAAGCACGAGGTCGCGGGAACAAATCTCGGCCACGACAGCTGGATTCCGGTAGGGGCGAAATGCGAAAACACCCGTGTATATTAGAATGAGATGCACGTTAAAGAACAAAGTGTGGTTCGAATTATTCTGGAGCCCCCCCCCTTCCCTCCCCTCCCCCCCACGGCGTGCCTCATAATCAGATCATGGTTCTGGCATGTAATAAATACCTCATATTTCATTTCTTTAATTTTGCGTGATATGAGTAAGAAAAAACACACCAGCTGGAACAACGCATTATATACTGTAGCGGCTGCAAGCTTGTGCTAGTCCACAAAAACGTTTGGAATAGGTGTGCTTATACTATTGTTAAGATAATTTATTCCAACATATGCTGGACTATATAGCACACTAGAGACAAAATCACGAGTCAAAAATACGAAATTTATGTAGATTTCAAACACTGTCGAAATCGATGTTATGCGAAACATTTGGCGCGAGACTATATAGCTACCCAGCATAGGTTGGGGCTCTGAAAAGCGTTAGCATGATGACTCAACATAATCGTATATAGGGCGACCAATTGTGTTTTTGACAAGAGTATCTGTGTGACGGCAGCAGCAAGGCCACTACGTCGGCGATTGTCCACGGCGGTATGACGGCGACGGTGATGTGTCCGGCGAAGAAACGTTATAACCTGCCCCGTCACGAACCGGAACGTGACCCTGAAGGTGGTAAAGTGTCACAATTCCGGAAGTACTAGCATCGCAGAGGAAAAGAGGTGGCAAGCTGACGCGCTCTCGGTTTTACACGCAACTTGTTGCCATACGACGTGACGCCGTAACAGGCAGAGCATCGGATTTTTGTTCTTGAAAACCTGGTTTCTGAACCCCCCATTCAAAACGTAATTGCTTTAAGTCCCATGCCTGAATTCCTTTATATAGCCCCCAAACATATACCGAAGTGCCAGCCTTTTTAACAAAGATGTCATTCATTCATCATTCATTCATTGAGTGTCAGCTTTTGCTGACACATCGAGGCTTAAAACCGACCCAGCCATACATGGCAAAGGGCACTTCCCTTTAGAACGCCATCTGAAGTAGAACGCAAAAAGATAAGCTACTTAAGTGCCACCTGGTGTACGCGATCGGATGAAACCTAGCTATGACATCAAAGTGAAACACCGTGCTCGCTGTACATATATGCATGGGCTGCTGCAAGGAGGCTATACACCGACGACCGACGACCTCAGCATACGACATGAACCTTCAGGCGCCCCAAAGCTTTCGCGCGAAAGCTCCTGCATGCGTCTATTTACATAGTTTCGCATTCAGCGATGAAGGCAACCCCGGCACGTTTCGGCCTCCGCGGCCCCAGCCCACGGGCTGCCCTGCTTCCAGCTTTGTTCCCCCCCCCCCCCCGCTACCCCTTGGGGGGCCTGGAGATCCTGTGCCGCCTGCTTTATTATAACCTCAGGCGCACTCCTGAGGCCTCCGTTTGCCGGTTACATGTGCCCTCCTGGAGCAGTGCTTGTAAAATATCCAATCTATCGTCATGACGAAAAAGGTGACCCGCGACTTATACGACACCAGTCAGAACCTTAATTGCCCCTTCAGACACAGCGATCACTAAAATGGGGCGTCCGTGCCAACTGCCTCACCGCGCGGGCAGACAGCGGCGGAGTATAAACAAACTCGACCGCACTCTGCAATGCCGGCATGTCTAGGGGAGAAACATACAACACGCGCCAAGAGACTTCCCCCGTAGCCTGAAAACGCCCCCAGATTTTCTCTCTCGCGTTTGCTTTTACTCGCGCCTGCGCACAAACGGCTGGCGATCCCTTAAATGAACGTCTCATCTCCGACGGCACCTCTTGAAAAGCGTACGTAGCGTCTTTTTTTAGATCGAGGGACGGCGCTGTGCTATACGCGGTTGCGCTAAACTCAATTAACTCAGCCACAAGACATCATCATCATCATCATCATCATCACGAGTGGAGAAATAGTTTTCGAATGGAGGATCGTTTGAGAATTATGCGAGGGTTGGTATCGGGCGGCGCCTTGGTTACCGGCGGCGGTGAAAGGCCATCAACCACCGCCCACTAAAAAAAAAACGGGTGAAAGAAGCAATCAAGCAAGCTGTTCGCTTTTCAAAATTAGCCGCTGTTTCGGCCGGCCGCAGGCCAAAACATGGAAAACGTTAGCGAGGTTTATGGTGTTGCGCTCACTGCCTCCTCGCGCAGCGTTCAACAAAACGCACGTGCGACTGCAGCCCACTGCCACGCGCAGCATCCTCCTGCCAGATATATACCGCGCGCGCCACAATTAATTATAGGCTGGCCCGATGACGAACGCCGCGCGCACCGGTGTCACGGGAATCGCAGCTCGATGGGTGTCCCAGATATGAGGCCGACGTATAACCGTCGGCATTCGTCAACACCCCAATGAAAGGACCACATTTGGTATCGACGTTTGTACTGTCTGTTCCGCTCAGACTATATTGTTAATGTTGCTGAGGCGTTGTCGCTTGTGTCGGTTGATTTGCCATTGTGGCGGCAGGTAGATGACGTCCGCTGCGAAGTTCCGTAATTGTACCCCGCACCTCCACCAAAATGTTGCAGGAAGAAAGCAGGCCCACGAGTGTAAAATAATGTATATTTACAACTGGAGGTTAATGGCGTTCAGGCAACTGCCAGACTTCGTCTTCGTCTGGTCCAATCCAATTTCTTCCTTCCCTTCACCGTAACAATGCGTATACATGCACCGCAGTGTAGTATGCGCACTGTGGTACTCAGCGATAATGCTATGTACATATAATGCACGGCGAAATAATTTACACCCTTATTCCCTTTAATTATAGTTTGCAATGTAGACATATTTGGCAGGGTGCCGTTCCTCTCAGACTGCATGCAGGGTGTGTCCTGACAATATGCGCGCACCCGCTCAGAAGAACTGATAGTGGGAACACTAATGCGCGTGCGCAAACGCTCACCTAACAAAAATTGAATTATTAGGTTTGACGGGCAGAAACCGCGATCTGATTATGAGACACGTCGTATATAGTGGGGGACTCCGGAATAATTCGGATTACCTGTGATTCTTTAACGAGCACCCGAGTCTAAGTGCACGGGTGTTTTCGACTCTCGCCCCCATCGAAATGCCGTCACCGTGGCCGGAATTCGATCCCGCGACCCACTCGCATACCGAAAGCTCTCCACTTTCCGCTATACGAAATAGAATGAGAAGGAGCGTTAGGGTGTGTCTATATATACTTGATTTCTTCGTCGTGTTACAACGAAGCTGACAGCGCGTGGCAGGCGTCTTTGAGAGACGCGCTCGTTAAAGAAGCAAAATCAGGGCATTTCATGCAGCCATGCAATCACTGAGCACGTGCTTCTTCGCTTCTGCGTAGCCCCGCTCTGGAACAGCAAATCCTGGCTGTCCGGCGTGCCCGCGACCGGGCCGGTGGGCTAGACCTGCCGGTCCCGACGTGGGACTAGCCGGGTGCGCGACGAGTTCGCGTCCTCGCCGGACCTACAATAAATGTTTCTTCACTCACTGAGCACGTGCTGGTGGACGAGTTTGTTATACATGATTACAACGAAGGCTGATGATGATGATGATGATGATGATGATGATGATGATGATGATGATGACAACGAAGGCGTCAAATAAAACAACGGACGAAGGAAGGAGACACGGGACAATCATGGGAAATATGGACTTAACGGTTGAAAACCGGTTATCCACGGATTTCGCTTGATTAGTAGAGGACGATAGAGTACTCTAGGTTGTCCCGTGTCTCCTTCCTTCGCCCGTTTTATTTGGCGCCTTCGTTGTAGCCATGCAATGTTAAGCAAAAAGCAAGCCACGCGTGAAATGGAAACGGGGTGGAATCGTACGTAAGCAACCTTCTATAGCTGCCGAACTTGTCTGTAATGTGTGAGCGGACAACACCCGTCCCCAACGCTACTAGATACTTTTCAGTTGTAAAACTCCGCCTGGGAGCGGCGCGAGAAGGTGACCCTCTGCCGTCTCCTCTCGCGAGGTGGCGCTGCCGCCATGGTTGGCCCGGTTGGCTGCGGAAGCTTCCCAAAGCAGCAGCGCGCCGCCGAATGCCACAATTTTTGTTTGTTTTCTGCACTTCGTGGCGCTAAATATTCAAATAATAGCCTTTTTACATTGTGCACTCTGTAAAAAGCAGCTAATAGGCGAATGAATAGGAGAGTGAGGATTTTCGTTAGTGGAATGTTTTATGTACACATGAAAAAAAGAATAGGACCAGTACAACGCCGGATTGATGAATCTAAGCATTATGCATCGATATTCACAAAAGACGCGCTTTCTTGGTTGCTACAGCTACCTTATGACTGCTTTCTAGTCGAAAGTTTGCATCCCTGAAGTAAAACTGCATCCGCATAACAATGAAGAAATTCAGTACTTCGCACGTGAACGCGAACATATGCGCTGCACAACCAAGAAGAGGGAGGCAGCACCCCTCTAGATAATCTAAAACCTTCCAAAATATCTCTGCGCAAAGGCCTGCCTCATCCAGGGAAGCCGACACACTTTTGTTAGCAGTCTTCATAGACCCCAGTCTCTTTGGCATTGGGTGCTTTAAGGAACCTTGCTTGAGACTTCTGCACTCAAGTAACTGTCACAGCCAACTGCTGGGGTTTCAAAGCTTATGTCCGTTATGCATAGATCCCATGGGGCACCCTTTGTGACTTTACGAATAACATATCCACACAGATAATAAACAACATTGTCCCCCATGTTCATTGCTCATTGCTATGCTCATTGCAAGCACATTCTGGTGAGCTGCTTCGCTCCAGGCAACTTATCAACGTCGCCTCAATGGCATTGCGAAGACTACTTTTTTTACTTGCAGGCTTCTCTCGTCTGCTTGAATGTGTCATTGATGCTGACGAGCACAGGTCCTGGCACACCGTCCACACTACCACGTAGCGCTGTTTTAACAGGTGTATACAGGTTTAGAAGGCGGAATATCTGCGTGAAGTTGGTTATAGTAGGATGGGACTCATCTCAACCGAAGGAACGCACTAGTCTAATGTATTCCTGAAAGAAACATGAGAGGGAATTTCCTAGCAAACAGTGCAATGTGAATGTAGTCACAACAAATGTGAACAGTGTGCCTTACCTCCAGTGGATCTTGATAACTTGGCTGTCGAAACATAGAGCGCACCTTGACGCGGCAGATCATCGACAATGTCTAAAGTCGACATCAGAGTTACTCGCAGCGACTTTGTCGTTTGTTGTGATGCAAAAAGCTTCAGTTTCTATTGAATTGCATTCTGTTTTGTCAAGTTCAGCAGTTCCAAAGAATCTTTGATGACCTGACACGATTAGTGTAACAATTTTATATCCCTTAGGAAATGCGCAGGAAGTTCAAAGGCGGTGGTCTGGTAAACTATTTTGACGTAGAATGCTCGCAAATATTTAATAACACAAAAAAACAGGAGTGAGAACAGACAAAGTGATAGGAAGAGCGCTGCACCCTCCCTAGCTATCACTTTGTCTCTTTCTCGTGTTTTTTCTTGTTTAATTGCCGTTTCATTGTTCCATAGCAGGTATGTTTGCTCACAAGGCGAGCAGCATTTTCCTGGCACACAAATAAGAAACACGAGCAAAACGTGGCACGCTTCTGCACGCATCGGCGTCTCTGTCCACCCGCACAAACGTTGTTCGCACCACCCGCCTTCGGGCCGACAGTGTCGCGCGCGCCACCCCGCGGGCGCGACAGAAAGGGGCCAGGTGCCGCGGCGGAGTTTGACAACTGAAAGTAATCTAGTAACGTTGCCCGTCCCAGCAGCAGAAGCCAGAGAGCTTCCCTGCATGGCTCGCCGACTGAGCGGAGCGTCATGGTGGTGCCCGTCCAGGGAAACGTATTCTTGCGACGATCACTTTCGGTGATTCTATAGGTCGATCGCCTTCGCGTGACGTATACAGTGCTCCGGTTTCGCCCAACCAGCCAATCAACGCAGGCCTGACGACCGAGGCATATATCGTTCGGCGAAAGTGATCGTCCCAAAGTGCGTCCCCAATTGGATTCGTGGGTTTTTAAGACAAACGTATACTTCGAGTATATATGGAGACTTATAGCCAGCTCAACGCTGCAGGTTTGCATGCGAGTCGGTATACCATGACAGCACGACGGCGTGAAAGCGCCTTGAGTGTCATATTCGTTAGCGAAATAAAATCAAAACGCAGCGATTGGCCTCTCACGCTGTGGCGTGACTATCAAGAAGTGACGAATGAGACTCTTTCAAACTTACAAACAAACATGGAACATGCGTCTTCTCCTTTTTTTTTTCTTTTGGAAAACTCTTCGATATGAAAAATCAGTTGTTGCACTCAAAGGCTCCCAATAGCGTATACAATAGACGCACGCTATATTTTTAATTATATAGCACCCGTGGTCATTAAAGCTGTCCGGAATTTTTTAGCGAAACAGTTGTTCAGGAAATGCGAGCAGTTCTGGCAAGTGTCCGGCGTAACAAAGTAGGTTGACGAATACACGTGCTTGTTTAACGAAATTTCGTTCGTACAAACAACCGAAAGTTAGCGGATGTACTTTTTTGCATACTCAAGATAAAGGGAAATCGTAAATCAAGAATGAGAATGAGCAAGCATGCATGCAGGCGCGTTGTCTCTTTTACTTGGTTGAATTTAAATTCTTAGGCATTGGCTTTTCTTTTTAAAGCATAAATGTTGGCTTCAGTGGCCGAGCTTGGATTTTATCCCTGGAAGACTTTTATTGCATTAGCCGTTGTGATGCTGATCTACTTCAGCTGCATCTGCGGCGTCATGCCCCGGATGTGTATATGTGTACATATATATGCATGCTGTCCTGATCACCCGAAGCCCGCAGTTCGGACGACCAATGAAAACACAGAAACAGCGTTCCGCATGTATACGCGGCGTTCCTCTGTCGAACACGACGCGCTATACACTGTACAATAATTTACACCCTAAAAGGTGAAAAAGGGCGTAAATGTGTTTATAACTCACACCCTAAGGGTGTCCGTTATATAGATAACACCCTAAGGATGTGACTTATAGACACATTTACACCCTTTTTCACTTTTTAGGGTGTAAATTATTTTACAGTGTACGCGCTGGAGCAGCGGCACATGAGCGGAGGATAAAGGATAATTATTAAATTATTAATCAAATCAAATTAAACAAACCTTATTTTTCCAGTGAAAAAAAAAAAGACTAGACGATCATTTCGGGCTAAAAGCTACGACAGCAGCTTGAACCCCCCCCCCCCCCACCAAAACAAAAAAAACAAAAAAACTAAAATACTAGCGTCAGCGCATACTACACAGTAAGACAAGTACGCGCATAGAGCGACGAAATGGTAACTGTATACAAATATCATTACCATCAGCAAAACTACGACTTCTGCAACAATAGTAAGACAACATCATTGTGCATCAAAACTGACAACAGTACGTGAACAGAAAACGGGAAGTGCTTCTCCATACCGAAAAAATTGTAGTTAGGCTGCGATTGTGGCACTCTTCGGTAACTCTACGCAATGTATCTAACCTCTTTCAACCAGGGGCCAAAGTTGTGTACTAGCTTGGGCCACAGGTATGTGCTGGCTGTTATATTATACATATATATATAAATATATATATATATATATATATATATATATATATATATATATATATATATATATATATATATATATATATATATATATATATATATATATATATATATATATATATATATATATATATATATATATATATATATATATATATATATAATCACTATCGCGCGACGTAGTGCAGGGCGAGTTGTATGATTCTAGCAGTTTTGCTCAACCAGCCAATCAGCGCGCATTTATACCGATACCTCCGAAAGTGGCCTTCCAAGAATACGTTTCCTCTTCTCGATACGAATGCCGAATCCACTATTACAGAAACGTAATCTTTCAATCTAGCTCGACAGAATGTTTTCCTTGACTATCGATCTCTTTAATAAAGTGCTGGAAACATTACACGGCTGAAAACAGCAATGTTTCCTATAATCCTGCAGAAGAACTATGCGTTCTTCTACAGGATTATAGATGAACTTCTGTAGATGAACTATGCGAAATTCGGTTGAAATTGGGGCCACGTATATAGATCTGACATTTGAAAAAAAAAAGTTTATTTCTGGCTGAGCCGTGAGCTAGGATGGCTAATAATTACTATAACTACTTGCTTTTCCCCTATCTTTATTCGTAATATACGAAGCGCGTCATGGGTTTGCCCGGACTTCTCAATGGACTTAGCAAAGGCACCTTGTTTACATATCCAACGAAAACATGGGGAAGCTTATGGGTGTTCTGTACGAAAAGCCTAAAGTTATTTACGTCCAAGTTTTTGGAACCCGCCGTGGTTGCTCAGTGGCTATGGTGTTGGGCTGCTGAGCACAAGGTCGCGGGATCGAATCCCGGCCATGGCGGCCGCATTTCGATGGGGGCGAAATGCGAAAACACCCGTGTGCTTAGATTTAGGTGCACGCAAGAAGCCCAGGTGGCCGAAATTTCCGGAGTCCTCCACTGCGGCGTGCCTCATAATCAGAAAGTGGTTTTGGCACGTAAAACCCCATTATTTAATTTTGTTAAAGTTTTTGGAGTAAATTAGGAATGCGAGCGCTCCGGCCGGAGCGTTATAGATGCGGGTTACCAGCTGCGCCGAATTTAGTCCGCTGTCCTGGGAAAATCAAAAACCGCCACTGAGATCAAATTTAGGCGAAATGAGCAGAACATCGTGGCTGCTGTGGATGCCGAAGTTAAATGTGTATGGCTGAATCAGGACCCATGTAAAAAAAAGAAGAAAAAAATTACAGGCAAGTTCTCGAAAGCATTATGAGGCCACTCGTGAGCGCTTGCTTACACTATTTTGCCCAGTGTTGCTAGAGAAACCTGCGTCACGCAAAGTTGAAATTCGGCTGAAGTGGGAATCATGTTATCCGTATATAATGTGTGGCGAGAATTGGACGCTTCCGGCTTGATTATGTGACTTTTGTAAATATTCATTGAACACTCGTCTATAGTCCCTATTTTTCATGAGTTACTCTACGAGGCTCTCGCGATATCCTCGGTGAACTATAAACAAAGCACTTTGTTCATATGTAGTGAGAATAAAAAGAGGGGAGGGGAGGAGGTTAATATGGAACGCTATAGAGCATATCCCCTGCTGCAAATCACCGTGAAGCGCATGCATGCACTGTAAGATAATTTACACCCTAAAAAGTGAAAAAGGGTGTAAACATGTCGATAACTCACACCCTTAGGGTGTCCATTATATGGATAACACCCTAAGGGTATGAGTTATAGACACATTTACACCCTTTTCCACATTTAAGAGTGTAAATTATTTCACAGTGTGGAGGGATAGAAAAAGGAGAGTGGATGCTGGTTCTTTTTTGGCTTAAGTTAATAATGGCATAGTTCATATATACACTGTAAACGAAAATAAACCCACCTGGGAGTTTTTAAGAGGTGATGTGCCCTAAAACCTCCCCTCCTTCAATATTTACTCCGATGTATGGGATCAAAACAGCGCCATCCCCTCGTTTCACTCCGCTGGCTAGCTGCGGGAGTATTAAGGCGACATGACGCGATTTTACTCCGCTTAAAAATCTTGTTCTCCCGTGAAACTCCGACAGGGAGTTTTAGAAAACTCCCCTCCACCGATACAGGTTGGTCACGTGGCGCTTCCCATGAGGCTGTGCGCCTCACCAGCGACCGGGCGCGTTCGGCGGAGCGGGCAGTGCTCATGGCTGACGGTTTGTTTACGTCTGTGAAGTGTCGTTCCGTGACAGCGTTTCGTCAATTTGTTTCCCGTATTTCCTTCCAGAAAGTGTTATAGGCATGCCTGAAGCTCACTGCATCTCAGCATCAAGTACATTAGCTGTGATCGCTTTGCTGACAACGATGATTGCAAGAACCACGTTTTCAAGTGCGGAAAAAGGCTTAGGTATACCTCGAAGCTGCTCACTGGCTCGTGATGTCGGCTCACGTTCTGGCTATGTTTTCGTGCTGCGTCACTCTGTCTTGTGTTCTTCAGTACGTGAAATGCGACTTATATGTCCTTTTGAGTACATGCTGACAACGTCCAGTGTAGTGTTTGAAAGGACCGCGTAGCAATGGCAACAGTAGCCACTGTTCGAGCGACGACATCCGTGCTAGTCGCGCATGAATGGCGTAACCCAAGTTCGTTGCGGTGCTGTGTTGCCAGTGAGAAAGACCGGAGTGCAAGCAACTGTTTTTATGTATATGTGAACGGATATCCTCGCCCGAAGAAAAACGGTAGGACATAAGTATGCGTACTGAAAATAAAGCTTCTTATTGAGCGATGTGAATCGAATTGTTATCGCGCATATATGCTTTGGTCACGTCGTTGCTTCCGATATTGCATTAACATTACGCTCTATCCGAGACACTGATTTATTTTTTTTTATTTATAGATGCATGCCTGCTGGCTCCGAGTTTAGGGATTCACTCGACAGATCAGCGATGTAGCTCCTTTTCGCAACCGAGACAGATTGCTCGGACGCAAGCGAAAGTAGTGCGGTGTATATAATGTATAACTGCGCATTGCTCGGTGTTATGTCGGCTGCTGCGGGTCATGCTCAAACGTAATAATTTCTTGCTACGCTACCACTATATCGCAAAAATTTAATTTTGCTATGCAACACATGCACTTACATTTTTCTTGCTTACTGTAACTAACGCACTACTTTTTGGCCGCGAACGCCGGCAGTGTGCGAAGTCGCTTCAGCACTCACAGAATGGCATGATAATTTTGAAAAATTACGCCATTAACTTTTTTTCTCTCACTATTTTGAATTAACAGTTTTGTGTTGCTTAAGGTATTCTGTTAATTTCAGAGAGACAGATCTCGTATGAACGAGCATGTGAGTCGTAATTCTAAAAACAGCACAGCTGCTCCCTAGGTGGTTTCGAGGCACACAATATCGTGGCTATATATACTGGCACCGTTGCTTCTTGAGTATCGCGTGTACGTGTGATGTCTTTCGAATTTCTGCATTGGGCGTTTCTGAAATGTTTATGTATGTCATGATATATGTGCTTTCATTGACTTGTTCCGTCGAATTCGACGCGGTCTCGTGTGCATATTTCGAAATTTGACCAGCAGCCTCTGCATATGGACATGTTCGCGCAAACTCACGCGATTGCTCTTTTTATACTCCCGTTGCACCTCGAATAAACTCCGTCAATAGCAAAGCAAAAAATAAAGAAAAGACAGAAAAAAACTCCCATAATGCCACGCAAAAATTCCGCTCGTACGGAGTAAAAATTCTACTCCGATCATACGGAGCAAAAAAAACTCCGAACCGGGGGGTCGCTAGAGGACAAGCAGTATACTCCCACCTCGGAGTTATTTCCGTTTACAGTGAAGCTCATTTAATATAGCTCCTAACTGGAAGCTTACCGTTATCATTGAAAAGGAAGTATACAATCAGTGCATCTTACCGGTGCTGACATATGGCGCAGAGACTTGGAGACTGACAATGAAACTTGAGAATAAGTTGAGGACCGCGCAAAGAGCGATGCAACGAGTAATGCTCGGCATAACGTTAAGAGACAGAAAGAGAGCGGTTTGGATCAGAGAGCGGACGGGTATAGACGATATTCTAGTTGACATTAAGAGAAAAAAAAATGGCGCTGGGCAGGTCATGTTATGCGCAGATTAGATAACCGTTGGACCATTATAGGGTGACGGAATGGGTGGCAAGAGAAGGGAAGTGCAGTAGAGTACGGCAGAAGACTATAGGTGGTGCGACGAAATTAGGAAATTTAGGGTGCTATAGTTGGAATCGGTTGACACAGGACAGGGGTAATTGGAGATCGCAGGGAAAGGCCAATTCGTCCTGCAGTGGATACAAAATAGACTGGCGATTATTATTATTATTATTATTATTATTATTATTATTATTATTATTATTATTATTATTATTATTATTATTATTATTTAATATATGCAATAAATATTCTGATAACAGCTTCAATATTGTTTCCTAAATTACTTTTCAGTCTTTTTTCTGATACCACCCGTGTAATGCCCCATCTTCGTAGTCCATGGGATAAACCATACCACCTATAGAGAATCAATCAAGTAACCAATTCTAACCTACTTGGGTTTTCTTCCGATAGTCGCCATAGCCGGCTATAGAGACAACTATAGGTGGCTACCGGACAGCTTACGACTATTGTTCCAATTCTGACGAAGCCACATGAAAAAAAAAAAAGGACAGCTTCGCGAAGACAGCATCGAAGTCGAAAATGATGTATGCGATACTTTGCTATCTAGTCAAGATGACGAAGCTGAGCAGAATGCTTGGAAACTCGACGGGAAGCTGGTCCGCGCGCAATAAAGCATATACTCCCGCTTTCTCGTGCGCTTATAACGTAAGCTAAGTTGAGCTTTTCCTATAGGTCCAAGCACGAAAAACGAATTTGAAAATTAAGTCATAATATGTGCCTTCCCAATTTTTTTTTCTTTTTTGGTCAGTATGAGGTAGCCTTCGGCGCTGTCGGCTTGAGTAGCAGAGACGTGCTCCAGATCCATTCCGTTAACTGAGCTAAAATTCAACTGCCTCCTTAGCTGTCAACGTAGACTGTCTCCAATAGTGGCCAGACTTGAAACGCACTTTTTTTTTTAACAGTGATGCTAACGTCATGTTCGGACGGTTAATTTCGCGTTCACCAAAAGGCCTGCATAATTGAATTCTCCAACATCCCTTTCAGTCGCGGTGCACGCTACCTGTTTTTTGTCACCTCGGTCCAGTGGTGTCAGGGAAGGAACCACGAAACTCGAGTTTCGATTGAACTGAACCCATTGCATATACTACAGCAATCTGCCCTATAAAAGCCTTATTATAAACTTCTTGAATGAAAGTAATATTGTATTCATGTATTAACACGGATCGTGCCCTTGTGTGAGTGTTCTTTATTTAATTTATAATAATGGATTGTCTTCATTGATCGACTATATATATATGGTGTCTAATCGCAGAAGAAACTGTACAACATGCCGCATCCTTGCAGTTTGTTTTCTTCTCCTCAGATGAATGTCCAAGCACGTTTTGAAAATGTGCTTTTTTGCCGGAAGCTTCTTCGTGCGTGATCATAAACGATGTACAATTGTTTGTGCTCCTCTGGTTGACTTCACTGCGTCTCCTCAACGCGCATTCTCTCTCACTCTTGATCGTCTGTGGACAAGTCGCGGTGACGCAGTAGTTGCCAACATCTCCAAATCCATCCAAATAAATCGCTCGCTCACTCACTCAATGCGGGTTGCTTCCGTTCACGGAGTCCGCAAAGTACTGTGGTACAAGAGTTCATTACAGAATCCGCGCTGCATGCACTATTATATACCATGTTCGACGAGATGCTCGACGTGTCTCGTTCCCCTACCGGCAAAGAGCGAAATAACGCCGTCTATTTCATCATAATGCCTGCTGTAAAGAATTAACTTGTGCCTGCATACCTCGAAGCGGTTATTCGAAGTGACAGTGGTATACCACGTTGACTTTCATTTCAATGTAAACGGCCGCGCACCTTGGGAATAAAATTATGTCACTTAAACATACCTTTATGGACAGTCTGTATCATAATTCGACACTTTTCCCCATGCGTCAAGGAGGGAGGGAAAGAGATAAGAAGAAGGCAGGGAGGTTAACCAGAATCACGTCTGGTTGGCTACCCTACATCGGGGGAACGGGAAAGGGGGAAAACAAAGATAACAGGGAGAGAGAGGAGGGAAGGAAATAAGGAAATTGCAGTGAGTTCGCTGACGTGTGTGGCCTTACAGAAATTGCATTAATAGTCACAAAAGGTCGCACAAGCCCGACCCATGCGTCAAAGAACGATTACGACTAATGCGGGTGAACGATGCTGAGGGTTCCATGAAATCCTGGCACAATCGGGTGAAAAAATACGGCGTTTCAGATGAAAGAGAAAACACTATTGCAGGCATGTAGCAGATTGCCAGATAGGTCATAACTATATTGTACGTAACCGCTGACTCTCTTAGTGATACGATATCATACTTGGAGTATGATATGACTGTGACGTCACGACAGTTGCGCGGGTGGATCGTGGGCGACCTAGACCCCCATCATTTCTCATAGTGACATTTCTATATATACCTCGTATCTACCAGCTTGCCATTTCTTGCACACTGTGACGCATACACTCAACACAGCTTGAATTTTCTGTTAGATACCACCATATATTGGGTGAAGCATGCATATATAAAGGTATAAAGAAATGCGTGAGGCATGGTGGCGGATCGGTCGAACCTCTAGCTGCCTTAGAGTATATAGAGCAGCCCAATTATGCTCTAACCATTATAGGTTTCGATCACGCGCATATGCTTCTCTGTCCGTGCCGAAGTCGTTCTTTCATATGCGTGCAGTGTATGCATCGCGTGATGCGTGCACTTTCTCGCATTCTTCCCTCGTATATACATGTAATATACATATATATGTATATGTATATTATATGTGTATGTATTATATTATATGTATATTATTATATATTATATATGTGTAATTATATATATATATATATATATATATATATATATAGTGCTTTGCGACGCTGCGTGCAACAATGCACTGCCTTCGGGATCGGCCCACACTTTTCGTGTGACGGACAACCTATACGCGGCGGCTGCATGCAGTCCGTTTATGTAGTGCATATATATGGCATTAAAACCCAAGAGCTCATTTATCGTGCCCGGCAGCCGTACCAGCAGCCGCTTTCCTTGAAATATTACGTCTGACCTATCTGACCATGTAAAAAAACTGTTTTTTGCTGCGCTTATAGCTGGTCTTTGAGGGAACTCCTTGAATGACCTATACTTAGTTATCGTAAGCTATTTTCGGTGCAGAGCTCAAGAAAACATGGTACACAGCTATAGCCATAGTTTTATGAGGGCTGTAAGCTTGACACTTTAGTTCCCTGTTTCCGTTGGGAGAACAGTTTATATCTTCACGCTGAAGCATCGCGAGGCTTTGTTAATGGTTGAAAACGTCATTTTTTCGCAGCGTACAGAAAGCCCGTGGGCTTAATTCTTCGCGAAGATGAAAAACAGGTTCATGCAGGCATGCGTGCGCATACTGCAGGTATACGTCAGTAGAAGTGTGCATTATACGTGGCCTCAAATTGCCCACTATATATATATATATATATATATATATATATATATATATATATATATATATATATATATATATATATATATATATATATATATATATATATATATATATATATATATATATATATATATATATATATATTCCATAATAAAGCAGAAGCAATGTATAGACACCATATTATATAAACTATACTAACCAAGTTTTCCCTAAACAGTGGATGATCCTGTGTATAACCCGCCGTGGTTGCTCAGTGGCTATGGTGTTAGGCAGCTGAGCACGAGGTCGCGGGATCGAATCCCGGCCACGGCGGCCGCATTTCGATGGGGGCGAAACGCGAAAACACCCGTGTACTTAGATTTAGGTGCACGTTAAAGAACCCCAGGTGGTCGAAATTTCCGGAGTCCCCCACTACGGCGTGCCTCATAATCAGAAAGTGGTTTTGGCACGTAAAACCCCATAATTTTTTAAAAATTATCCTGTATATGCATTCACATATTGACATGCTTACTTGTTTATCACTTACCGGTGGCCGCGTTTCACGAGCGGCTAACAAATGTTAAAAGTTATGGCTCAGCGATAGACGCGCGCCTTTCGGTTTATAGCGGAAGTTTCTCGAATGTTATCGCTGCATGGTTCTATCCGTTGTCTGCATGCTGGCACCGAACCTCGTGTGTACACAGCGAGATTGTGCGTACGACAGTAATGGTTTAGTGCATATATTTCGGGAAGGGACGCAGGCGCACACTGATTACGCTGGAACATTCGACGAGTCAAGTATAAAAGTTGACGCGTTTGACCCGCAAATCAGTTTTTCGACGATCACCGCCTGAATACTCACCGCTATTGTTGCATGCTTGAGGGTTACCTGTTTTCCTGAACACAGGTGCGCGCCCAATTAACAATTACTTTCGTGACTTGCGTTGCACCGTTGTGATTGTTCGCCGTCACTATACAACGTGACAATATTGTCGCGTATAAACACATATATGAATCAATGAGGAAGGAAATTAGCCTGCCCACGATACTCGAAGTCCTGTGGCCCTTATATAGAACATGAATGAACTTAGAACCAATAATGAATTTAGATACGATCAATGAAACAACGTTCAGCGGGCAGATGCTTGCGCCCTATGACCGAACTCTGCGCGCACATAGAGCACATAAGGGCAAAGGTCATTCACGTGCGAGTGGCTCACAATGCGAACATATTCGCGGCAGCCAAGGTGTCGCAAGAAGCGTTCACTCACCTTAGCAGCGACCGGCGAACTTGTCCTAGCTGGCCCAGCGCAGAGTTGTAGCTCGGATCATCGCAGTGGATGACAACGTCAGACAACAGCCCTGCTTCCTTGCCAACACACTGTGCCGTTGAGCTCGAAGAAAGCGGGCGCAAAGACCGCGTAGACTCGAGTGCGTACTAAAGATCCTGCAGGCCTCGGGACGATAATGCCAATCGTTGATTACGAAATCCGCGAATCAGGCAGCGTAAAACGACAACGCGACGGGTCTCAACGAAGACAAGAACCAGTAGATGGTGTTACACGCCGGAGATCCTATGGAATCCCTATCTTAAAAAAAAGCCTTCCGCGCGCAGTTCTAAGAACGTCGCTGCGAAATTTGAAGAGGCCCTTCCCCTTTCTTTTTTTCACGTCGGTTACGTAGTCAAGTGTACCACAGGCGCTAGCTATAGTCTGATCGCGTACTTGGCTCGGCTGTCTTCGGGCTATCCCTATTGTGAAGCAGCGGCGTTCCTTTCCTCCTCGGCGCCCGGACCCAAAATTGGCCCTCGTGACGCGTCTGAAAGGTGAACTGCAAAAGCGCCGCCGCCAACGCCTCCGACGCGCCACTTGGTCGCGCAACACGCGGTGACCATTTCGCGCCGCCGCCGAAAACCCCGCGCAAAACCCACGCCGCCGCAAAAGCGGTTGCGCCGGCCTTTCCGCCGCCCGCGTCACCGCTCGCTTCGGCGCCCGCTCGCCTCCCCATTGGCACGCATCGAGAGGAGCAACCAATCGCGAGCCACTTCCCGGCCGGCGCACGACAAAGGCCCGGCCCGCCAGCCAATGGCGGCGCGGCACCCGTTTCAGCCTCTGGATTAAAAAAAAAACGGGGGGGAGAGAAGAAGCTCCGCCCTCTGCGTTCCCGTTTTCGGGATCCGTCGGCCGCTCTCCCAGCGGCCTCCTTTCTGTTCGCACTGCGCATCCCCCCCTCCCCATCTCCCCCTACCACTCCCGCGCATCCTCCAACGTTCGCTTTCTTCTTGGTTTAACGTTCTTCCGTCCTCACCGTCGGCGGCGGCCGGAGTGAAAGCTTGCGTGGAAAGCGACGTATAAAAAGTACCGCATGATGACGATGTTCTTTTTTTCTCTTTTACCTTTGTTTGCTCCCTGTTTATTCTCTCTCCCTACCCTCATCCCGGCCAACCCCAGGCCACTTCCTTTTTTTTTCTTATCGTTTTCGGCGCTCGCATCGCCAGTTTTGGTTTCAGCGACAGCACGATACCGCCCCCTCCCGGGTCTCCAGCCGCGCTCTCAGCCGCAGCCGCCGACGTCCCTCTACGGGACACCTTTATTTTCTTTGAATCGCTTATCTTTCTCTTCCTCTTCACAATCACTCTCTCTCTCCTCTCTCTCTCTCTCTCGCCATATAGGGCCCCGCCATTTCTCTATCTGCTTTATTCGCGGCGACGTTTGTGACGTCGCACATATAGCTCTGTGTATAGCACATCTCCACGAGACTGAACACCAAGAGACACCGCTCTCCCCCTCCTTCTCCCACCCTTCTCTCTGCCCTCATCCCTTCTTTCCCCAATCGAGCGCCCTTTCTAAGTAGTGCCCGAAAAAACGTTTTCCCCCATTGTGTTCTTCACTCCTCCGGAGCCTCATGGCAGCGCCAGCGGCAGGAGCAGCAGCAGCTGCTGCTGCCAAATCCGTAATTTTCAGCCCGACGGGGCAGGCTGTTTCTATGACCTTTTTTTTCTGTTTATTTACTTCGACAGTTCATGGGCGCAGCATGGTTGCGATGCATCACAGGGAACCCGCATCCCCGGCTTTTGATGGGACCACGCATATATATATACTCTCTTTCTAGGATCCTCCGCTTGTGCCTTTACGCAGGCGTGTTCGCAGACCACGAAGCGAAGTACATTACTTAAAAAAAAAGGACAGAAAGAAAACAGACAGACACAAGGACCAAGACTGAGAATAGAGAAGCATTCGAAACTGGAATAATGCCTAGAGAGAGAGAGAGAGAGAGAGTGAGAGAGAGAAAAGCTGTATGGCCGACGAACAGACGCCTCATGCACGCACGAACAACTCCATGGCGTCGAGATGTGAATGAGACCGCAACTAGCGCTTCTGCAGCAGGCATGTGAACGACGTTGCAGTGAAGCGGCCGCAAAAAAAAGGGAGGGAGGGAGGTTGAAAGCGGGAAAAGTGCACGCACTCGCAGTAGGGAGCCAACCAGAAAGCGGGAACAGATCTCTGCGATCGGTGATCCGTATATACGCCGTACAGAGAGGTCGTCGAGGAGACGCGCTGATCCACGAGGGAGCCCGCAGATCCACCGCGAGTTCGCGCCCTCGCATGCATAATAATAAACCTCGCCCGTGAGCGTTGAAGCGTGCAATGCGGATGCGGGCTGAGCAGCATGAATTTTCGTGCGGTTTTCGCCCGTCTATATAGTGTACGAGAAAACGAAAAATCAAAGACAGAGAAAGTGGGGTGGCTGCAGTGTGACACGAAAGGAAAAAAAAAAGTATAGATGCGCATATATAGGCGTTGGCCGACACGATGAGTGCGCGTTTCACCCCTGGAAGCTCTCTGTCTGTGCTGTATATACATCAACGCAGCTCTTAAGTTCGTGGCTTCTTCCTTCTCTTCTTTCTTTTATTTGTTATTTTTTAAAACCTCTCTCTCACGATGCTTCTTGAATGCATATACATGTAGGGCTTGCATCCTGCGGCGCTAACGAACAGTCAAAAGGGCTCACAGTTAGTCTT
This sequence comes from Dermacentor albipictus, assembly GCF_038994185.2. NCBI lineage: Eukaryota > Metazoa > Arthropoda > Arachnida > Ixodida > Ixodidae > Dermacentor > Dermacentor albipictus. The sequence continues at coordinate 117,805,640 of NC_091825.1, read as the reverse complement.
CTGCTGTTCGTCTGCTGCGGATTCGTCCGCTGCTGTGTGTCGTCTGCTGCAGCGCTGTGAAACCGCACTCAAAGAACATCGCGGTTAGAAAAAGGGGAAGAAAAAAAGTAAGGCGTGCAAAGAAGGTAAGAGCGGGGCTGTGCGTATACTTCGGCTCAAACGCTTATGTGTATACTCGTTAAAATGGCAAACTCAGAGCGGCACTGAGTACGACCTATCTCGCTCTATAAGAGCCAGGAGCTCCCGCTGTGTGAGAGCGGCAGATGTCGTTTCCGCAGCGCGGATTCGTTGATGCCTGGAGAGTTCCTTTCACTCCCGTCCTGTCTGCGTGCCGGGAAGCCGTTTCCCTTTTCTTATATACTCGAGTGCCTGCCCGGTTCGCGTTTATAGAAATACGCATCTCGCGCGGACGTGGCGAAAATGAGAAATGGCTGACGGAGTTCAAACACTTCGTGGGACCTCGGCTTAGACTTCTTCCTATTTTTCAGAAAGAACGTAAGCTTTCAGAAGGAACCCATTAGACGATCCTGTCTCGTCTCGGAGTGTAGGCGCAGTTGCATGCACTAACCTCCTTGCCTTTCCCACCCGGGCCTGTTTATCTCTCTTTCTCTCTCTATGCCCTTCACATGTAACTGCGCAATGCATGAAAGTGTCTAAGTCAAGAGACCAGATACAATTCTCTGAACTGTCGACGCTGATAAACGAAAAGAGCGTACATTGACGATATTCGAAATTACAACGTATAAGCGGGGTAATGTCCCCAGCAATTTCGATGATATAGCAAACGTAAAAGAATAATTCTATATTGACTTATACAATACTCAGAGCAGCCACGCAGACGTCATTGCATGGAAATTGTAATGAACACGATAGAGCGGCTCCTTTTATAACTATAGTGATAAAGTTAGAAGGGCCCTGCATGCAAGACATGTCCCGGGGAAAAGCGGCAAGAGAAGATGAAATAACAGTCGATTAATTCGGAGAAGGAAGATATATATTATGCTTGAAGTGCTTGGGCCATTTGTATGCACAATGCTTCACGAATCCAAGTGTACGTATGCCAGAGAGCTGGAAGAATTCCGACATTATACTAATCCATAAAAATGGAGACGTCAGAAAATTCAAGAATTATATAAGCCCATTGCCTTGCGTCCAGTATTGTATAAAATGTCCACCAAGATAATTTCCAATAGAATTAGGGCAGCACTTGACTTCAATCAACCAAGACAACAGGCTGGCTTCAGGAAGGAATATTGTACAATGGATCACATTCATGTCATCAATCACGTAATTGAGAAATCTGCGGCGTATAGATTAATCAACATCTCTATATGACTTTCACGGATTAGGAAAATGCATTTGATTCAGTAGAGATACTAGTAGCCTTGGACGCATTGCGTAAACAAATAGTGCAGGAGACATGCATGAATATCTTGAGAAATACTTTCAAAGATTCTACAGCTTCCTTTCTTCTCCACAAGAAAAGTAGAAAACTACCTATCAAGAAAGATGTTAGCCAAAAAGACACAATCTCTCCGATGATATTCATTGCGTGCTTAGAAGAAGTTTTGAAGATATTGTACTGGGAAGACTTAGGAGTGAAGATCAACAACAAATATCTGAGCAACCTTCAGTTTGCAGACAATAGTGCGCTGTTCCGCAACATTGGTGGTGAATTGCAACAAATTGATTGGGGTGAAAGAGATAGGTGAAAGAGTTGCCAGTTCAAGCTTAATATGCCGAAGACAATGATAATGTTCAATAGCCTGGGAAGAGAACAAGAATTCATGATCGCAGTCAGCCTCTATAAACTTTGTGCAGGAGTACGTTTATCTTTGTCAATTACTCACAGAGGACCCTGATCATGAGAAAGAAATTTACGAAGAATAAAAATGGATTGGATTGCGCGCGGTAGGCATCACCAAATCCTGATTAGGGGTTTGCCACTGTCGTTGAAAAGGAAAGTGTACAATCATTGCATTTTACCGGTGCACTAACAAATACGGGGCCGAAACATGGAGGTTAACTAAGACGCTCGAGTACAAGTTGAGGGCCGCGCAAAGAGTGATGGAACGAACAGTGTTAGGGCATGCATATATATATATATATATATATATATATATATATATATATATATATATATATATATATATATATATATATATATATATATATATATATATGTGTGTGTGTGTGTGTGTGTGTGTGTGTGTGTGTGTGTGTGTGTGTGTGTGTGTGTGTGTGTGTGTGTGTGTGTGTGTGTGTGTGTGTGTGTGTGTGTGTTCGAAAATATCTACCGAATAGTTCCTTTTCGAATATCAATACAAATCTATAGTGTGTAATATTCGCTTCGTATTCGAAACCTCGAATATTCGCCTAATCTATCGATACATGTAATTAACCGCGCGTAACCTTTTTTCTTAGTTTTGCAATCGATAGATTAGGCGAATATTCATGGTTTAGAATACGAAGCGAATATTACACACTATAGATTTGTATTGATATTCGAAAAGGAACTATTCGGCAGACATTTTCGAATATCGAAACTAACCGAATATTTCGCAACAGCCTATCGTCAATACGTTGTTACTGTTCTCCGTCCGCTAAAAAAAAAGCAAATCGCAAGTTATCACAAGCGAGACAACGACAAACATTTTCGAAGCAATGTATAAACAAAATGGAAAGTGCAAGTTTTGTTTTCGGTTTCGCGGCAGAAGCCTGCGTGACTACACCTTTGAGTTTTGCTGGTATATACTCTATTCATTTAGTGTTTTTGGCAGTCTACTCATGTAGCATTTCTGTCCTTTAAGCTACGACCAATGATGTTTCCCTTGCAACGGGCCCTTATACGTTTTTTTATGAAACGCAAGTCATCCAGCAGTTTTTCTTTTTTTTCGTTTTCCACAACATCTTACATTTTCTCTCCAACCATTTTAGTTAACTTAACGTCTTTGGAAAGCTCCATTCTATGCAGAAGCCATAAATTCTTGGAAAGCTTGTTTGCAACCAGGCGTTAAAGATATTGAGAGGCTATTCGTAAATATTTATAATGGCAGGTAGTAATGTGTTTAAAACGTATCCCCCTTTGTTCCCAATATTTAGCTCTCTTTTTTTGCACAATACACCCTAAATTGGTGTGATACACTTGTCCTCTAGCGCATTCCCGCATTGGTGTTTCCTTCGCTCCCGTACGTAGGAGTAAAAAGGTTACTCGCCTCCTGGCGGGAGTTCAAACGAACCATAATTCTACTACCTAATGCAGGAAATTATGAAACTGATCAATTGAACTGCATCGAGGGAGTTCAAACGAACTATAATTTTACTACCTGATGCATGATCTATCTATCTATCTATCTATCTATCTATCTATCTATCTATCTATCTATCTATCTATCTATCTATCTATCTATCTATCTATCTATCTATCTATCTATCTATCTATCTATCTATCTATCTATCTATCTATCTATCTATCTATCTATCTATCTATCTATCTATCTATCTATCTATCTATCTATCTATCTATCTATCTCATGTCTCCTAGCTTTAACGCTTTCATACAGTGTATGAGCGGAACAACAGTACATACAGCTAGACCAGCTGGTCCCGCCCAGAAATTCAAGAATCTCGGCCAGAGCGCAGTGAAACCGCAAACAGCGAGCGAGATGCGGTGTCGCCGGGTGTTCTCCGAATAGCTGCTTCGCGTGGAACAGATTTCCGGTTTCCTCGAACGTGTATCAAATGCAAGAAAAGAACGCGCAAATTATTTACGCACACGGTGGTGAGAAGGAAACGCGCTAATCCCCTATTGGCGAGACGCCGAGAAGGTCGAGCCACCGCGGCAGACAGGCATGTACAGCTTTCCAGCGTATCCGTCACACTCGGGGCTAATCCTCCGTATTCGTATACCAGTAAGGACCCCGCCAGCACACACACAGTGCGCGGATACACAACGGAGACCCCACGCGAACGCTGCAACAAGCCGTGGGAGCGACAGCCCACATCGCGCCGCCACTGCGTCCGCCGCGCCATCTGTGGCGAAGGTCCGCTGCTGCATATGCATGCAGCAGCGTCCGCACTCGGCTAACCACATGCACGCACTGTCGGGATCACAATGACGCGAGAGTGCTGGGCCGGACCGTCGAGGGCCGGCCCCCCTTCGAAAACGAAGCCGGCTCCGCTAGTGGGGAACTCTCTCTCTCTCTCTCTGTTTCTCTCCCCATTGGCCGTGCTCCTCTACTGGAGTCCGCGGTGGGAATCTCATCTCCGCGACGAGGGTGTGTAGTCGCGGCATAATGTAGGTTGCGCGCAAGGCGCCATGCAGCGTATGAGAGATCTGGTTCGCGATGTTGTAGCGATGCCTTCTGCTAGATTCCTCGCCACTTTTATCGTCCATGTCGTTCAAGACCGTCTCGCTGATCCCATCGATTGAGCGGGCGGGGTCGTCGCTCTGGACACTGACGAAGCGCCAAAAGGAATAGCATCGGAAAAGGCATCGCGCTACGCTATCGCGGCCCATAGCCCCGGCTATATGTTTGAACAGACACTAAATGCGTGGGGCACTCAAGAAGGAACCCTCATCTGAGCTTGGCAAAGAACGTTTGTTTTGCGAACATTTATATTTTATGCATACTTAAACTGCGCAGATAACGTCACCGTATTTCTTTTTCTTACCGCTGCTTCTCACGTCAGAGGATCATCATGTCAGCGAAGTGCAGTGGCCGACGTCACCATATAGCCGCCAACCTCTCCTTAAATGTTTCACATAGAGAAACTTAAGTTGTAAAAGCTATTCGTACATTACGCGCTTCTACAATACGAAAGCAGAGAGGGCTTGCGCAGTCTTCTTTCTGTCAGTCTTCGTCTTGCCGCGCTGTTTCTTCACAAGCGACGGAACAAATGAGGTCAAGTTCGCGTTTATGTGATGAAAACAGCACAAGACACGAAGGCAGCATCGTACGTGACATATTAGATTAGTGTGAACTACGTGAACAACGGTTTGCTGCTGTATATAGCGAACAAGGATTTAATCCTCCTAACGTGTCTATTTATGCCCCTGTACAAAAACAATCTCGATCACGGGCCGAGCCAGATCCAGGCATTACCGATCGCGAATTTGTTCGATCCGGATGGCTTCTAGCTGTTCCAGTCACTAAGAGAATCGACGGTTGAAGAGGAAGTTCATCGGAACTTCGTGTATGCGGGTGAGTCTGCAGCGCTACGCAACTCACTCGGCAAAAGTACGCGTGCACCATGTATACGTTGTGGCAGTTGAGGCTATACGGGCATTCTCGACTATATCAACAGGCAAACAGCCTGCCTTCAACGAATATGCCGTGAGAGAGTCAGAGGGGCCCGAATCAACCCAAGGAGGAACATACTAATTGATGTTTCCACACGATCAACTCTACAGACACTCTCAAGAATGTGCCTGCAGCACAATAGGAAATATGCCATGTGCGATCATTTATCGTGAATGCCAGTATAAAAGAACGACCCCATGGAGTTATATCCGATGTGGACACAAACAATAAATAACAATGACCGTCCGACGATATCGTAATTAACTCTCCGCATCACAGACGTCCATCGGTTTGGTCGATCGAAACGCGTGAAGCACTTTTTCGAATTAAGGGGACAAATTATCCACAGATGTGAAAGTATATGATACATGGCATGCTGCTTGTCCACACATTCTTCTACCGTTATAATGCCGCAAATATAAAAAATTGGGGCACTTCAGTGCTGTTTATAGACAGCATGTCCTCGGTGCGGCGGTGATGCATGAAAAACCTAATTGTGCCAAAAGCGCCGTTTAATGTGCCCTAACTGCGACGAGGCCCACGAGGAATTAACAGCGAATTGGATTGTATATAAAATGAAAACCGAAAGAACAACACTATATAAAGAAAATAGTAAGAAACCGGTCTGTATACTCACAGGACGCAGCAACTTCAGTGCGCCGTCGTGCAGGAAGCGCAAACAGATGCACAGATGAGGGAAAAGCAACGGACCAAGAGTGACCAGCTCTATATACACTGTAAAATAATTTACATCGTAAAAAGTGAAAAAGGGTGTAAATGTGTCTAACTCACACCCTTAGGGTGTTATCTATATAACGGACACCCTAAGGGTGTCAGTTATACACTCTTATAAAAATTTACACCCTTTTTGGCGTATCTTGTACCACAACAATAATCGTCATCTGTCTGGCCCGCGTTTCCTTTCTTTAACGCTGCGAGCACGGTACTTACCAGTCACGAACGGCATGCGCCTTATCAGTGTGACGCAGCTTCTCGACAGGAAAGTAGCGAGCGCCGAGCTTTCAAGAAAGGAAACGCAAGCAAGGCAGATGACGATTATCGTTGTGGGACAAATATACACACCGAAAGGTGCAACCATTTTGAGAGTGTAGCCCCACTTAACCCTTTTTCACGTTTTACGGTGTAAATTATTTTACAGTGATATAGCTGATATAGTGCGGGTTCACACGTGCAAGATGTAAGGTACGCGTCCACTGAGCGGCAAACGTGACGCGTCACCCTCAGAACTGCAAACTTGTGCACCATCCCGAGAACTCGGTCTAAGTGTAGATTCGCCTTGCGAACTCCCCGGCTAGAATTTGTAAACTGCAATACGTGCCATAAGGTAATTATGGTTCAAAACTTAATTCGTGAATTTTGGTTAAATAGTCGATCGATTATGCACTTCAATCTTTTTTTCTCGCAAGCAATGCCCGCCTCTTCTTGTAGACTATCCCATGGACATAGAACTGCGCTATCTGCATGCCCGAGGCAATTAAAATAACATTTTTGAAAGAGTGCTCATTAAAACAAGCGGTAAATGTACAGGCTGTTACACGTAAGTAACTTGAACCCAGGACTTAAGAAAAAGTGGTTAGCCGTATAGCTGAATGAAACCAACGACATATCCACTGCTCCTCGATATATAGTTATTGTCTCCAGCAAATGAGTTCGGTGAACGCTCGTCGAAGCCAGGACCACTAGGAAGGCAAGCCGAATAATGCCGATGAGTACTTCGACGACTATATATACTCGCGAAACAGCGTCATTGCAACGCTGCGCTGTGCCCAGAAACCAGAAGAAAGGCGACGTCGTCTACACAGCAAATGAAAGTGGTGAAACCGGCTGTTTGCTTACTTACAAATTAATCATCTTCGATGGTTTAAGCATGCAATTTTCTTTTTTTGTCATCCCCTTTATAAGTTTCAAAGCAATCAGAAGAAGTTACTGTACACGCACGAAGGCAAAGAGTTCCTGCGCGCATTTATAACCATTGTGAATTGTTGTGCTTAAGAGGTATCATTTTGTTGAACATCATCAATCTGAAAAGTTACGTAGCATGCTTGCAAACCAGGAGGACGGAGTTCAATCAGATCAACACATTATCATGCGGTCTGAACCGCCGTGCGTATACTTACAGCTTGAGGAGGCACTATATAGCCTGAGAAATTCCTCGGGTAATTTTTGCAGGAAGCTAAAGGAATGCGTGAAGGTTCCGGCTGGTTCGGACCGCGGGCAAAACAGGCCGCTAAGTTTAGCGGGCCAGAATGGACGACTTAACGGTGCCGCAGCAGCATATGTGCCGACAGAAGCACGCAGATTTTGAACGCCTCATTTGTAGATCGTACTCGCAGTGAAATACAGAAGTGTTCACAACTGTTATTAACGCGAGAGCGTTAAGGGCCCCGCGTCGCAGTATATACATACTATATATATATATATATATATATATATATATATATATATATATATATATATATATATATATATATATATATATATATATATATATATATATATATATATATATATATATATATAATGAGAAGCCAACAAACACTGACACCAAGTACAACATAGGGGAAATTGCATGTGCTTAATAAATGAAATAAAGTAAGGATAAATTAATGGAAATTAAAGTGGATGACAAAACAACTTGCCGCAGGTGGGAACCGAACCCACAACCTTCGCATGTCGCGTGCGATGCTCTACCAATTGAGCTACCGCGGCGGCGTTTCCCCATCCACTTTCTTGGGTATTTATGTGTACTAGTAGAACCCTGGGAGTGTTAGCCAGCGCCCCCACTCACAGACCTTGGCGGCGGACGTAGAACGTCTTTTTTGCCGCAGGCGTCACGAGAACGTGATTTCTGGGCTGACAATTGGTAGAGCATCGCACGCGACATGCGAAGGTTGTGGGTTCGGTTCCCACCTGCGGCAAGTTGTTTTTTCATCCAATTTAATTTCCATTAATTTATCCTTACTTTATTTCATTTATTAAGCACATGCAATTTCCCCTATGTTGTATTTGGTGTCAGTGTTTGTTGGCTTCTGATTATATGACTAGTAAATATCGGGTCCCTCGGTTAACCCCCTTTCTTCTCGTTTATATATATATATATATATATATACATATATATATATATGTATGTATGTATCACGCTTTCATTTATGACATGCGGTCGGTTTATGCGGGTTATATATTGTCACACCATCCTGTAACTCAAGTTGCTCAAACGGTGTCTTACATTCCGGACAAAGTTATTCCTCGGAGTTCTGATAATGACCGCCCATGTACAGACAAATGTCATGAAACAAAACATTGGCAGCGCGTGCCTTTTATGTTAAATCTTCTCAGACCGAAATATTAAAAGTTCGAAGCAATAAAAGAAGCCCGAGAAATATGTAATATTTTTGGCGCGGTTGTGAACAACCTCCGTGATCGGCCCACGCAAGAGGCCGCGTTTGCACATATATATAGCATTCGCCGCCAGCGTTTTCCGGTGAACATTACGATTAAAGAAGCTGCAGTAGCCGGGAGGCGTGAGAAGCAGTCAGGGATCTTTGAATGCTATCGCGTTCCACTCTTAAAGGTGAAGCTTAATAATAATAATAATAATAATAATATATGGGGTTTTACGTGCCAAAACCACTTTCTGATTATGAGGCACGTCGTAGTGGAGGACTCCGGAAATTTAGACCACCTGGGGTTCTTTAACGTGCACCTAAATCTAAGTACACGGATGTTTTCGCATTTCGCCCCCATCGAAATGCGGCCGCCGTGGCCGGGATTCGATCCCGCGACCTCGTGCTCAGCAGCCTAACACCATAGCCACTGAGCAACCACGGCGGGTAAAGGCGAAGCTTACGTGTTCTCTAATTTTTTTTTTCCTAATAGAAACATGCAGAGAAAATATTTCCTGTCTTATAGATATTTAATTTCTCTATCATCATCTGAGTTACTTGGAGAGGCAGAGACTATACTTGTACGACAAAGCGCATACGTAGTGATGTTAACTATCATAACAAAAGGTCGCATAATTAACTTTCTAATTAATTGCTTTAACGCACATGTTCCGATTGCGCAATTCAATCAGGACAGTAAAAAATATTCATTTAGAGGAATTTCTGGGCTGACGTACTACCAGTTTCGGGAAACACATCTTCAAAATACGCCGTGAAATTCATTGGTGTAATTACAGTTCATACATATCAGGCTTCCATAAGTCATTCCGGCACACTGCAGATAAGTGTTAAATGCTCAGAACGAAAAAAAAATCAGAAATGCGCTTTTTTTTTTCTTCGACCCATTTTTCAAGTATCTGGCGTGCCGTCACCAGACGTCGCCTCATTTCCCCACGCTGCCCGGTACTATAGCAACGCTATTACAATGACCGAAATACTTATCTTTGCGCATGCGCTATCGCATTTAGACCAGGACCACGGCTCCGCCCCTGCATGCGAGGTGTAAAATGGACCCGTATATCTCATGGCGTTCGAAAAAGGATCGGAAGTACTATTCGGGAATACGTCGGAATCACCGCTTAGGCACCCGTCGGAAATACGACTTGGGGATACGTCATATATACCACTTTTACAGGGGCGTAGCCAGGGGGGGGGGGGCTTATGGGGCTTCATCCCCCCCCCCGAAATTTTTTCGTGCTGTCCATGCACCGCCGACCAAAGCGACCCCCGGCGCCGGAAATCACTCTGGATTTTGTCTAGAATGTCTTTTTGACGCTCGAAAAGACATTTAACCGCGAAGATTGCGAACTCGGGCTGGATTTCGTGGCAACGCCCATACACCGGCAGTCACATAACGCCAAGCAGTCCCATCCGAGCACAATGTTTCAAGGGCGCTTTGATGGTGAGCGGGCTCGCCGCGGTATCTCACAGAGGCCACGGAATCTATGGAGCGCATGGATATCAATTGCGAAACTTTATGGGTATAAATCTCATAAGCTCTTGATGTGAAACGTGCATTGACGTTTCCAAAGTTGTGCTTTAAATTTTCAATTGCGGAACCTTGTGGGTTTAATGTTGTTATAAACATTTGACGCCAAAGGTCCATTGACTTTTCTAAAGTCTTCCATCGGAACATACAACGAGACAAGCCAAATCAACACACTAGCAGATGAGTTGACAAAGCACGCAGCGAGGTCCAATGAGACGATGTGTTGGGGTGGTTCATTTGTGCCGTCATGTCACATAAAAAAATATCAACAATTTTTTAACCTACGCCAGAATAACCATGTCAAGACACTAAAGCCAGCCAAAGTAACTATGTTCTTATTTATTTTTTCTACTTTGACTTTTATTCGCCGAGAACACATTGAGCCTCTTCAATTCTTTTTGTTCTCGCTACCCTACCCGCGGACTGCCAGAGCGAGCCAGAGCGCATATGTTTTTCTCGTATAATGGCCCCGACTACCGCGCGGTGCACTTCGGTGGGCGTTCGGTTTGCTCTGGCCGAGGGGATTTTCACCTCACAGAGTTTTGGAAGCTTTCTGGCTAGCAGACGAGAAAAAAAAAACAATGGTCGCTCGCCGCCATCACTGTGGGGACTCGAAGGATTGCACCGCGTTCCTTGAGCGGAACCTTTCCAGAAAGTCTTGTTTCGCCGGTTTAGGATACTGAGCAATATGCGTATGGTTCTGAGTGGGCCAATCGTCTCATGTTTTCTTCGGTAATTATTCTGTAGCCCCATTAGGTGCCCGATGTAGGCATTCGATTCTGGCCAACATACTTCCCTATGCGTATTTTTTTTTCCATTTCGGTGCCTCCGCCCCACAGAAAAAAAGATACGTTGTTGCGGCGCAGCGAATTGTCGCATGGTGAAAGTTCGATTTTGATACTTCTTTTGCGGAAAGTAATGGGCGACGGGACGTTTCAGTTGCCGCATACGCTTATTATATTATTGCGAAAGCAATTATATGGACACTCCAGGCGCATTCCTGCCGTCGCCGTCGCCCTCGTGTTTCGTATAAAGTCCAAGGGTGATAAAATCGTGACCACGCGCTGCATGCTGTATGTGCGAGTGAAAGCGTAGGAGGGGAGGTGGAATGGGTGAGCCGACGATGGTGGCTCAGTCTTGTGTGCGCAAAGGAGAAAAGCGGGGAGCAAGCGCGCCGCCTTCCGTCCCGCGCAATACATCGGGGGGAGTGGATGGAATGGGGGCGGAATCTAGGATTCTGTGAATCTATGATTGTGCAACATGTTTATTTGCCTTGTTTGACGCATTACATACAGTTACTTTTTCTTACATACATAGATAGACTCATTGGAGACTTATACGTATACTTAAATATCTTGTTGCGATGTTTTGTGTATACATGCAGTGAACTACGTTTCCAGTGACACTTCTTTGTGCTTTATCAAGCCGTATTTTCACATTTGTATATCCCATTGTATCTTTGCATTCCTAATGTACGAGGGCGAGTCAAATGAAAGTGCGCCTACCCTAACCGCGCAATAATGGTTCGGTTCATTATCTGCGAGGCATGCGCGTAGGAGAACGGCATGTCTCATTTACAAAAGTGACACGCAGGTGTGAAGATAAATGTTGTTTAATGCTCTCATACACTGGGTTGAATATGGTTGCGTCACATAATGGACACTTCAAAAGTTGAACAGCTCGGTGTCGCGAAGTTTTTGACAGCTAAAGGTGTTCCCGAAACAGAAATTAATCGCCGTATGGCTGCCGTTTACGTTGAACACGGCATTTCATTGACCACTGTGAAGCGTTGGAGCAAAAGGTTTAAAGGACGTTGTAAAGACATTCCAAGACCGGGCCAAAACCATCGTGCAATCACCCCCCACACAATTTCAAAGGTTCATGAGCTGATGAAACAAGAACGGAGGATAAGCATCGATGAACTGGCAGACCATCTGAACATCAGTCACGGTTCGGTTCACGCCTTAATTCATGAGCTTCTCGGTTATCGGCTCTTTGGTGCGCAATGGATCCCCAAGATTTTGATCCATAGCGAGAAGACGGAGAAGTTTCGCGCTGTCTTGACTCATGTGATCGCGTATCACAATGAGGATGACGACTTCATGTTTGCAATTGTGATCGGGGACGAACCTTGGTGCCACTACTACGAGCCTGAAACACGACGGCAAAGCTTACAGGTGGAAACATTCGAATTTACCACGCCCAAAGAACGCAAAGGCCATCATTTCCGCTGGAAAGGTGTTGTTGACTTTTCTTTCGGTCGTCAGGGTCCATTACTGATAGAATTTGCTAAATCTTGAGAGGCTATCAATTGTTTCCGATATTGTGAAACGCCAGAATGGCAGTGTCGCAATCAAGAACGAACAACGTGGAAAATTGACGAATGGGGTCATCTTGTTCCACGACAATGCCTGTCCCCACGTCGCTTATGTGGTTAATACAAAACTGGCAAAGTTCAAGTGGGAAACGCTGCAGCATCCGCCATACAGCTCAGACCTGTCACCTTGCGACTTCTGCATTTTGGGGCAACCGAAAAAACAGCTCAAGGGAACCAGATACAGACTTTTTGAAGCAGCAACCCAAGGAGTTTTATAAGACGGGAATCACGCGACTCGTTAGTCAATGGGACAAATGTCTAAATTCTCATGAAGACTACTTTTAAAAGAAGTACCCCGTTGTTGACTCACATTCATTTGACTTGCCCTCGTATATCTTGCAGAATTCCTGCTTTTTATACGTGCCCTCTGTTGCGACTGATTTCGGTGCAATTACTCACGATACACGACCGGTGACAGCTGCTTCTGCGTAATACATTAAAACAAATTACAGCGTCATTGAGATTTTTCACTGGCCATTGCATATATACGAGAATGTAAGCACGGTTCTTGAGTGACAAAGTTTCATTAACATATTTGTCCTCAACTTGTTCAGTTCATTGCCTTTTAATTTTTCATATCAGTGGCATGCACTGTTTTCCTGGTTTCGAACTGATATAGTTCTCAAGTTCGTGTGATATTTTCTTTACTTAAATAGACAAAAATATGGAAGCATTGATATCAGTTATTTTGGGCAATATTTTTGGCACATACGAGTACATTCTTTTATGAAAAAATACATACTTTATTGTTTTGACTGTGCGTAGCGTTCAAGAATTCGTTTGCAGCATCTTTGGCAATGACAATGCAGTTATTATTCATGGATTTGATCCCTTGACAAATTGTTTAAGAGGAAGCTTTAGCTCAGGCCCTATCCGACGCGGCCTATTCAAATACTTGTAAAACGCAGAAACCCTTTTGTTAGATAATCCTGCTAATCGCTTTTATTGAAATTCGTTGCATTTGAGAGAGAAAGTTAAATCCTAGTTCTCTTGGAAACAAAACTTCGATTTAGGGCCTGAATGTTGTTTAAAATATTTTGAAAAATTCGAAAGTTTGAAAATATAGAAGCACGACGTTTACAAACTAATAGCTATGCATGAATAACAGACATTGTGGTTCTGTAAACGGCATCTATTACAACAGTCAAAGCGGACAAGTTTGCTATGTCAATTTGTATCTTACGTGAATTGGTTCCGTTGTGTACAAGGGTTCTGCACAAGCCGTATTTCCACAATACTAAATTTTTTTGAGATTCATGTGTAACATATCCATTTTGTCCTCTGTAGATGTACTATTAGATGCAATTCACAGAATTGTGATATCATTTTTCATTGTTGAGTCACGGAGTTTTAAACTTGATAGTTTCGTTTTCTGAAACCTTTCGATTTGGCCAATTTTTAATAAATAATTTACCACCTAAATAAAAAACGTGAAACCAGTAGCCACTAGAATTAAACTTTTTCTTTTAAATGCAACAACAAAATTTCTGGCTACGCCACTGCCCCCCCCACACACACACACACACACATATATATATATATATATATATATATATATATATATATATATATATATATATATATATATATATATATATACACCCATGGGGCTAGTGGCGTAGCCCCCCCCCCGAACAAAATTTCTGGCTACGCCACTGCCACTTTAGGATACACTTTCAGGACCCAGGTCATAAATAGGTCTGGAAACACCTGACGCGTACATACAGTGATCCTCGTTGATCACCTGACGAAGAAGGCGGAGGATGAGAAGAGGGCAAGAAGGAGAATATGGAAAGCCACAATGACTGCCTATATGCTCGTATTAGTAAATGTAGCGAGAGTAGAAACAGTAAAACTTTACAGAATCTGGTGCAGTCGACCACAGCAACCAGATGTGGACAAAAATAGATATATGTAGACTCGCAAGACGTAGCGAAAGGCTTCTTATGACGACCTGGCGTATATTGCATTAGAGTGGAACTAGCATGATACATAATCTAAAGAGTACACAAAGAAGCTTCTCCGACGTTGTCGGGGAGTTAACCTGGACATGTACGTCTCCGGCAATATTTTGTCATTTCATGCATCACCATCGTCAAGAAGCAGAGCTGCATGCGTCGGAAATATATGCCACTTGGGGGTATACCTTGAATATATGCGTTAGAGAACACGTCCTAATAACGTCCAGAAATATACGGGAACACTAGCGGTTCACAATCGCGCGAAAATTTGGTTGCTGTACAGTATATATACAACACACATGAGGGGATTTTGTAAGAAAATGACATTCACACTAAATATTTTATGGGAAACACTGGTTTAGTGCTGCCTAAATGTCCTGTTAGTACGTAGAAGCGGTCTTTGATTTCAACTGCATGTATATGCGCCTTGTGCAGCTGCAGTGCTTGCCATTGTGTTATGAACGCGCGTCTACATGTCATTAAAGGGACACTAAAGCGAAGCAATAAATCAGTTTAGACTAATGAAGCATTGTTTGAGAACCCTGCAGGCAGTCATATAAAAAATATAGATTGGTTATTAGATGAGAAAATGGAGGTCCAAGTATAAGTATTTGAATTTCGGGCCGAAACCCCAGCGCCGGTACGTGAGCGTGACGTCAGGGACTTCAAAGTATGTTTTCGCATTTGGGCCGCGTTGGCTGAGTAAGGGTTCCCGAAACTTGCCATGTTTAATATTTGGTTCCTTTAGAACACAATGTAGTCAATCTGTACCTAGCGCTATATATAATTAGTAGGCCCTAGAAGATGCCATCAAAATACAAGACGTCACAGCCCCCAGGTGCGGAAACAGAAATAAGCGTCGCCACCCGTAGTTCGTTTCTGCGCTTTTTTTGGCTTACCAAAGATCTTATCGTTGTAACAGTAGTGTTTTTGGGGTTGTAGAATGGTAATTTACTGATGCAAAAGAAATCATTTTTCACTTTAGTGTCCCTTTAAGTGTTCGACAACGCTGCCAAAACGTTCCAAATGTGAATTTTCAAGCAACTTTACGTGGTTTTCGCGTATATGGCACCCCTATAACCAATTACGCAGAACTTATGAAAAAAGAACAAAAATAATGAGGACCTCTATCCGTTGTGTCCTATAACTCCACACATTCACCTTATGAGCCTGCATTTCTCCTTCCTTTGTTTAATCTCATTCATGCCTCCGGCGAAAAACTCCCGTACACCCGCAGTACTGCAAAGCTATTCTATAATATCGGCTCCTATATCTTATATAAGTTCAGGTCTAAAAGCGCGCCGACTATATACTTCACGGAATAGGGCGCGATTAAATTTTCGAATGGTTCCTTTAAATGTTTTTACCTATTTCTTAGATTTTGTCTATACCCCATAATTGGACCACTTGGACCCAGTTTCGGCCACTCGCCCGGAATGGTATGTGCCACAGTGACACAAGAGTTGTAGAAGGCTTAAATGTATTTACACGTGTCGCACTTCTCACTGCATATAGTATATATACCTGGCGTCCCAGCTATCGTGCACCAAGATTTTAATATACACAAATGGCACGTAGCTGGACAGAAAGAACCAAGGTAATGTTGTTTGCCGTCACTACAGGAGATTCTCAGATTATTTGCTCGCAGTGCGCCTAATCACATAATTTGTCTTAATTAATCACCTTCTCAAATATTATAATTCGATGAAAAGTTTAAATCATAAAATTGTAGAGCAACATGAAAAACTCCCAATAAAGTTTTCTCTTGCTCAATACGCACTATATATATGTGTTTTTCCGAGCGCGAAAGAAGCCCTCGAATACGCGCAAGATTGCCGCGCGAATGGCCGCCTGAGGCACCTTGAGCGTATTCGCGAGCTTCTTTCACGGCGTCAGCATAGCATTATCAGGAGAGGTTGTATATACAGGGTGTCCCAACTATCATGCGCCAAGGTTTAAAAATATGCAAATGCCACGTATATAGCTGGTCAAAACCGGTTCTGTCCAGCAGTACGTGGCATTTGCATATTTTTAAATCTTGTTGCATGATAGTTGGGACACCCCGCATCATAGATACGACCTCTCCTGACAACGCTATGCTTACGTCAGCAACACACTTCTATAGCATCGCCACATCCTCCTGACATCTGTGGGTTGACGACTCACACGGCCATCCGCATATAACTGGTGTCTGCATTTCTACGCAAACCTTGCGAATGATGTAGATCGTGAATTAAATGACGGTTATACGCGTCGCATTTACACGTTTTCAAGGAGAACACCCGGGGTGTTGCCATAATGCCCCAGGCCATGGCTTGAGGTAATTGAGCGTGAACCTCCGCGCAAGTGCATTGAAGAAACTGCCGCGCGAGCCCTATATTACTGCCGCGCCACATTCCGGCAGGGTGTTCTCTCTGTCCTCGATAAAAAAAAAACCTTCGTTTAGAAGAATGTTATTTCAACAAGAGGTGATACGAACACTGACTCACAATCATGGCACATGCAATTCCGCCGGGACGATAACATGTACAAAGTACGAAGCATTGGATGTATACACGGAAAGTTTTCATATGTCCGAGTCCTTACTCACTAACATATAACCGCATATATACCCACGGAACCGCGCAGTTACACATCAACTCAATGCCACATATATGAAACGATGTTCAGTATGTATACACTGTACCCAATGGTTACGCACAATGACGATATGACAGAGACACTTTACATAATTTTGTAGTGATGCTATGAGGTGTGCATATACAAAAATGATCTTGTATATACGAGAGCACGCACACACAGAAATCACGGGCATGCACGTACATTCTATGCCCATCCAATGAATGCTTGTGATGGCCTGGCTACAAGAACCATGCAAGCTGGTCGAAAATTAAGCCACACGCGTCCCTCATGCAGCCACCGACAGGAAACGGCATTGACCACTGTCGAAGGAACTCCTGTCTTTCCCAAGGAAGAACAACTCCTCTCACAGAAACGACAGTATAGCTCAAAGTATAGAGCCTCTCCAGAAGTGGAAACGGAGCTCGGCTACAACGTCCCGCGGCAACTGCCTCGCACCGGTTACGCCATAGACAAAAGGCCTCCGCAGCAATGAAAAGTCGCGCGAAGCGGCCACGTGAGCAGCGACGATATGGAATAAATCGGTTAACTCCAAGGCCACGGAAACCAGCATGCACGGCCCTCCAAGATACCCTAGCAACGACGCATTGCAGGAGCACATATTTGTTGGGTTCTTGAAGGGGGCGATTGGGACACCGCGAAGACGGGACTACGCCCCACTGCTCTAGCCTGTCACGCGTCGGGAGCACTTGCCACCCTATATGCCACGTGAAGTCGCGTAGGTGAGCCAGAAATGACGCCGTTATAGCACCCCACGATACATTATTGGAACGTGCGCGGCGCGCTGGGGAAGCTAGAGGAAGCAGTAAGGCTGACATTGTATCTACAACACGGTTTTCGAGAACGTCTATATACATCAGGACGCACCTGTTGTACGTGGCAATAATATGTCGCGGGCGTAGAGTATAATGCAGGTGCGTTTAATACTTGCGACCCGCAATTTAAGCGCACGCCCGGTAACGCAAGTATGCAACCAGCTTGAACTGCTACTGGAGAACGCTACATCATGTCACATTGCTAGCATATACGCTATGTTGAAAAGCCTCCATTGTTCTTCTGGTTAGTCAGCAAGGTTAGTATGCACATTTAATTGTCATCGGGGGCAACCATAACATGAAAATCTAAACGATAAAAATTCTTTGGGCCTCCTTCGTATCCTTTAAGCCATCGTCTCCGAATTACACAGGTAAAAAAAATATACTGGGAACTACGCCATTGAAATGTTTTCTTCACTAAAAGGTTGGACGACTCATCTTTACTGAAATAAGTTCTGGCACTCGAGGCGCGTCTGTGCTGTCCGCCATCGTGACGTCACGGTGTCGACGCGCATGCGCTGTCCAACGCGTGGAGAGATCCATACGGGGATGCACAGTGCGTTTGGCTGCAAAAGCGACGGAGCCAAAGTGCCCGCGCCGCGTTTCGCTTCGTCCAATCAGGGAACGTATTCCGCGACGATCCACTTGGGTGACGCTATCGCCTTGGCCGTCAGGAGCGCTGATTGGCTGGTTGATCGAAATCGGAATGACGTATACTGTCCAACCATGGCAATCAACTCATTCAATTTTGCTAAACCGTATCAATCAGCGCGCGCCTGATGGCCGAAGCACGGCCAAGCTTGCGATTGTATATCGCCGAAGTGGATCATCGCAGAATACGTCCGCAGCTCTGCGACTTCTCTCTCCGTGTCTCTGCGGAAGCCGCGGAGGGGCGGCGTCCTGGCATCCGCTTGTGGCCCGCACGTTGTGCGCGCGCAGATTACAGTTGAAACTCGATTTAACGAAGTGACGAGCGACCACGCTCGAATTATTTCGCTAAATCGCGAAGTTCGTAAAATCGAGAACAAAAATTTTAGGTCCTTCGAAATCTAAAACTGTTAACGTCGCGACTCGCGAAAGCTACCACGGCGTTGTATTTGCCTCTAATCCAGATATCTGTCGCATAAACCGTGAAATAACGAAAGCAACCACCGCCTCCCGCCCCTATATACCGAGGCGGGGTTGAGTCGGCTGTTCCGTGAATCAGC
The DNA here is from genome assembly GCF_038994185.2 of Dermacentor albipictus. Lineage (NCBI taxonomy): Eukaryota > Metazoa > Arthropoda > Arachnida > Ixodida > Ixodidae > Dermacentor > Dermacentor albipictus. Next base: position 117,786,383 of record NC_091825.1, on the reverse strand, counting down.
GCGGCGTGCAGCCTCGTGCGACCATGGCGCCTAAATACGCGATAGCTTTAGAGCACGCACTCGAAGAAGAACCCTCCTGTGTCAAAATTAGAAAGAAATCACCGCTTCTCTTTACTCATCTATTTCAGGAAAAACGCTTCGTTAAACCGAGTTCAGCCAAGTTTGTTTCGTTAATTCGGGTTGATGATAACATTGAACCCTATGGGCATATCCACCTGGGAACGAAAATGTCTTCGTTAGATCGGGAACTTCGTAGACTCGGGTTTCGTTATATCGAGTTTTAACTTCATATAGTTCCCGCTAAGCAGCTGTGGGCTCACCGTGAACACAGTCAGTGGCGCATGCATGCACTGGTCTTCAGCGGAACGGACGTCAACCCCTCCACTGCCATGACAAATGCCCCCCCCCCCCCCCCAGAAAAAAAAGACAAGAAAGGAAACGAAGTGGAGAATTCTTTCGACCTGCATTATTTACGGCAATTTTTCAAAAATTACTGCAATCTTATCTCGTGCGTACACCAGCAGATATGCGACGCCGCCATATCACCGCTATACCGGCGTGTTCCCGATCGCTCCCCCGTTGTGACACGCCATGCTGCACGTCGCTTATTCCACGTTGCTACGCAGCCGTTGCGTCCCGCCATGTCGCCTCCGCTTATATGTATAGTGTTATAGAACAGCGTCCGAGAAGCTCGAGTGTAACGACGATAGACCTTGCTGTCGGTTTCGACGCTTCCCCCTTGGGCGAAGCTGACAAGTCCCTGTCGACTTGCTGCGAGCACACTCTATTATATACTGGTGCATACTGATGTCAAACGTCGTTCTCGCTGACTTACATAAAAGTGAGAACACGCGCTGTCTCCCACAGTATAGCTGACAACGAAAATTGCATGTTTCACGCTTGAGAAGGACTCCTACGTCTGCAATCGCGCCGCAGTTCTTTCAGAGTTGCAATGGATACACTGAACGTCGTGCGATTCTATACAGTGCATGCCGGGGCCGGTATATTGTAGCGATGCCTTATGCCTTATTCTATGCTATTCTTATCATCCACCACACACGGCCGTCCGATCTCGTTGATAATGCGGGCAGACCGTCGCTCTGACCACTGGCCAAGCGCGAAAAGCGTGAAAAAGCATAGAATCGGAAAAGGCATCGCTACAAAATAGCGGCCCAGATGGGATAAAAACTGTTGCCGCGGAAGGGAGGCCGCGTTTATGAGCTTTTCTTTGTAATGTGTGTACGAAGATGTATAGACCTTGCGCTCTGTAGTGGTGCGCGTGGGCGCAGTAATGCGCCGACTAGTATTGTTAGCCTACCTCTCTCATTTTGCAGATCGTAAATTAAAGGTGCGTCTTAAGCAATGCGGTATACGTGCGTCGGTGCATATTGCTTGACTGCTATATCTCGCACTGACGTCGATCGACAATCATCGCAAGGTCGGTTCTGGCGAAAACTTTCTTTTCAGATTGTGTCATCTTAACATCGTTTTATTGAAAACACGTAGTTATTACACACCGAAAAAAAAAAGAACTCTTGCGATATTAATGAGCCACGCCCGGAAACGAGGCTATGGCCTTGCTTGAGTATATACACAGTATATACCCGGATCGTGTCCAAAGCGCTTACAGGTGGCGTCGTGTCACCACCTCATCTATGAGAGAGAGAGAGAGAGAACAGATTCACTGAGGGTATGATCGTAAAAAAAAAAGACTGAAAAGAAAATGAAAGAAACCGGATGCGGGAGGCGCCGGGGGTGTTCGCAACAGAGATAAAAGAAGCGGCGGAAACCGCAACCGACCGTCGCACGTGTCTCGCCGTCGTATGCGTCGTCGCGGTTGAACGCAATGAGCTTTCGCGTAACCGGAGACGCCCGCACGCGCCCGTTCCGTCGAAGAATACGGCGGCTCAGCGTGTGTTCTCAACGGCCGCACCGCGCGGGCCGCAGGTTGAGGCGTTTGCGCGACAGCGTGTCGACCAACGGCACGTGCCAGCCTGAACGCGTTCGTGTGGCCGCACGCGAGCGGAAAAAACCGCACGCGGAAAGGACGGTCTGAATGCCCCGCGGGAGGCGCAACGGTTAGACGAAGAGAGAGAGTTTTGCCTCGACGTCGCGGAAGTATATATATGTAATGGTAAAGGAGGCGACTGCAGTTGAAAAGCGACAGGCCAACTGTTGTTGAAGGCGAATTTGCGCTGGACGTATATCGCTTAGGTCGCGCGAACAAGTTGATCGCGAGGCGACGGTTTCGGATCCGTCGCTCGCTGCGCGAATTCTTGGGCTCCGCGACTGCAGACGGAAAGCTGCTGGAGCAAGCAGCATGCGCAGGCGCGGGAACGTCGGAATACGCATGCGGTTATTTCACGTGTAAATGGAAGTTCGAGTGGTACGGTGAACGGCATCGCGTGCAGGCAATCGCGAGACATTTTGATGCGACAGCAGGCTGCAGCCGCGCAAACTGATATGAACACCGGTCGCCGTCAGTCGCTCCTTGGTCGCGACCCGTAAGAGATCCCTATAGGGATCAAACAATCTAGGAACCTCGACCACTCGCGCGGTGTCGGTATAGAGCGACCTCTGTCAGTCGCCGGTGTGAACGCGCCCTTGCGGCCACCTTCTATAGCCATTGTTATAATACTATAGGGTGGCAATATTGAGCTTGTCAGTGATGTATCACCAGCAACAGACGTAGCGCTTTGCGAACGAGTACAAAAGAAGTGCAGTGATAGGAAACACACTTGGCGCTCATGTCACTTCTTTTGTACTCGCTATATACAACGCGCTACGCCTACCTTTACACTGACAGCTAACCGCACTGAAATAACGCCGGAACGCCGCATGGTGGCAGCAGCCGCAATCATAGCTTTTTTTTTTTTTTTTAACGGACGTCTATAGAGGGAACTCTGCTGCGACGTGTGTGTTGGATTTGCGAATTTTTCCGTATCTCTCGCCCTCTTTATTTCATCCCTGAACATGCAGACAAAAACTTGACGACACGAAAATGGGGCGGTGCTGCAGTCACATTACGTGCGTGCAAAGAAGAGAGAGAAAGAAAGTGACGCATTATGCGGGACTGAATTGATGCAGGACGATTATTTTTCCCTTCTGTTGGCAGCCATTCTGCACCTCTATATATATATAGTGGACCACACCGGTTATCCATCCTACGCATTACATGGCCTGCCCAGCTGCATTTTCTTTCTTTATGTCAATTATAATATCTGCTATCCCCATTTGCTCTCTGATTCACACCGATCTCTTCCTGTCTATTAACGTTACGCCTACCATTTTTCGTTCCATCACTCCTTGCGCGGTCCTTAAAGGGACACTAAAGCGAAACAATAAATCAGTTTAGACTAATGAAGCATTGTTTCAGAACTCTGCAGGCAGTCATTTGAAAAAGATAGTTTGATTATTAGATGAGAAAATGAACGCCCAAGTATCAGTATTTGAATTTCGCGCCGAAACCCCAGCGCTGGTACATCAGCGTGACGTCAGGGATCCCAAAGTATGTTTTCGCATTTGGGCCGCTCTGGCTGAGTAAAGGTTCCCGAAACTTGCCATGTTTAATATTTGGTTCCTTTAGAACACAATGTAGTCAATCTGTACCGCTATATATTATTAGTAGGCCCTAGAAGATGCCATAAAATCCATGACATCACAGCCACCAGGTGCGGGAACTTGAGTAGGCGTCGCCACCGGTCAGTATTTCGTTCTTGCGCTTTTTCTGGCTTACCAAACGTCTTATCGTTGTAAGAATGGTGTTTTTAATGTTGTAGAAAGGTAACTTACTGATGCAGAAGAAATCATTTTTCACATTAGTGTCCCTTTAATTTGTTCTCTAGCCCCGAAGGTATATATTATAGCACAGTCCAAGTGGGCCGGACGTTCCTACCGGTATGTAGGCCTCAAAGAGGTTCCTACCGGAACCTCTTTGAGGCCGATTTGGGCATCTACCACTGGGTGTGTCAAGTTCTGTCAAGTTTTGACAAGGAGAAAACTTCGGATAAGTCGAACCCGCCGCATACTCGGTCTAGTTTCCTTTCCCATCAATGTGCTGAGTAAAGCTATACTCAAGGCAACAATGTTGATTGCATTATACCATGTTTGACGGAATGTTTGAAATGGTGTGTTCATTCAACAATGGACAAAAATAGTTGCCCCCTCCTCGTAACGCTTGCAACTCAAAATTAACGCATGCACATGCGCATGGTTCGAGAAAGTGATTCAATCCGTTTGATGAAAAACGCAACACAGTTGACGGTACAATAACTTATATTTAATTACTCGGCAATTAAGAGCACTCATTAGAAGATGCAGAAAGGATCGTAGTGCCACCTCGACTTTCTTTCAATGGAGTCTTTAGCGATTTAGAATAAAGAGTATCGATCTTTGATAAATTTATCAGCAGTCCCTCCGACTGAAGGGGCTATAATCACAATAGAGCACATGAAACATGTAGCTGCGCGCAGTAACACCTACAGTTATCTAATCAAACATTTTCTCTCCCTTAATCGAGATGACCTGATGACCGACATGTGCTTCTCCTTTTTGAATCGCGCGGGGCCCGGATAAAATTAGGCCGATATCGCTGGCTCACTATACTGCTCACTATCCGCGGTGTTCCTCTCTTTTTTCTTTTACTTTTGTACTTTCTGATTACATAACAATTGACAACGCAGGAAATTCAATATCTCGGAGGAATGAAGAGCTTGCCGACCATATTGAAGGGGCAATCGACAAGCTCTGAAGTTAATGGAGGAACTGCCATCACAGTCACAGTATATACCAGACATGCCCGGTCATGATCGCCTCGCCGCGTTGATGATATTATTCGCGTATATTGCAACCCAAATGGAATGCGAAAAGTGGCAGCTTCAGAAGTTTCCGAACTTCCGAAGGTGTTACAATAGACCGTCCTGACACCCTTTCCTGGCTATGTTTTTTCTGTCTGTCTTTTCTTCCCTCTTCTCAATGTGGTTGCACGAAATAAATCAATGTTTCGTTACCAGCAACTTCACACGATATTTTCCTTTGCGCTTTCACTCTTACTGGAAGCCAAATTTGACCTTACCCCAAAGCATTCCCAGAACGAGGCAAGATCGGGCTTCGCCGCAAATCCACTTGCAAGCAACACAGTGAAAATAAGTTTAATATAAAACAAAAACAGTCCTCGGTCACATCTGCTTTCTTGAAACCTTCTACGCCGATTCAACAAAGATTTGTTTAATCAAGAAAATGGTAGAAAAAGTAAACTTACGACGCTGTGCCATTAAATTTTTTGAATGTCGTTAAAAAGAAAAAGGTTTCGATTGATTAACTGTTCCCAAGCAATACTGGGGCTACGGAAAGAGCCTGAAACTTAGGTATACACGAACATTGTTACATTCAGCCTTCGACGGAATGGAGTCGTCGCTACAAGGTTCCACATTCTGTAAGCAATTCCTTTCATTCTTTTAGCTACATTTATTTTTTTGCCCTTCACCAGGTGGTTCGCAACGAAATCACCGTTTCGCGATAACCGGGATCGTCGAATTGACCTTGACGATTGACAAAAAGTAATGAATCGAATCGAATAAAAATAACACATTACAAATATATGCGGCCCCATGATTAGAACCCGCGATCTCCTCAGAATTAAAGTTGCGCATATCAACTGTTTCAGTGGGGAGGCTCAAAAAGTAATGCATGAAACAAATTGTTGCAGACTTGCTTTCTTTCTTTCTTTTTTTTATTGGCCGTTCATTTCACTTCACTTGCTCTGTTTTCCCGAATAATTCCTTATACAGGCCGCACTTCTAGCTAGGCGTACTGTGATTTTCAGTGACTAACTTGCGATTTGCGCTCCCCCACCCCTCTCCCTATTGCCCTGTTCCTTTACCCCTCTGCTGGCAATCTAACCAAACCTCGCGTTATTTTTTTTTTTTTTTGCTGTGACAAATCAATTCCTCTTTCTCTCTCACTTTATTAAAAGGATAATTTGTCTTTCTTTATTTAAAATATCGTTATATTTATGTTACAGTTAGTCTCGCCGCTCAACAATGTTCTGCTGCTGCTTCTTGGTATAATTCATTGAGCATTATTTTCTGTGCTTATTATGCCGTAATTTGACCTATACGTTTCTGTCCGATTCTCGACCTGTCCTCCGCAGAGAGTACACATCTTGTCATTGAGGACTCCCCCTGGTCATTAAAATTAAAAAAAAAAGATACTGGGGTGTAATACGTGCCAAAACCACGACGTGATTATGACTCGCACGCATTAGCGTAGGATTCCGAATTGAATTTTCCCCACCCGGGTTTCATTAAAACGTGCACACAACGCACTAGTACACGACCGTTTTTTCATCCCCCTACCCCACCCCCCTCGTCGGAATGCGGTCGGTATCGCACCCGGGACCTCGAGCTCCACAGCTCTATATGCCACAGACCCTGAGCTACACTGTAAAATAATTTTCACCCTTAAAGGTGAGAAAGGCTGTAAGTGTGCCTATAACTCACACTCTTAGGGTGTGAGTTATACAAATCGCACCCTAAGGGTGTGATGAGCAAAACGTGAACAAGGTGAATGCAGGAGCCAACGTTTCGACAAGTGGACTTGTCTCCTTCAAGGCGACGTACGCTTTCCTCGCCACAGTGTATATATGAACAAGGTGAATGCAGGAGCCAAGGTTTCGACAAGGGGCTTCAAGGCGACGTACGCTTACCTCTCTAATATATATACTGTGGCGAGGAAAGCGTACGTCTCCTTGTAGAAGACAAGTCCACTTGTCGAAACGTTGGCTCCTGCATTCAGCTTGTTCACGTTTTGCTCATCGTCTTGAATTTCCATCTCCCGCATTCCCCGTCTTTTCCCTGAGGGTGTGAGTTATAGACGCATTTAAACCATTTCTTGCGTTTAAGGGTGCAAATTATTTCACAGCGTACACACCGCGTGTCCACCGTCACCTCGATCAAGGTCACAACAACGCTCACCCGCGGGCGCGCCTCCTCCGACGCTCCAGGGGGAAGCCAGCTTCCGCGGACGGCGGGAGCGAGATTCCCTCCACGCTGGGCATGGCCGTCGTCCTCGATCGCCGGAACCGTAGCAGCAGCGGGTCTACCCGTCGCCTCGCACTCGGGATGACTGTCTTCGCGTCCGTCGGTTCGTCGTCGTCCTCGCCGCAACTCAAGCCCGGCCGTCCGACAGCCCGCTCGGGGTGGAGGCGATCACGTGGTCGTCGTCGTGAACCTTCTTTCGCGAGCAACCACTCGAACACAAGTGGTGCGGACCTTCGAGGAGAACGGGCGCAGCAGCACCGCACGCACGTGGAGGGACACCTCTTGAGTAGTACGTCTAGTTCCGAGGCTGAGGAAAGAAAGAAAGAAAGAAAGAAAGAAAGAAAGAAAGAAAGAAAGAAAGAAAGAAAGAAAGAAGCAACGCCGAAATTTCTCGGGGGAACGAAGGAAGCCAAGTAGAAAGAAAATGGCAAATAAAAAAGGTAAACAAGTACCAAGTCGGAGAACGCAGGGGGAAGAAAGCTCTCTCAGGTGGTGCGCGCGGAGACCGACCGACCCTTTCTTTCTTTCTTTCTTTCTTTCTGTCTTTCTTTCTTTCTTTCTTTCTTTCTTTCTTTCTTTCTTTCTTTCTTTCTTTCTTCCTTCCTTTCTTTCTTTCTTTCTTTTTTTTCGTTTCTTTTCGTCATCGTTCCTAACGTCTCCTTTCCACCTTCTTTCTCCCCTCTCCCTCTCGCTAACTCCCTACACGCCTTCCTTAACTGGCACAAAATGGGAAAGGAGGACCGAGCTCCGGTTACCTCGCGAAGAACGCCACGCCGCGCGGTGCCCCCCGTTTCGCCCCCTTTCCTCCGCACCATGAAACTCTCGACGAAGTTGTTTGTCCAAGCCGCGTGTATGCAGTATATTTGGAACGGTAATGTGATGTGTGTGTCCTTGTACTTTCGTTCCTTTTGACTTTCCGTCCTTTCTAGCTCGGTGAGGACCGTGTGTTGGGGTTTGTTTAGCCTTGCTCTATCACTGTTTACAAAAAAAAAAAAAAACGCCCACCTGAACCTATACGGTAAATCTTCCCGTCCGGGAAAAAATAAACAGAGCAAGTTGTACACAGCACAATATTGCGGTATTGTCGTACGGGCTGATACCGAAACACTGCATGGCTAAACCTCTCTAGTGTTTTCTACAAAGGAACTAAAGAGACAGGCGAACGCCCGAGTGTGTAGTCTGACAGCGTTACCGTGAGACGTGCATGTGACGAGTTTCGTGTAAATATTTACTCGTAATTATTTACCTTATTGGTGTTTTGTAATTTGACGATCACTTCATTTACACGATAACTTTAATTCAATTACTTTTGTTTCTTCAGTAATCAATTGCGTGTAACCAGTTAGCTTACTGATGAGACAGGCTGCAACAAACCACGCAGCTTTGAGTACCTGAATTTGGCGAAAACTGTGTAGTTTAGAACACCGATACCATGCCACACGCAGCAGCATGCAGCCTTTGCGCATGCGCATGTTCAGACAGGCAAACACAGGAGTTCAGTAATTGTTTTCTCATCTTAACGCTACGCCATAGCTTGGCCGATGAAATGAACAGGTGCAGTTATGTCTCGATGGCGGAGGCCACTTAATTGTGGCGTTAGTGCTAGGAAGTCTCATACGAATGATTTCCTCAGCTTTTCACTGCATGGCCGAACCGGGGTCGTCTTCTCCGGGGCCCAGCAATAACGCAGCCCTGCGTTTTGTAAAGAACCTATAGGTGCCCAATAACCACAGTATTGCGAGCAGGACTCGTATATACGTTACAATAACGTCCTACCCACAGCGAGCGCAACAAGCAAACTGTATATAGCCTCCTTCTCGTTTTCCTACAGCTCCTAGAGCAAGTTTTCAGTGTTGCTGCTGGCGTCTTCACAACTAAAGCGAGGGACGGTGACCACCAATATTTTCTTTTTATGCGAAGCATACTAGCCGCACAACCACGCTCTTCCTTGCTGCGCCGCGCGCGGCCACGTAGCTTCCATATGACGTCATAACAGCTGCAAAAGCGGAGGCTCAACTCGTGCGCTCGCTTGCGGCCGCGTAGCTACATAGACGGGTCTCAGCTCGTGCGCTCGCCTGCATGAGTTGTTTCTTCGTCTAGCCGAACGAAATATAGCCAAGCAACAGCAGTTCAGCAGGCTAAACAGTGGTTCAACAACTAAAATAAAGGCTAGTATGCTTCGCATCCTGGGCTTTAACCTTAGCTAAGTCACAGCCATTTTTTTTTTAAGTGATTGTTAGCGCAGATAAGCAATGTGCGAAGGGATGCAGAGGACCCACTGAAGGGGCCAGACCTGTCACTACATATGCACAATCTTTAGTAAACGTTTGGAGGAAAGTAACGTAGAAATATTCGATTACTATTTAGTAATTAATCAATTACTTTCGTGGGTCAGTAATTGACCTACATTTCGGAATTGGGCAATCGTAATTGTGATCAGTTACTTTTTTTTTCTGTAACGTGTTCATGTTTGAACCGTGCTCTCTACCATTTGAGCAGACTTCATGATGCGCTTATCTTATCGCTGCCGGGCCTAGCCTTTCGAAACTGGCGGGTATCGCGGATAAGCCCTCGGACCGCATGCTCCAGCATTCGCATGTTGTTGTTGTTGTTGTTGTTGTTGTAGTTGTTGTTGTTGTTGTTGTTGTTTTCTACTTGTACATCATCCGTACGCAAGTGCACTTAGGTGTGAAAGGGTGAATCGAACATCCGGAGACCGAAAAAAAAAAGAGAATAACTTGGAAGAAAAGGGTGTTTGTGGGGAGGGAGGCAAAAGAGGGTGATTGGGCTTGCTACAGTAAGATGTTCAAGATAAGTGGCCACCACCTTCGTCAAGATATAGATTCATCTTGCGAACAGCTATAGAACATCAACAGTCTATACGAGAGAGAATGCGAACACCTACAGACGCGCATCTGCCTTCTCTGTCTTGATTTGTTGGCACTTTGTTCACCAAGATGAATGCATACTAACCTTCCCTTCCAATTGTTCGCCGTAAGCATCTTCTTTTACTCTTCCGAAGAGGCCGGCCGGACACATTGGTAAGCTATACATTTCTCTTAGCTTTACCATCGTTTACGATGACGACCACAGCAACTACCAATAACATCCAATAATCCTCATCACTACAGCAACGACGGCGACAAAGCAGATATAACTGGATCCCTTCAGTTGGTGTGCGCCACAGTTTCTGAGTCATTCTCTTCTTCTTATTCTCCTCCTCCTCCTCCTCCTCCTCCTCCTCCTCCTCCTCCTCCTTCTTCTCGTTCTCCTTCTTCTTCTCCTCCTCCTCTTCCTCCTCTTCCTCCTCCTCCTCCTTCTTCTTCTTCTTGTTCTTCTTCTTCTCCTCCTCCTCCTCCTCCTCCTTCTTCTTCTTTTTCTTCTTCTTCTTCTTCTTCCACTTCTTCTTCTTCTTCCTCAATAACAACAACAACGACGACGATGACATCATCGTCATCACAACCCTGAGCCTCGTTCCCGTTACAGACCCGTTTTATCTTCGTCGGCCTTCTCGTGTTACTCATCGCAAACACCGCGGCGCCCATTCGACTGCATTCCCACCCTCTGCGTATTCCGGAATTCTTCCTGCGTTCCTTTGACAACGCCGGCGCCATAAGAAAAGGTGGAGGCGCGAAGCGCCCTACATATATACACGCCTGTCACAATGCGTCATGACAAACGTTCGCGCCGACCCGCGATGGGAGCGGTTCACGCCTCCCATCGGACTGGCCCGCGCCACGAAGATTTCATCAAATTGGTCCCGCGCGACCTCGCACCAGGGGAAAGTGGTTTTGAATCGCGTCTAGCTCTGCGCACACACATTCTGTGTGCTGCGTTATGTCTGAGACGCCCATGCCCCGCGTGTGTATATACGGTATATCCCGTTCGTTTATACGTACGCTTTTTTTTTTTTTGTGCCCCGTATATGGTGTCTTACAGGCGCCCCATCGTCTGTAGATGAAAGGAGCACCCTGAAATTTGTTTACGCAATGGCGTTTTGGTTGCGGTGGTCGCATCTGCATGAAGAGCAGCGATATGCCGTCTTGAAGGAGATACTAAACGGAACGATTAGGTGAGGCTGTATACTTGTAACTTGTACATCTTCTACGTCTACAAAGCATCTGCTACAAAGCACCTGCTACATCGCTAGAGAAGGCTTTGGCAAGCCGGAAAAACGCAAATGCGAGGGACGCGGGCGACGGCCTCATCTTGAAGTATATATGTATACGTGCACCGCATGGGCATAGATTCTGACAGCGTCTCCACACGTGGACTAGGCTAAATGTTACAGAAGGACTATACAGTCGAGAGCCTCTACCACAAATGCCTCTATACAACGCCATGACTTGTATAACGAAGGAATAACTCTCTCCCTGTTCTATTGTGAGCTAGCTGTGTGGCGCGCAACCTTTACAAAGAAATGACCGAATATGAGGAATGATTGATTACACAACGAGTATAACGAATGATTTCGGAGGGCCCAAGCGCTTCGTTATAAAGGCGTTCGACGGTATGGTATTCTGAATGAACTATAAAAATTCAAGCGATCATATTTGGAAAGCTTCTTCTGCGTAATAACCCCCCAAATACGAAAATACGCTTGGCAATCCGTCACGACACATTGACGTACCGGCCATATTGTTTCGACGCGCTATTCAAGAAGGAAAACTAAATATAAAAGCACATACAATAAAAGGAGAAGAAAAAAAAGTGATCTCCGGTATTTGTTTTTTCCCCTATAGTCAATACTTTCTCAGCCAAATGAACAGAATTAGAGTTAAAGGAATGCTTTTAAACTTATTTATAGTGTTGGTGGACAATTAATGTCCCCTTTAATGAGAAGCTGAACGTAATAGCCTGGCATTTGTACATTATATTGTTAGGCACTCAGTATCACAGTAGCAAAAATTTCGCCTGTAGCATCGGAAGAACGACTGAATTTTCATGACGTTTGTTGATATCTCCAATTCCTCCTTTCACATGCCTTCTGTGCGGACGGACTGCAGACGACAGCAGCTATATATACAGCAGGAGCAGACGCGCACTCGAGTACCCCGCATCAACCGCTGTCTTCCAAAGCCTGGGGACAAAAATAGAGAAAGAGACGTCGAATGGAGGACAAAAATCGACCTGACCAGCCTATCTGCCTGTCTGTCCACTTGCCCGCATGACTTCTTTCGGTTGGCACGGCGGCCATCCGCAGATAAGCGAGCGCAGCTCAAAATGTAGCGGCGCCATGCAGTTTGGAAGATGTAATCGGCCCGGGCGGTCCCTCGGTGCGTCTGCGTCGGGCACGTCAAAGACACGCGGAATCTGCATTGTGTCGCCGCCAGACGTCAGAGTCAAGGAAGAAAAGCCGCTCCGTGCATTCGTGGAGCTCGACCGCGGTCAAACTGTACAATTCAATAGCCTCGCACGCTCGCCGCGACGTCAGCGCCCTTTGAATTGACATACCACTCATTTGATCGCGTGTATGTTTAAACAAACCATCAAAGTCGGCGCCAATGATCCCTCTTCCCCTAATATTTTTCTTCCCTCTCTTACGTTTACCACTTACGTATTACGTAGAAGAAACCTACAAGTTACCCTTTGTCAAGAAATAAATGACAAAGCGCGCATTTTGTAACGCTCCCATGGGCCTTTAAACGATAGTGGCGACGATGACGACGACGACGACGACGATGACGACGACAACAACGACACCACCACCACCACCAACAACAACAACAACAACAACAACAACAACAACAACAGACCTGATGAGAGCTTGTTGAGGCAGTGGCTCTTTAAACTCCAACTGCGAAGATGCAAGTCGTGTGTGTACCCGTATGTACGGAACCACTCCAGATCATTTCGGAACGTCCCACGCTTTCTGCATGCAACCTGCGTTTTCTGTCTCAAACATCTAATTTTCACGTTTGACTGGCACTTGCATTCTTATGCAAATTTAACGCAACCTAAAAGCGGTAGCCGCTGTACCACCGCGTGTTTCGTCGAACCGCAGCGTATACAACTCACATGAGCGCGTCTCGAAGGTGGCGCCATCCAGCAGCGATCCCGGAAGCGATTACGTCACGCGGGCAAACTGACCTGCAGCGGGCGTATGGGTGTGAAACTTGAGGCCACCCGGCTATCGATCGTATCGGCGTAACTGGAATGTTCGTGGGTGCCGGTACAAAACCCGAAACGAGAGTGAAATTTGGCAGCTTCTTTTTTTTTTCTTTAACTGCTGAAACGTGGATCTATAAGAATTCCGGCTGATTCGGGAAGATTCACTGCGTACGAAAAAAAAAATAAAGAGGGCTTTGACAAGGTAGCAAAACATCTATTATTAAAAGTTAAGCAACGAGCGTTTTGTTTTTGCACCTAAATTAAATGACCCTTAAATATCGATTAATGAAGAAATCACAAACTTTTTTTATTGTCATTTAACTTGTTCGACTGTCTGTTCCCGCTTTTATAAACAGTCATATTTAACCTATTATTCAGGAACGCATATTTCAGTGCACAAAATGCTTTTTTATAAGGAATTTCAACTTGTTCGGCACTTTGTTCTTGCTTTCAAGAACGAACGCACTGAAACTTCCGTTCTAAACTCTCTAAATGAAAACGGAAAACGCCTTCTAATCCTTTATACAGGCACTTTCTTACCATTTAACCTGACTGTGCAGTGTGGTACCCTCCATTTCTTCACGTCGGTATACTTCCTCTGCCGATAAGCCGACCTTTCCGGCCCTTTATTTTCGCGTGTACTGCCTCGTCCATCCTTCACAAACGTTTACGTAGACAACGAATGAGATCAAACAAACACTACCTGCAAACATTCTGTCAACAACCCGTTCGAAGGTCTGCGTATCACAATATCCCAAAGTAAAAAGCTTTATTTAGCAACTTTTGTCTAAGGAGGTTGTGTGGTCTTATAATATAGCCAAAAGAACGCTGCAAGTTGAATTCGCAAAATTTGTCGTTCGTGAGTATACTACAGGGTGTATTCACTGACGCGCCGAGCGCGGTGTATTGTTGAGCAAATCGCCAAATTGGCGTTCACTTCGTGTCGAGCGAGCGCAGCGGTCAGTTTGATACTGCGTTTCACCGCCATCTATGGTTCATTGCGCAGTCGTCGGTTGCACTAGCCGAAGTCAAACGAAGGAGGAAAAGCTCAACAGCAATGAGAAGGACCCTAGTTTCTTTAAAAAAAAATGGCTGTGGCTTAGCTAAGGTTAAGTCCAGGATGCGAAGCATATACTAGCCTTTATTTTAGTTGTTGAACCACTGTTTAGCCTGGTGAACTGCTGTTGCTTGGCTATATTTGGTTCGGCTAGACGAAGAAACAACTCATGCAGGCGAGCGCACGAGCTGAGACCCGGCTATGTAGCTACGCGGCCGCAAGCGAGCGCACGAGTTGAGCCTCCGCTTTTGCAGATGTTATGACGTCATATGGTAGCTACGCGGCCGCGCGCGGCGCAGCAAAGAAGAGAGTGGTTGTGCGGCTAGTATGCTTCGCATAAAATATCTACGGGCACTTTGCTGAGCTAAACTGCGATAGGCGAAATCCTATCTAGGACTGCCTCTGATGCTGTTGTCTGAACTTCTCTGCAAACGGACGCCGCCGTGACCGCGAGCATGGGATGCAATCACAGCAATATGGCTGCAAGGTTTGTCGCCGATGTGCGCGCACCCCCACGCGCATGTTCGCGCTCTCCCACGCGCCCACTCGCACAGCGCTATGGTACCTCCTCTCCTTGCTCCCCTCGCCGGTGATCACCGCTTTCCTGCGTCCACCACGGACTGCGCACGGACACTCATGAGCCACTAAAGGCTTACGCCTTAATACTTTCGAAGGCACGACTTCACGAGTGTGACCGAACGAAAATGCTTTCGGAAAAGCGGTGCCGGCCGCCAGTGGCTGGCGCGAGTCAACCGCAATAGCATCAGCGCAGGTATACAGTGGGCACAGACAACATTGCCGTCGCGGTTCATCAGTGACCAAGCTGTTATAGAGACGGCGCCGACAAAGCTTGCGAGTGGTTGATGACGTCGCCAAGAATTATCATTTCATCGTTTTCTTTGTGTTTTATTTATGGTTCATTCACCCAACCGCTCACTAGAAAATTGTGTGCTTCCAGACCCTTCTCGTTCTCTATATCTTTCCTCGCGACTTCGTCACTAAATATTCGTAGATGTCAGAGAAGTCGACGTCAGGCCACTCATTCCTTCCCATAACACAGTCGTCCGAACTGAAAGGGATCGCCACCGCAACTAGCTACTCTGGCTTCGTAGCTCTGAAGATCGTCCCCGCGCAATGTAGTTACACGTAGTCCTTATTGTCCATTCGTGCTTTAGCGTCCATCGTCACTGATAAGCCGTATGTAAACGAGGCTGAAGACGGCAGCGCACAGACAAACACAACAAACACTACACACGCGTGCATATACCCAGACACACATGCTGGTGCAGCGCAGCCACTCACTCGCTTTCGGAACACGAAGGTCGTTGAAGGTGCACAGAAGATTCGTGGTGCTGGCTGAATGAGCTTTCGCGACCTACGGTGCAGAGCCCAAACACACGCACTCACCAACGTTGATGCAAAAACACGCCCGCAAATAAAACGACTCGAGGACGATCCTATGACACGGGCACAGAAACTCGCAAAGCGCAGCTCGTTCACTTTCAGCCTCAACGTGACGACAGCAAAAAGACACTCACGAAAATCTACATATACGACTGGACGAAGCATTTCATTACCGCCGTTCCAGTCAGCGTTTCAATGCGCAGTTCGCGCGCACAGAATTGCCGGTGTGTGTGCGTGTGCCCACGATTTAAATCAGTGAGCACACAGTGACGAAAAACACGCACGGCTGCAATGTCCGAAGCAATCTTGCAGCGATCGCTAAGGTAGATAGGGCACTCAGACTCTGCGAAAAGCAAACAATGAACGCGGCGAATGCTCTCCTGCCCTCTCCAATGCTTGGGCCCTGAGGGTAAATAAATAAATAAATAAATAAATAAATAAATAAATAGTACACACGCCGCCGTAACTGCATGCGGCCGTCAGATATAGTTTAGTACAACAAAATGGCATGCGCTGGTTCAGGGAAGGCTGATGACGTCACGTGAATACTCTCTGTACTTACCGTTGGCTAGCAATATTATGTCCAGCATCAGGAATGACTGGAATTTGCTCGTACGAACAATTCTGCAGCGTAAGAGATTTCTGAATGCTGGCCCATGTCTGTAAGAAGGCAGACAATTTATGTATCACCTAATTCTTTTTTTTTTTTGCGATAGAGCTTTAGCGCAACGGCACAAGAAAGCCCGCTGAAAAAGAAGGCGCGTGAAATGACCCTCCCCCCCCCCCTCACTTACACAGACAAAAAAAATAATAATGAAGGAGAAGGCAATTAATAAATGATAACCGTCCCCATATGAGAACTCAATCGCTGAAAGAAGCCTTTCCAGTGACTCTATATGTAGCGCTATCTACCGATAGCCATTGTTTTCATGTCTGATTTTTCTCTCGACGTGAAGATGCTTCTCAATGTAGGTTGCTCAGGCAAAGTACATGCGCCTCAAGCTATATAGGGCGCTGGGAAATCGTGCGTTGCCTTCACTATTCTAGAATAGTCTCCATGGCCACGACATAGCTTAGACTGTGGCTTATAGCCTAAACGTTAAAGAGAGGACGCTCTGTGCAGTACGATACTCCTTGGTTACCCACGACACCCACAGTGTAACAAGTGCTTGAACTCGCCAAGCTTTTGTTCTGTGCTATCTTTCTCTTTCTCTCGCTCGCGTCTTACCATTACTTTGTCTTCGAAAACGTCTTGTTTGTTGGCTTACGTTTGCCCTTTCATATATTAGAGAGAAAGCGAGCTCTATGTGGGGGTTCTTTCTTCTTTTTTTTTATCATGATTTACATAGCGCCCCATCAGTGCTTCACACATGGCTACCCAGCGTGCCTGTAGCCCACGCGGTTGAGTTTCGAATCCCCGCGTGTCCGATCAGACGCGAAACAGAGCAAGCCGGCCGAGCAAACACTCTCAAGCCATCCAACCGATCCGCGCCAACAGAGCGATCGCGCCCAGATCACTCTCCGTAAAAAGCCCTCTGCGCAGCTTCAGTTAGAAGACTCGCGCACGCGAAAAGCCTATCGGCGATTCAGCGGCCAAAGCGGCAATCCGTTCCCCCCCCCCCCCCCCCTCTTCCCCCCAATAAAAGTAGGGTGCCTGCCGCGCACGCCTTTAAAGCCCCACTTCGCAGGCCATCCGTTGTATCGTCGAGAGTGCACGATGGGGCAACACGGTCCACCGCTCAGCTCAAACAATTGCCGGCCGGGAAAGGCGCGTTCGCTTCCCACTGGGCGATCGGAGATCAATTAAAAGCCCCGCAAAAGGCGCCACCTAGTGACGTTTCCGGGAAGTGCAACCTCCTCTCCACTTCGTTTCCCTATGGACGACACGCCTGCCGAGCGCCATGCTCTGCCTCCAGTGTGGTCAGGCGTGTATATTGCTCTGTTTGCGGATCGAACGCGACACACACGGCACACAGCAGCGATTGGACAGGAAGAGCCGAGTTGCAGCGCAAAGTACTACGCGACGTTGCTCTCTGCTTCCTGCTCGTATCGGAACGAGAGTGCAAAGACGAGAAGTGCCGTTCGAGTTCAGAGAGAGGTTTGAGCAGAAATGACCGAGACTGAGCAGATCTCTGGCTCGAGTTGGGTGCGCACTCCACGCCCGACTCTCTTCTCTCGAACGTGCGGAAGAACAAGCTTACGTGAACAAAACGAGAAAGATGCGGATGCAAAGTGACAGCCAGACGCGAGCAGGACAACGAGAAACATAGTGTACAATAAAAGCCCAGCAAGTTCAAGCGCACGTTACAGTGTGGGCGCCACGGTTAACCGAAAAGTTTCGCACTGCACACAGAGACTCCTTCAAAACTTTAGGTGTCATTATGACAAACCTCTCCAATATCCATTAAAGATCTATCTATCTATCTATCTATCTATCTATCTATCTATCTATCTATCTATCTATCTATCTATCTATCTATCTATCTATCTATCTATCTATCTATCTATCTATCTATCTATCTTTCTATCTATCTATCTATCTATCTATCTATCTATCTGTCTGTCTGTCTGTCTGTCTGTCTGTCTGTCTGTCTGTCTGTCTGTCTGTCTGTCTGTCTGTCTGTCTGTCTGTCTGTCTGTCTGTCTGTCTGTCTATCTATCTATCTATCTATCTATCTATCTATCTATCTATCTATCTATCTATCTATCTATCTATCTATCTATCTATCTATCTATCTATCTATCTATCTATCTATCTCTCACACGTACACACACACACACAGCGGCCAATACATAAGATAACGATTAATCTGTGTGGCAACAACGGTTCCTCGCTGTTATGTGTCATACAGTGAATTGCGCTATACAGTTATGCAGCGAATTCCATAAGGGCCACGCAAAAGGAAAGTAAGAAAGTTCATGGCAATATAACAATAAATGCGGGAGAAATAAGGTTAGCACTGCGTCATAACTCCCCGAGCTCCCGGATCCATGATTTAAACTGCGTGCACCACATTGCAAAGTGCTATTCAGGAGCTCACTTAGCACAGTGGTCCGGAGCTGACCACCATTAGTGGCACTACATGTATGTGTATATATATATATATATATATATATATATATATATATATATATATATATATATATATATATATATATATATATATATATATATAATATTCATATATATACAATACTTGCACGAAAAGTTCAGATGCAAAATCGACTTATTAATAAAAAAATTTGTAATTAGTTTGTAACTAATTACGTCACGGCTAATATTGCAAATTACAAATTATAGCCATGGTGTCGGCAAGGCGGATCCACTTGGAAAGAATTTGCAAGATGACACCAGTTTTGAGATATAAATTCCCGAACTTTGCGCGGTAATGCATTGGTGTTCGAGTTTATTTGTTAACAGATCGTCGTTTCATGCACTGAAGCACACAAGTCACTGGAACGCCAATGCATTTCTCCGGAAGGTTCGGGACTTTACATCTCGAAACTGGTGTCGTCCTGAGAATTCGTTCCACTCCGCCTTGCGAAGCGCACTGCTACAATTTGCAAATTGCAATATGGGTCATAAGATAATTAGCTATAAAGTTAACTAGCTCATTATTGTTAATTAGTCAATTTTGCACGTCAATTTTTTTTTTCAAGTAGCATCCGCCGCTTCGAGTAGAGCGGCTCATAAAGTAGAATTGAGCTATCTGCCACAGGCAGCCTTTAAACATTTTTGAAAGTGTTCGCTGAAGCTTCCTATATATATATATATATATATATATATATATTTATGCGCGCGTGTGAGTGTGTGGTGTGTGTGTGTGTGTGTGTGTGTGTGTGTGTGTGTGTGTGTGTGTGTGTGTGTGTGTGTGTGTGTGTGTGTGTGTGTGTGTGCGCGCTCTCGCAACCATGCTATACGCAATATGTGTTGGCTTGCATTTCTTTTTTTCTTTTTTATTTTAAATGCACCGCCCACTTCTTGGCCGATGAAGCGCTGTGGGTATGCGTATGCCGTCAAGACGAATCCCGGTTAATGCGGATTTTCGAATATTCCGAACAACGTGCGGGGATTTGATTGGTTTCTTCCATGAACCCCATGCAAAAATAAAGAGGTAATAATAACGCTTAACAGAAACCTCCCATTCTGTTAAGCCAAACTTCTGCAACCACCATCGATACCTTCTATTCGGCTGAGCGACAGGTTTTGACGGTACAGTGTTCGGCAATTGAAACGCGATAACGGGAGCGCATGGCGACCGGCGCTTCTTGCACCAGCGGTGAGCGCTGGCTCACCAAATGCAGTCATCACACGTCACGAAGGCATTCACTTTCATCGTATACCATAACGTATATAGGCCCGGTGTCACTAGGTAGCTGGTGGCGAAAAATAGAGCCGACAGCCAAGCCGCACTCCCAGTATTGCGTTTCAATCGCTGAGCCCTGTATACATGAAGCAAAGGGTCGCTTTGTATATAGGCATCAACAAGCAGACCGATGTCGACGATGTCGTATATATATATGGACTTACGGCGCAGATCGACACTATAGAAACATAAATTGAAGTGGTCCTCGAAGTGATCTTGCAGGCTGGTAATGCAGACAATAACGACGATGAACAAAAGTTTCTATTGTTCACAGGGGTGTCGTTGTTTTACTGCTAATTTTGGTTTACGGGGACTGCGAGTTGAAAACCGCGAATACCTATGTACAGCACGCCTTGCCATTTGTCGTGTGCTTTTATCGTGCGTTTTCTTAACGGGCGCCGACGTGATTCCTGCAGCTAGACAGAGCGTGGTATTTTTAAACGACCGTTATAGAAAGGCACATAAGCTATGAAATGATTGATTTGAAATTCACAAGCATCAGGCTATTATACCTCAAGCGTTAAAAAGAACAACATGTAAGACAGGTATAACAATTGGACGATAATGTAAACAGGGAGAGGTCATCTGAATGAAGTGACGAATGACGTCATAAATCCTTAAATGTGTGTCAGGATCAAAGCAGTAGGAAGGCAAGCTAAAAGAGAGAGGAATGCATACGTACTATATGCATTGTTGTATCGCGTCAACTTCACAATAACGAGTTGTGTATACTTAACGTGTACAAGACAAAATAAGTGTGTCTGTGCGTCTCTTGCTTTATCTCGGGGCCAACTTGCCTCCAGCTGGGTGAACTCCAGTTTACGTATTCAAGTACATGTGATACACAGAAATGCTATTTTTTAGACAACCGCGCGTCTGAGTCGATGAAAGTTGTTGCTTGTTAGTGCAAAAAAAAAACTATACCGACTGTATAATTGAAGCAAACTTTCGATTTAAAACATCGCAGCTTTCACACACAAAAAAGAAAGACCGAATCTAAAAAAGTTCTTTCTTTTTTAGATCAACCACCCTCCCTCCACCCATACAACGTTTACAAATTCATAACTCTGCACCAAAAACAGATATCGCAGTTCTGTAAACTACGTCGGTTATAGAGCGTCTCAGGCCGGCAAATTTACATCTTACGTGAAATCGTTACAATGTTAATTGCAAGATGCCTTTTTAAAAAAAATCGTTGTTACAAATTACTGACATATTTGATATCGGTGCCTATTACCTAAATTTCTTGGTCCTCCTTATATGTCTCAATAAATCAAGTTTGGAGAATTGTGATGTCATCTTGTTTCAGCTGCAGTTTGTAGACAATGCCTCAGGTTTTCTTTTTCGTCTATTTTTTTCAGCTTTCGACAACGTTTGTAAAATAATTGATCGCTTAAACAAAACGTTTGCTCCCCTATACGTACTGTCGGTAGGCATTTTACTTATTTCATTTAAAGTCAACGAACCGCACCAAATTCGGTGCCGTAGAAGTCGATAAAAACTATTTCTGCGTCCTCTGTATTTGGGTAGGAGCTCTTGAGCTAAAGCTCCTTCTTAATAAAGTATAGTCGGACGATCGACGAAACGTGCTTCCAACCATGCTCCTTCTCTTCCGTGTAAACATCGTCTCATTTCTCCCATCATATCTTTCCTCTGAGAGCCTAGATTCGAATACAGGACGCAGGCCGGCGATATCGCTTTTAAAGCAGACCACCGTACCACGCGCTTTCTTTGAGAACGACAGAGCGCTCCTATAACGTACAAATAATAAAAAAAAACGAAAAGGAGTGAACAGAAATCAACAAGAGTAACCGCACGAACCGCGCCCTCTCATACCGCTCGAACTCCCGGCGCTTTATTGAGCGCCACGTTTCTCTCCCTATTATTTTTATTTTCCAGCTCACTGGCACTGTATAACGAAGCCGAGACCACGCGCTACCTCGCTACTGCGAAGTGCTCCTTTCCGCAAAGGGGATCGCGGCTGTTTGTGTACAGTTATATACACGCACCCGCGTACGCCCACCCGCGTCCACTGCAGTTTTTCTTGCTTCGAAATAGCTCGCGCACTTTCACGCTTCCGCTGTTTCCGCTTCCTGCGGAGCTCACGTCTCGCTTTAATGGGACGCAGCGGTATAACGCGGGGGAAGGAAAGGGGGTCGCCGAGTGGAGAGACGGGAGCGCGAACGGGTCGTTAAATTCTCGTCGGTCGAACGACAATCAATGCTCGGCGGCGGCGGCGGCGGCGGCGGCGTACGGACGCGAGCGCCGAGTGGGGGGAGAGGAGGAGGCGTGCCCTTTCCTCTTCCCGGCCGACACCCCTTTGAGAGTCCCGAAGAATATGCATCCCAGTCACCACCAGGACAGGAGGAAAGACAGGGTTCAAGCGTTACAAAAATCACTAGATAAACAGCAAGGGGTGTTCTACACGGATGCAGCAGAATATGAAAGCAGACGAGGTTTTGTCTCAGTGACAACACAGGCTAACGGTGAAAACTCAAAGAGCTGCAGTACCCCGCAAAACAGTGTGGAGTTAGCAGAGGAGGTGGCCATAGCCCTAGCTTTGACTCAAAAAGGGGTGAAAATCATAGTGTCAGATTCCAAAACAGCTATCAGGAATTATACCGCAGGGAGAATCTCCAAAGAGGCGCTCAACATATTGGAGAAAGGACCAATTCCAGAAGAATTAGTGAACCTTATATGGACTCCTGCCCACGAAGGCTCGCCCGGCAATGAGAAAGCGCATGCATTGGCCCGAGAGCTTATTTACCGGTCCACCAATGCAGCCTCTACAGCCAGGGAGCCCCTACAAAAAGAGGAAGGTATAAACACTTACAGCGAAATTCTCGATTATTATAGAATGGGAAGGAAAACACTGCCAGAGGAGCATAAGAAACTAAGTAAGCAGGAAGAGATAACATGGAGGCAACTCCAAGCGGGGGTGATCTGCAACCCCTACATTCTGAAGAGATGGCACGATAGCATTGAGGCCATGAGTTGCAAACACTGCGGGGCAAAGGTCGACATTATCCACATACTATGGACATGTCCTAGATACAATAAGCCAGATAGGGATAGACAATCCTGGGAGACTTTAATGACCAGCTCGAAGGAAGATGACCAAAGAGAAGTCATCCGCATGGCCCTGGACACCGCTGAGCTCCAAGGAGCATCAGCCAGCTGAAAGGGGAGGAGTAAGCCGAGGAAACAGGAAGACTCTTGCCTCCTCGGGGCTCTTTTTGCGGGTGCAAATAAACGTTATTTCTCTCTCTCTCTTCCGGAACACCCTCGTCCGCCTCGTCTACTCCCGAAGTTGAAGCGTGCGCTCCGAAATTCGGCTCCGGGTCTCTCTGTACGTATGCTATAGTGGGGGTGTTCTCTCGCGTGTGAACTCTTGAGACTGCTGTTACGATAACGAACGCGTCAGAGAGAAAGCGCGGTCCGTCTCGCATTGCGTCGTCTGCCAAAATCAGCCCGTGGGGGAAGAAATTAAAGATAACGAGAACGATGATGATCGGGGTTAGAAGAAGTAATAAGTCTTTATAGCTTCATTCATTCATTCACAAAACTTTATTAGAGTCCTGAAGCCCGGTCTTTTCAGACCGAGGCGGGCCGCGTCCACGTCGGCACCACCAGGCCGAGCCTTATGGCGCCATCGTGGGCCCTCTGGACAGCCCATAGTTGATCTTGATATGAAGAGCTTGATATCATCTTGTGCCAGTAAAGCCATTTTTTTTCGGGGTCGGCGAGAGTTGCGGGACAGCCCGCCAGCATGTGTCTGATGTCAATGATGCCATCGCACACGCTACATTCTTTCCTAATTTCTCTTTCGGGGTGAATTTTATTTATGAAATACGGAGTGGGGTACGTCCTGGTTTGCAGTAAACATAGCGTGACTGCCTGAGCCCTGTTCAATTTTACGTGTGGTAGTGAGAATTGCCTACGCCCCAAGTAGTAATATTTAGTGATGTCGTTGTAAGTTAGTAAGTGATCTTTATGCTCCAGGGAATGGTACTGGGCGTCGGTTCGGTTCTGACCGGCACGGCAAGCAAGTCCTCGTGCCAGGTCGTTTGTCACCTCGTTGAGGTTGGGCCGAGTCTCGTCCACTTGTCCCATATGTGCAGAAAACCATCGGATTTCAGTTTTGATAGCTTCGACCTTGTCGATAAATTTAGCCGCAATACCAGCGACATAGCCTTTGTCAAAGCTTTTAATTGCTGCTTTGGAATCGCTATAGATGAAAGACCATTTACGGTTCCTGGTGGCTAGAGCAATCGCGGCTTGCTTCGCCACCGTGGAATCCTTAGTGAAGATGGTGACGACATCCCGTACCTTCTTTACTGCCTCTATTATCGTTCTTCGAAATTTTTGAGGAACTGAAGCTTTGAATGAATGTTGTCTTTCTTCTATACCGTTAGTTGTTTATTTCTCCAGGCTCCGTGGTTGCTTAATTACGCTCTAATATTGTTTTTATTCCACCTTTCTAATTTTCCTACCTTTTCCTTTTACTCGTGTATTTACTATTTCTTCATTGCGTTTATTATTTCATTTATGAGCATCAGAGAAGAAACGGCGCTGGGCAGGTCATGTAATGCCCAGATTAGATAACCGTTGCACCATTAGGGTGACAGAATGGGCACCAAGAGAAGGGAAGCGCAGTAGAGGACAATAGAAGACTAGGTGGTGCGACTAAATCAGGAAATTTGCAGGTGCTAGTTGTAATCGGCTGGCGCAGGACATGGTTAATTGGAGATCGCGGGGAGAGGCCTTCGTCCTGCAGTGGACATTATTATTATTATTATTATTATTATTATTATTATTATTATTATTATTATTATTATTATTATTATTATTATTATTATTATTATTATTATTATTATTATTATTATTATTATCATCATCATCTTCTTCTTCTTCTTCTTCTGGTAGGCACCTGGGTTGGCTTCTTCAGCCATCGGAACGTTTGCACGGCCATTGGCGACAAAAGGATCACCACTTCAACTTCATGGAACGTGTGGCAGATGCTAACTGTTATCCTTACTGTCGTGTACAGTGCTACGCGGCGCGTTATTACATGGGAAATAAATAGCTCAAAGTTAGCTCCTATTACTAGATGCCCACTCATCACAGATGCGTCGACACTGGCGTGCTTTACGCGATTCAGTTTACGCACGAAGTGCGCATGGACTGTGGCATCACATAAGCAGCGACGAAGAAGAAAAAAAAAGCGAGAAACCACAAAGCTAAGCGCTGAATTTTGATAACGTGGTGCCATTCGCTACGCTCTGTAGCGTACACAAAGGCAAGAAGAGGATTGTTGTATACGACTGCGTTCGAATAATGGGAATGCACACATCACATAACGTATGATCAAACCATGGACGACCGCTCATATACCTTTCGTGTCGTTATACTATATTGATTAGAAGGAATGACCGCGGAGACGTCAGTCGCTCCCCGTACCCAGGAGACAACAATTGCGCACGCACCACTGATGGCCCTCCGATCCCTCTCACAATGCGTGCGCACACGAACTGCAAAGGTATACAGGCTGCGTACTTTACCGCCCCCCCCCCCCCCCCAAGGGCAATCCCCGCACGGGACAGTAATAACCGCGAGGCTTTCAGGAAAGAGGCTGTGTGTATACCTCGCCCGACAACGACGCCAGAAGGAGCGCTCGCTAATCCAAAGTAAACGAGCGGCGAACTGATCTTGTGTGCTCTCTTTCCTACGCCGAACCGTCTTGGCTTGGCTCGTCAACCGGCGGACAGTGGTCGCACAGAGAGCGGAACCAACCTCGCCTTTCAAAGTCGAGGGAAGAAGGCACCGCGAGCAGGCGTTGCGGTGGTCAGCCGTCGCATTGACCCATCCCAGATTGAGCGTCTATTCGTTTCCGCTGCGGCCCTCTGTATCGAGGGACGACTGCGAGACCTCTTGTGCTGCGTAACCTTCGCGTTTTCTTTTTTTTCCTCCTCGACATCACTCCATTAGCCGCAAAGACAAGCAATGGAGTGAGGGGCGAGCCCTTTCAAAACGAGCTAATGTGGACGCAGCCGCAGACTACGTCAGCCCCCTCCCCCCTTTTGCCATGCTCTCTCTCTCTCTCACATACAAACACACACACAAAAGCAAGACCGCTTTCCTAGCCGAGGAAACGGGGCGAAGGAACCGCAGAGTTGCTTCACCAGGCTTCACGGGCCTCTAATAGAAGGGGGAGGGGGGGGGTTGCCAAAGACGTCTTTGCTTTGCCGCGACCACAGAAGCCAGGTCCACTGTGGGTGCGCAGTACATGGGACGAGAATTAGTTCTTGAACACACACAGCACGGCGCGCACGCGCGCGCGCCCCCGCGAATGAACGGGATACGAATGGGGAAACGGCGAGAGGGGAAGAGGGGTTGGTAGGGCTTATTGAGAGAATACGAGGGAAAACGAAAGGGAGTGTGTACAGTCCAGGCACACCTACACATAGATGTAGAAGGAGGAGGAGGAGGCGTGCGTCCGCCGAACCTGCTTCCGGAGCACTGTCCCGCAAGAACTATTGTGGCCCTCCCCCCCTAAGGGGGAGGGTGGGCGAGGGCTTTCCGTGTTTTATTCCCATTATTTATTTTTTTCTTTCGGCACACATACACTTCGCTAGAGCTTCTGTTGCTGAATGAAGCCGCTGCGGCCGCTGTCCGAAAGACTTTTCGTATTCTCTACCCGTCCCCGTCCCCCCCGCCTCCCCCCTTCCCCCTAACCCACTTCACCGCGCTGTGCCGTCACTGCATCGCAGAAGGAAGGGACGTCTTTTCGTAAGGACCTCAAGCTTTGCGTTCCCTACCGCCGTTAACCTACATGTAGGAGAGCCGCCGCGGTTCTTTGTAGTGGCCGCGGGCCGCCGAACTACTCCAGGCCTCACCGCGACAGAGGCATATGCACTCTTCATAGGACTATTATAGGTGTTGACGCGGTGTCGTAGGGGAAAAGAGGGGGG